>NC_084747.1:38367583-38698833 GCF_033978785.1 Entelurus aequoreus
ATTATAGGGGGAATGTTACTGCTACCTCTCAATCAAAACTAATACATACTTTATTAAATGTAGAAACATTACTATACATCACTTCATATGCACCGATCCCGTGGGTGCTTTGGGGGCCGAGCACCCACGGGGGATTGATGGCGACTTTCAATCTTTAAAAATCATTTTTGAAGAATCGTTATTGTTGTTGTTAATTTTGTGGGCGGGTTTGGTCTGTTTTACATGATGAAAAAGTCAGAAATCATATAGTCTATAATTAACAAAGCCTTACCAAGACACTATTGTGCCTGATAATGAACTAATGACGCAATCATCTCGATTTAGAACACACTGCACACGAGCGAATGAAGGGCATACTTACTGAACAGCCATACATGTCACACTAAGGGTGGCAGTATGAACAATGCCAACACTGTCATAAACATGTACCATATAGTGGAACCACACTAAACAACAACGACAAACACATTTTGGAAGAATATTTGCACCGCAACACAACATAAACACTACAGAACAAATTCCCGGAATTCCCTGCAGCCCCAACTCTTCCGGGACGCTACAATATAAACAAACGCCATTGGTGGATCTACACCTAACATCGACTGTAATGATACCACGTATAATAGCGTATCTAATCGATACTATTATGATTACATCGATATTTTTTAAAATCACTAAATCTTTTGGGTTTTTTAAAAATTTATATTATGTTTATAAACTCAGGAAATATGACCCTGGACACATGCAGACTTTAAATATGACCAATGTCTGATCCTGTAACTGCTTGATATCGGATTGATACACAAATGTGTGGTATCATCCAAAACTAATGTAAAGTATCAAACAACAGAAGAATAAGTGATTATTACATTTTAATAGAAGTGTAGATAGAACATGTTGAAACAGAAAATTAGCAGAAATTAACAGTAAATGAACAATTAGATTAATCATTCATTTTCTACCACTTGTCCTTAATAATTTTGACAAAATAATAGAATGATAAATGACACAATATGTTACTGCATATGTCAGCAGCTAAATTAGGAGAATCTGTTTGTTTACTTACTAATAAAAGACATGTTGACTTGTATGTTCACTATTTTATTTAAGGACAAACTTGCAATAAGAAACATATGTTTAATGTACCGTAAGAGTTTTTTGTTAAAATAAAGCCAATAATGACATTTTTTGTGAAATACTTTTGGTACCGGCAGTGCCAATACCAGTACCAAAACACATATTGGTATCGGGACAACACTGATACACACACACCGAGCACCCACTGGCAGAAATGTAGATCGGCGTCTATTCATCACTTTATTAAAGTTGTGTAGACCGGGTGGAAAACATATCACTGTACAGTCTAGTTTGATTGACAGGACCTCCAAATGAGGTTATTATGGAGTCCATAATATGGAGTAGAAATGACGAAGAAGAAGCTCACCATTTTTCTGGAGAACCTGCAATGTCTGCCATGTCAGATCTGGGTCAACCATCTGGAGATGCATGAAAATAATCACGTATTAGCAAACAGGAGATAAGATGTAATGTTGCAGACATGTTTATGAATGTAGAGCGCGAGGAGGGTAATTAAATACTGCCGGAAGTGGACCACTACAACAGATTTGGGACAGCACGCGAGCAAAAACTTGGCGCAGGCGCAGAGTAAACATTTGAGATAAAATAACGTGAAACTGCAAAACTTCATTTACAAAAACAGAAGCGTGAAAATAACATTTATTTGACTATAATATACAGTTATATGTGTCTGGGGACACTATAATCACTGTAAAGTCGTCCAATGAAGTACGTAAAGTGAAGTTACGAACAAAAAAAAGTCTGCTTTTGGGTTAATTTCGTCTTCTATATTTTCTTACCTTCGATGTGTTCGTGCTGCTGTTATTGAAGTTGCTGCTGTGTAGCGCCTTAGTCCACATTTTGAGGTTGCGCGGTCAGGAAAATGTTCAGCGCATGTTTGTGTCTCGTTCAGCTGCGTGCGATGCGTTCATGGATCAAGTTAAACCTCGGACTTTTTACAAAAACAATGTTTGACAACGACTTTTCTTTCCTAAAAATAGTCGTTATCGTACTTGTGTCAATCGGAAATATATATATATATATATATATATATATATATATATATATATATATATATATATATATATATATATATATATATATATATATGTGGTATAAATGTACAGACAAGTTTAGTGGACACATTCACAACGGTGAAGGAGAGAAACAGCGTGTTTGAATAAATAACCAGCTTTCTTAGAACCTCAAATGGTGCTTCGTCTCCTCAATGGACATGCTTCGGTAAAAAGGCTGAGTTGGCACCTCGAACATTGGCGACTACAGACAATCTCATCTTCACATTGTGCACATTCACACTTAGATAAACATACTTTTCTAATTCGATAAATGGTAACAAAAGACATGACACATCAAACCATTTTTACAAATGTATTTAATAATGAATGGCCAATTTGAACCTAAATAAAACCAAAAGTTAATACAGTACGGACAAGTGTTTAAGTCAAGAATCAACCCTGCACAGGCTTTATGTAGGGGGAATTAGACATAAGACTTGTGTACACAAGTCTGCAGCAATATTGCACAACAGTTTACACTGTAAAAGCCACATACTCTGACAAGATAAGTTGCACACGCATACATAGTGCAGAAAGCACATAGGAACATCTAAAACCAAAGGCATATCTGCATGTTTAAATTATAAGCAGAACAGTTCGAATTCAGATTAGTTTGGAAAAAATGGCAGATAGTAACCAATGCTTCAATGTCGCACCTCGAATTTTGCAGCCAAAATGTTAGTGGTTTAGGACAAAAGGTCAACTTAGGCTCCACTGTAGTCCTTACTAGAATTAAAACATCATAATGGGTCCTATACATGTTTGTCACACTGCAATGGCAACACTCACCTCACAAATATACACAATCAACCACAGTGGGAATGTTGAAAATGTATATGAACATCTTGAGACAGAAAACAAACCAGCATTTTTGTTTTTTAAGAGGGCATCTCACAAAACTGTCACTGTCCACTTCAATTAAGACATTTACGTCTAACAGACGCGCCCTGAGGTGGTCATTTTTTGTTGGAAGTACTTCATTGTGAAGTATGACAGCATTCATGAGACTGTTTAAAAACAAGTATATTAGGCATTAGGAATTTAAGATGTACTGTATTGATCAAAACATAACCATGTTCCCCTAGAAATTTATTTTTTCTTGCATGTGAACCAAAAGGTGGCGCCAAATGACATCTCCCCAAGTGAATCAGATCTTTTTCCCCCATCACTTACACACACCAATGACCAGGAGTGATGCAGATGTAATGATGCTAATTTTAGGTTAACGCTGAATAACGAAGCTGTGTCATCAAACAACTGTTGAACAACTAAGAAATGTGACATTTTTTATTGTAACCGACCAGCTGACAAATCTGATACCCACAAAAATATTTATATTGTAACTTTGTCTTTTGAAAATAAGAGTCGTCTTATATTTGTGTCAATACGGTAATTCAATCGAAATAAGAATAAATGGTTTCAGCAATACATCACCATAATACACGGTCACGCTACCACGTCCTCATCCGCTATTAAAGCTCAACAAAGGTTCCGCTGACACCAACGCCATCACTCCTTAAGCCCCCATTAGTCCAAAATCAGAGAGGTCCTGACGCAGCTGGCTGGCAGCAAATTTGCCACCCTTCAATGTGACGTCTGTCGTGTTGAGCGAGTGTTGCTGGTGCTTGATGGGGGATGTAGGACCAGATTGAGCAGAAAGGCAGAGAGAGGCATGTCCACAGAGACAAGGCAGCAGCATCACATGATTTCGCAGCATGAGTTCTGTTTCCGTGCCTGCAAGTGGGGCATTAATGGACTCCTTTACTCAATAGTTTCTATTTCCTCAAACAGTGTTTTGCTCTTACAACAAGTAAATGAACACCACCCAATTACTAAATGAGAAAGAGATATGTACTCACGGTCTTATAAAAGGCTTTGGATTGGGTCCCCAGGTGCTCTGACTTGGCCACAAGATCATCCAGTTTTTCTCCTCGGTCCAACAGACTCTCCATTGTTTTGTGCTGCAAGATATAACATGTTACTCAACATGCCAATAATGAGCGACTGCTATTATACAGGGTTAGTGCCAGAAATGTAGAGAAGTCTCATTTTAAGGCTCATTACGATAAAATGTGTTAAATAGAAAGCTACTGTACCAAAATTATTTTTGTGTCGTCCAGCTCTGCCTGCACTTTGGTCATTGCATCTGCTTCCTTGGGGTTCTGAGGAGGAACAAAACACTATCATTCAGCACACAAGTAACTCCAGCTTTTACTTGTACTGGCTAATTTCAAGCGTGCAAACCTGGTATTTGGACAAGTGAATGTCTAGGGCTTTGTAGTTAATGGTGTCAGGGTTCCCAGAGGGCCAGTCTATACTGTCTACCTGCCTGGAGAACTCTTCTAACACCTAAAACACAACACCACATTTCAATGGACGCAGAAGTGTGACAATCATCATCATTATATATTTTGTACCCACCTTTTCGAGCAATGTGAAGCAGACTCTCTGTGGGTATTCATAGTCTGCGATGACCACCGCACCTAGGTTGTCATTCCTCACATACACATGGCACAGATACTCTGTGGGAGCAACACAGCCATTACTAATATTTCTGAGGTAAAACAATATTGTTAGCTGTGACCTGTGGTTTAAGACTGCAGCACTTTCGGTTATACTAGTTCTTCTCAAATAGTCGGGAGGGCCCCACTGGGGGGCGCGGCGCGATGCCAGGGTGACCTCGGGAAACATGCTTTTTTTTTCTCCGTACCAGAATATGATGAAGCGTATGTAGTTTTGGCTTAACTGTAACCATGATGAGGGACGAAGAAAGACCGGTGTGTTGTTTCTTTTAATGTTAATAAGCTGACAATGTTATGCAGAGGTGTACTTATAACAATTGTATAGACAAATTATCCTATTTATAGTGTCAGTGGAGAAGGGTGGGAGGTGCAAAATATTTTCTTCTTCCTTGGGGAGGCGTAACAGAAAATATTTGAGAAGCACTGGTTTATACTGACAGCTGTTCTTCATATGTTGTCTCTCAAGGGTGCATGGGTCTACAATAGCAAATAACCGCTGAGATGTTTAATTAGTGCCAGATTAGTGGCTGTAAGCAACCTCTTGAGACAATGTTTTCATTAACTCCAGAAGACGTCAGTAGCTGTATTTGAAGTGTCATTACTAGTCAGCAACTTTATCTGCCTCTGCATGTGCTTTGAAATGTTGCTTGCTTTAAAGGCCTACTGAAATATTTTTTTTTTTATTTAAACGGGGATAGCAGATCCATTCTATGTGTCATACTTGATCATTTCGCGATATTACCATATTTTTGCTGAAAGGATTTAGTAGAGAACATCGAGGATAAAGTTCGCAACTTTTGATCGCTGATAAAAAAAAGCCTTGCCTGTACCGGAAGTAGCGTGACGTCGCAGGTTGAAGGGCTCCTCACATTTTCCCATTGTTTACACCAGCAGCGAGAGCGATTCGGACCGAGAAAGCGACGATTACCTCATTAATTTGAGCGAGGATGAAAGATTTGTGGATGAGGAACGTGAGAGTGAAGGACTAGAGTGCAATGCAGGACGTATCTTTTTTCGCTCTGACCGTAACTTAGGTAAAAGGGCTCATTGGATTCCACACTTTCTCCTTTTTCTATTGTGGATCACGGATTTGTATTTTAAACCACCTTGGATACTATATCCTCTTGAAAATGAGAGTCGAGAACACGAAATGGACATTCACAGTGACTTTTATCTCCACGACAATACATCGGTGAAGCACTTTAGCTACGGAGCTAACGTGATAGCATCGTGCTTAAATGCAGATAGAAACAAAAGAAATAAGCCCCTGACTGGAAGCATAGACAGAAGATCAACAATACTACTATCAGGAGACACCGAACCAAACACTGGACCTGTAACTACACGGTTAATGCTGTGCCGCCTGTCGAAGCCTAGCAATGCTGTTGCTAACGACGCCATTGAAGCTAACTTAGCTACGGGACCTCGTCAGAGCTATGATAAAAACATCAGCGCTCCACCTACGCCAGCCCTCATCTGCTCATCAACACCCGTGCTCACCTGCGTTCCAGAGATCGACAGCGCGACGAAGGACTTCACCCGATCATCGATGCGGTCGGCGGCTAGCGTCAGAAGCATGTCTGCTATCCAGCTCAAAGTCCTCCTGGTTGTGTTGCTGCAGCCAGTCGCTAATACACAGATCCCACCTACAGCTTTCTTCTTTGCAGTCTCCATTGTTCATTAAAAAAATTGCAAAAGATTCACCAACACAGATGTCCAGAATACTGTGGAATTTTGCGATGAAAACAGAGCGGTTTGTATTGTGATACAATGTGTCCGAATACGTCCGTTTCAACCATTGACGTCACGCGCAAACGTCATCATTCATAGACGTTTTCAACCGGAAGTTCCCCTGGAAATTTAAAATTGCACTTTATAAGTTAACCCGGCCGTATTGGCATGTGTTGCAATGTTAAGATTTCATCATTGATATATAAACTATCAGACTGCGTGGTCGGTAATAGTGGGTTTCAGTAGGCCTTTAAGTGAGGCGGTTTTAGATGTTTCAATTGTTTTAATAAAGTGATTGTTGATCGACCACCTCTTTGTCATCTCTTAAACATCCAAGCAAAAGCCACAATATTTTATATCCAAACATAAACATCACAATCCAGAAGATTCTGAACTTTAATCGGGATGTCGTTAGACAAAGGCAATATCTGAGAGTCTTAAGAGAATCTGGAAGAGTTGGCAGGTCTGACCAAGTGCTCCAATTCAGCACAGCCATTCATTCACAACTCCACAAAATAAAGAAAAAACATGATTCAAACAACACATACACTCGGAACCGGGTCAGGTTAACAGAACAGTTCAGATTTTTTCATAAACCATCCCATCCCTACTATGAATGTAGTACTTACTAAAAGGACTAATAAATTACTGAAATTGGTAATTTTTTACCTTGTTCTTTGACAGAGGCACGACTTCCAACTGTTGTCCGTTCAACAATCAAAGCACTGGTGAAGGTCATAAACTCCTGGACGCTGAACAATAAAAATCAAAGACAGTAAGGCCATGTCCACATAAATAGATATTTTAGAAACACATTTTGCCCTCTTGTCCACATGCAAACATCTGATTTTTTCCTTAAAAACAGGGTGTTTTTAAAAACTATTTTTGAACGCTTTTTGTCTTGTGCCATAAGGAATGTGCAACATTGTTTTTAAACCTAATTTTATAATAAAACATGACAATATTGGTTTACGAGCACATTGTTTGAACAACGATTCGGTTCAATTCAGAATTTGTGGTTGCCAATACCATTATGGGACGATATACGATACGTTCCGAAACGATTCAGTGAGTTGAAATCGATTCAGCAACTTATTAGCATACAAAAATCAACCAATGTGTCTATGAAATAAAAATTGGATACCGGAAACTGCAGGTGAAGTTTCCTATAATCCTGTTATTTCTTGAATAAATAAATAATGGGTACAAACAAGCAAGTAAACAACAATTAAGGTCCTGTGTATTCAAGTCTTATTTAAAGAAAGTGCAATCAACAATGGAAGTTGAATTAACAAAATGAAACCTTTTCTGCTAACATTTTCATCATTCAAGCAATTTTTAATAAAACTATAGCAACCAATATTTTAACAGTAGATTTACCTGCTAAATAGATTCCCCGACCCGGCTATATCTGTATTCTGTTCTCCACCCTGGTATCGCCCATGAAAGACAGCCCCCTCATACCCATTGATGGCGTTGGCCCCTCGCATCCTGATTTCCATAGCCTACTTGATACGTCGCTTATATTTATTTGTTTCTGATAAAATGACTTTTCCTTGGCTGCCAGCTGCATGTTGTTGTGTTTCGGAAGTCGGTGCGTTGCCGTAACTTGCTCTGCTGTCACTTCCGTTGTATTGTCTTTTGTGGATTAAAGTTGTGTTGCGGCTTTACGTTATAGTGTTGTGTTGTTTGTCTTTGCTGTGGCTTTTGCTGTAGCTGAACGTTTATGTGCAGTAATTTATGACAGTGTTTCTTAATCACAGGGTTAAGAGACGGTCCTCTAGAAGGCCGCCAGAAAAATAGTGTTTTTTCAGCTGTGGTCCGTATGGGCGACAGCCGTACTTAGTTGCGATACACTTTTCCACCACTTAAGGCAGTATTGAAAATCTCAAACAGAAGAAGTCTGGAGAAAAAGTCGTCTGACAAGTTTAAGCGCAAAAATTATGACTAAAGTGGCTATGTCTACAATAAGCCGGATAACCCCTTAAACAAATAATTATTTAGCCTAAGCCCTGTTTCAGCCACACTAAACTATCATTTAAGGTCCCCCTCCTCGGACAATTTTTTACACGGGTAAGCGCGCCGTGTATTTCTTGAATCTCCAGCTCTTAGCTTTGTATGGACTCATTGATCGTTTACAAACTGAGTTCGGAGAGGAAGTGACGCCAGAAAGAATGCGCCACAGCCAGCTTCATAATAAAGCGGTTTCGTAACTCGGAGCTAACCACTGGAAATATAGAAGCGAGTCATCCAGACATGCCTGTGTTTCTCCTTCCGTTTGTACAGACGTTTGTGGAAATCACACATGAATACCTTAAGAGAAAGCGATTGCAGCTATTTCGGATACAACACTTCTCAGACGGCAAGAGAACTTTCAAATGTCCAGGTCAGCTGTGATTCTACTTACTGAAAAACTTTGTCCATTTGTCGAAGGAGAGTCAACGAGAATGCAAGCTCCCGTGGATGTGATAAAAAAGGTAGCATGTGCTTTGTATTACCTGGCCGTCGAGGGAAGACTACGGAAAACGGCGAATGCATTTGGACTGGCAAAGCAGACTGTATCAGTTATTGTCCGCCATGTATGTCTTGGACTCAATGTCTAGGTCCAGAGTATATAATGTCACCAAAAACAAATTGACAATGAAGGTGAAGACAAAAGAGTGAGGAGTGTCCTGACCAGATATCTAGATCCCGAGACTGATTGTTCTAAAATGTTCTTTGTCACATCATGTACTTTCATGTGTTTATTAAAGAGTTGATTAATTTATGATGGCTCAGGTGTGATTCACTACAATAGGGCCCCTAAGCACACTGGATTCCAATTAATTGAAATACCACAACACTAGATATTGTTCAGATTAGTTACATTTAAGAACTTGCACACAAAGGAGGTGACTATGACATGCTCATTTTCCACGCATGCGTATTAGGTCGCGTTGCGCCGGTGGACGCAGGGGTGAGAGGGGGTCTTAAACGGTGGCATTGTTGTGTGTGGACACGGATAAGGTTAGGTGGGATTTACCCTGGATTACCTTATAGTGTAAACGGGGTCTAATCTAATGTACAAATCATTGTAAATCTAATGTGTTACTATATTGAGAACATAATTGTTATAAGGGTACAAAATCATCAGACGCTCCATTTTCAGGGATTCTGATTGGACAAATTGTGCATAACAATTATAATAACAATAGGTCCTTTCGTCCCAATGCAAAAGGACTCCCGTTGGGATTCGTTTTACATGGGCCGTGCGGGCCTAAAATATGTTTTCATATAAACATATTTTTTTTACTCGTGTTGATGGATATTTTTAACACCCGAGGGAAGTGGGGAATGTGCGTTTCTGAAAACATCAACGATACAGCCTACGAGAGAACAAACATCCATCCATCCATTTTCTACCACTTGTCCCGGGGGTGCTGGAGCCTATCTCCGCTGCATTCGGGCGGAAGGTGAGGTACACCCTGGACAAGTCGCCACCTCATAACCTTCCTAAACTAAAATGTACTACCAGTGAGACCCACCTAGATTTTTGAAAGAAGCCGAAGGAGGAGAGGTCGTAGGCCGCCTTGAGAAGGTTGGATTTGGTGACTCCTTTATAAAGGATGCTGAGGCTGTACAGTTTCATGGTGCCGTTGGATCCTTCTCGACTGACACGTCCCAACAGGCAGGATGATCTAAAATACAGGAGCAGCATGACGTAATGGTAGGTCAAAATACAAGCATTATCAGCCTACTATCAGTTCGCTGACGTCAACACAGCTAAAGAAGCAAAACTGCTAACGTTAGCCAACAAGTTACGGTAGTTGCTAAATTGTGTCAACACTGCAAACTTTAGACGACACTACAATGAGACCTTAGAATGTTTGCACATTGTGGTGTTTAACCAGAAATTAAATGACTATACACTAAATTAAACCGAGCTGTTGTTAGCTTAGCATGCTAGCTTGTTTTCGTAAGGCCGGAGCTAACTTACCCGTTAAGTTGGTGAAGAATTGCTCAATTAAAATAACAAACGGAATAAACTATGTATTTTCTTAGGAAAACAGATATCGTCCTTCTTTTGGATTTAAATCCGAAAATACTTAATCCCAGTGGAGTGTAGTAGTCTGGAAGATGCTATTTTGCTTGTGACCAATCACCACGTCACGATCATCTTTCGGTCCCCCAACATGTTCATGCCGGTGGAAACAAATATCCTAGATTAAAATTTCCGGATTTAGATAGTTTAAAAGTGTATAAGTAGGTAAACTACAGTGGTAATTCAAAAATAGTTGATGACATAAAATGTGTCAAAAATAGCAATCATTGATTATAAACAATACTACCAACAATAACATTTAAATGTTTGAGCACATTTAAGTAATGTATTAACAAAGTAATAAACTAAAGTTTCTGCAGTTTTTGCAGTTTCTGAAGCCATTTTACAGGGGTAAAACAAACAGATGAACATATAGATAATATGTTGCCAAAGTAATGCCTTAAAATGCCTTAAAAATGCCTTAATGCCTTAACAATGTCTTTGTTTGGATTTAAACATATTAAACATATACACTACAGTGTATATGTTTTTTGTTGTTGTTGTTGTTTTGCTTTTGTGGTTGTGTGTAGAAGTGGCAGCCGGTTGCATCAGCTCTGCTCTTTTAATGTCTTTAACGTCTCCTTTGTGTTCTTTGATGTTTCCCTCTTACCAGAGGTGTGGACTCGAGTCACATGACTTGGACTCGAGTCAGACTCGAGTCATGAATATGGTGACTTTAGACTCGACTTGACAAAATGTAAAGAGACTTGCAACTCGACTTAGACTTTAACATCAATGACTTGTGACTTCACCTGGACTTGAGCATTTTGACTTGACAAGACTTAATTGCTACTTCCCCCCAAACCCAAAGATTAAAAAGTTATTCAGGAGCGCTCTGTATCTTTCATTGTGTATGTGTGTGTCTGTCAGCGTGTGTGCTGTCAGTACAACATCCAATCAAATTAGATCCACGTTGTTTTCATCCGAGAGCATTCATCCAATCAAATTGCAGTACGACCAACAAAGAAGAGCTGTCAAACAACGCGCCAGTGAGGAAAAAATGATACCAAAGATAGTTTTGTTCTGGTATAAAAACTACGAGTTGGTCAACAAAAAACGAATTGCAGTATGCAAAACATGTGGTTCGAAGATTACAGACGGTGACGCAACACTTCCAACTTCGTTCGACATTTGAAGTTGCACAAAGAACGGTAAGTTTTGAATGAAAGCTAATGTTTATTGGCTCAGTAACGTAACTTTTATTTGTTGTGTAGTTAAATCAGTGAGGCTGTAAACTCACTGCTAACGTTATTGCAAACACAGCAATCTGTTGCGTCCACTGCAGTTCACTACCTTATTCATACTTTTTGTCAAGTGATTTTTTTTAAGCAGGGTTGCATGAGGTACTTATACATAACGTTACGTTAGTCAATGTATCACACACAGTAACGTAACGTTAGACGGCGGTCAGCATCACCGCATATTTTAGCCACCTACAAAAAGACAAACATAGTAAAATAAAGGTCAGTTAAAATGTACACTATATTAAGAATATGTGTACATATTGCATAGGGCCCTGACATATAGAAACTACAACTCTGTTAATAGTTATGTTCATGTATTTGTTATGTTTTTTATGTGTACGCACACATAAACACACATACAGTATGAGATGAGATCAATGAGATAAGGTAAGAACAGGATAGAAACTGCTGTGGAACTAGTTCAAATGCAATATGCCATGGAAATACAATGTTAACACTTTTGTACAAATAAGTACAGTTGCACTTGTTTTTTAAAATGTGTTTATTCTGTAAAGGAATGAGTTAAATGTTTAAAATGACTGGTTAATAGTGCTATTAGGAAGTGCAATTTTTTTCCTACAATTTCAAATGCACTTGTTTTAATAAATAAATACAGCATTTTAAAAGCATACACAATCTATGTAAATATATTAGTCTGTGGTTAAAAGCAGTGGTCCCCAACCACCGGTCCGGGGACCGGCACCAGTCTGTGATGCATTTGCTACCGGGCCGCACAGAGACATTAAATAAGTTATAAACGACCACATTTTCTTCTACTTAACTTTGGCCAGTCCTACCAGACACACCAATAAGCTTGTACATAGATGTATTACAAAACTCCTGATAGGAAGTCGCCACTTGCTAGATTTGTTACATCTTTGTTACATGGGACAATGCACATGAATAAACATATCAAATGTAAAGGTGCCAAATCTTAGCCAAAAGCAAGGTTCCATCTGCAGTCGGCAGCAGGTTGATGACCTAAGATCAGGGCAGATCAGGAACAAAGTGACCATAGTAGTTAAAGTGCATAAGGCAGATGGAAAAGTGCTAAATTGTTGCATATAATAATCGTGCAGAAGGAAAAAAATACACATCTCCTTTGGCTGAGTAAGTTAAAGTGCTGGTATGATTGCACACAGTCCTATTACTCAAGTAGTTAGCAATAACACATGTATTTACGCATGGAAAATTGGACCAAAAAAAGCTAACATTAGTGTATTTATGTATAAAATATTGCACAAAATATGAATACATAACTTTTAGAATGGAAATAGACCGGAATCTATTTGAACTAATGGCAAGTATTTGTATCTTTATTATATATCCATGCTCTTGTCCTTGAATGTGATGTATCACCAATAACCCATCAGATACTAAAGCCAAAAAACAGCCTACTACAAGCAAAAATTAGTAAAAAAAACTAAAGTTATGAAGAGATTTTTTTCAAATTCAACGTTATGGTGAGTTTTTTCATGTATTAATTTTTCCATGCATCTATTTGCTATACATGTATTTATCCGCCATACGTGGAAGGCCGGTCCCTGAAAATAATGCCAACATTAAACCGGGCCCTGGTGCAAAAAAGGTCGGGGACCCCTGGTTAAGAGGACTTGAAAGGACTCGAAACTAAAATGCAGGACTTGGGACTTGACTTGAGACTTTCCAGTCTTGACTTTGGACTTGACTCGGGACTTGCCTGTCTCGACTCTGGACTTGAATCGATACTTGAGGGCAAAGACTTGAGACTTACTTATGACTTGCAAAACAATGACTTGGTCCCACCTCTGCCTCCTACACACATGTTTATGTGTGCTATGGCTATAAGGTTTTTTCCCTTGGCCTCAGTCTGGACCCCCCTCTCCAGCGTTGATCTGTTTCTCACTTTTTTTGTAAGGGGCGCCGGAAGTTGGCAGACCCATCAGCGATTCTGTTCTGTCTCCCTGTAATGTTTGTCTGGTCTTGAATGAGATTTTGCTGAAAATCTTAATTTTCCCTCTGGGATTAATAAAGTATTTCTGATTCTGATTTGACATAAGGTCTTCTTCTTATAAAAAAAACCCCAAACATTTTGAGCGTGTTGTGCAAGGGAATTTTATGTCTCTTATTGTAATATTCTGAAGCATGCCGCGACCCCGAAGGGAATAAGCGGTAGAAAATGGATGGATGGATGGATGTCAAAGACATGCACCTGGGGATAGGTTGATTGGCAACACTAAATTGGCCCTAGTGTGTGAATGTGAGTGTGAATGTTGTTTGTCTATCTGTGTTGGCCCTGCGATGAGGACAAGTTCCAGGGTGTACCCTGCCTTCCGCCCAAATGCAGCTGAGATAGGCTCCAGCACCGCCCGCAACCCTAAAAGGGACAAGCGGTAGAAAATGGATGGATGTTTGAAACAGTAAGTAAGTAAATTTTATTTCTGAAGCGCTTTCCACAGAGAAAACCCCAAAGCGCTGTACAAAACATATAGGTGACAGAGGCAACATCATAAAAAGGATACAAAGTGGATTAAAATTGATAGTTAAAAGGTGCATTAACTAAAAGCTTTACTAAAAAGAGAAGTTTTCAAATATTCCGTAAAAGTTTCAACACAGTCAAGATTACGGAGGGACTGGTGCAAATCGTTCCAGAGTCTGGGAGCTATAGCCTGGAATGCCAGGTCTCCACTGCTTTTAAAACAAGTTCTTGGGATCTTTAGAAGACTCTGGCCTGAAGACCGCAGGCTGGCCCTGAAGAGTAGGGGCATAGCAAGTCAGTAATGTACTGAGGGGCCACACCATGCAATGCACAAAATGTCAGAACCAAAATCTTAAACTCAATGCGGAATTTAACTGGAAGCCAATGAAGACTTTTAACACTATGTGAGTTGTGTGGTCCTCTGAGTTTTTACATTTTTATTTTATTTCTATTTATTATTAGTTTCACCCTTTAAAATTGTTGTAATCATATTTATTTTTGTATTGTTTTTATATTGTTTTTATATTTATTTATTTTGTTTTTATTCAGTCATTGGTGTAGCTAAGGATAGTATTTTAATCTTGTTTTTAATATTTTTGTGCAGCACTTTGGAAACTTTTTTGTTTTTAAATGTGCTGTATAAATAAAGTGGATTGGATTGGATAAAATGGGGGTAATATGGGCTGTTCTGGGTGCACCGGTCAAAAGTCGGGCAGTCGCATTTTGTACAGTCAAATAAACTTAACATTGCCATTACCATTGTTTTCTCAAATAGGCGAAAACAAACAATCACCATCAAAGCTATTTTCATTATTTTTGGTCATTAGTTTGCATGATTAAAGAAGATTTGTCTAACTGCAACCATTTTTGTGTTTGGGTCTAGTACAGTAACTGCTTTTTCTGTTTTTCTTTTTCCAGTCGTGGCAACGTCAATTTATGTTTTCTCTGGTAATTTTGCTCCATTTAACAATTCCCCGCTGGCCACTTACCTCAGCGGTGAGTGTTTTCGACGACACAAGTGTGCCTGTAATTCATTTCCAAGGCAACACTTGGTGTGATGGTTCTGGGTGCAAATGTTTGACCGGCCGGGCCAGGAGTGAATCATCCTCCTTTTCCTGGAACTGAGTTGGCTTGCGTCTGCAGTCTTGAAGAAACTTGTAGCAAAAACTTTGTTTATTGATTTGATTTCAGGGCTAAAAACCTGTATCTGGAATTTGATGGATTGAAGACAAATTCCTTTTTTAAACAAAGCAATACTATTTTGGGGACTGATCTGGTGTATTGTTGAGGACAAACTCTCTACTTGGAACAACTGGAATGAAGATGAGGATTCTTCTTGATGTTTTTTGATGTATGACTACAAAAATGGAGATGCTTAGATCTTCAGACATTTATTTAACATATCAGGACACCACATCAGTGGGGATACGTCAGTGTGATTCATACCATTTAAAGTAGTCATTTGTTACTTTATGGACTTTTCTGTTGCTTTGTGCCTAGATTTACTGCTGTTCTCAATGAAGTAAGGAGTTTCCTGAAAAGGGCAGGACAGTTCAAATATAATAAGCATAAAAAACTTTGGAGGACAAGTGAATCTCAACAGCAGATTACCAATGGTCAACAAGACATCTTTGTCGTCATACAATGGATAAGGTAGTCTGTCTGTCCGTCTGTCTGATCCATCTATCTATCCATCCATCCATCTATCTATCTATCTATCTATCTATCTATCTATCTATCTATCTATCTATCTATCTATCTATCTATCTATCTATCTATCTATCTATCTATCCATCTATCCATCTATCCATCTATCCATCTATCTATCTATCTATCTATCTATCTATCTATCTATCTATCTATCTATCTATCTATCTATCTATCTATCTATCTATCTATCTATCTATCTATCTATCTATCTATCTATCCACCCATCCACCCATCCATCCATCATTGTAGATGACCAGTCAGTTTTGGTGCATTTTTCACATCAGATTCAACATTTGTGAGTGCATTTCCTTAAAACAATGATTACGAATTGCAAAACCTACTGTCACCTGTTTAACATGTTCATTCCTCAAAAGCAAGTATTCGTGTTAATGAAAGTGTCATCAAGATGAAAAGTCCTGACACCATTGTTTACGAACAAGATAGTGGCATGGCTTTTCCATGTTTTCTTTATAACGGTTTACTTTGTAAGTTTTTTCAAATGTAAAAAAAGTCATAACTTGGTGACACTACCTGATGATAGATAGATAGGTCTTTATTGTCATTGCACAAGTACAACGAAACTTTGATCAAGAATCAAGACAGCGCCGTTTGCCATTTGAAAACTACGGTAAAGTTTCACATTACTGTAATTAGTAAGGTAACACACTCAATACGTATATTTCATATTGTTAATGCACATGTTCTTACAATTCGAATTTTTTACAACATTTGTCCAGGGTGTACCCCGCCTACCGCCCGAATGCAGCTGAGATAGGCTGTAGAAAATGGATGAATGGATGGATGTACAAAAGAAAAATGCACCCTTATTTAGAAAAAACTTAAGAAACACCCTTTGGTAAACAATACTGTAGCACATGACCATACTACATACACAGTAATGTATACAAAGCATTCATGCACATCCAGACCTTCCTGTCTGTCTTTCCACATATTTTCATCTATATCAGAGCAAATATCTTCGCTTGCAATGTAGCAAGGAATGTAGCTCCTCGAGTGGCAAATATAACTTTTTGTACTCTATGTACAATCTGCACCACAGCCACAGAATTTCCCCATTGTGGGATAAATATATTCTATCATATCCTATCTTATCATCCCGAACAACAACATTCTTGTTGTGATGGTCTCTAGTTAGACCCCACTCCTTCTCATGTATAATGTCCCTGAGAATAATGTCTAAAAAAAAGTCCTCAGATCTTGTGTGTTTTATGGAACATGATGGGTAATATGGGTGAGCACGCCATTTTCTAAGATGGCTGCACAAATTGTAACAGCCTCTCCTTTTCGGCTTGGGACATCTATGATTGTTCTCTGTACGATGTGATTCCTTCCACGTCTTCTACTTTTTGCCACATAGAAGCCCACACCATGATCATTTTAGGAAATGTATTCAGGAAAAAAATGCATACATGAGCATAGTTAATGTTATAAGCAAATGACAAAGTTATAAAACAGCGAAGAATTGTGTAAAAGTAATGCATGTCCAAAACCTTTGGCAATTTACGATGTGCACAAATGACTACATGCTGTAGCGGTTGAACTAACAGTGTGCGAATTTTAAAATTCTAATCAGAGAAATGCACCAAAGCGACTGAAAACACGACAAACTAACTAACTACATAATACAATTCCAAAAATAGGGTTACAGTGACAGAAATTTCCATGGATGCATTGGCTCTCTTTTTGCATAAGTAACATATGCCAGCTAATTTGGCCTTGCATGTAGCATGTTGCTGGACAATTAACTGACAGATGATTGCCTAGAGCTGCTGCACTGAGCTCTAATCCGGTAGAGATTTGTGGACCCCAGCATGAGTAGGTCCGGGCTGCACAGGTGACCATTCTTACACAAATACAGTGATTGGATATTATGTACACAGGGTTTGCGCAGTTTTGTTTGAAATTTATCATTGTTTGCTTGACTCTGGCACAAATGATGGATTTTTTCGATTTGGAGGATTTCACTCAGTTATTGAAAGTTGGAGAAAAAAAGAGATAACAGACCTCACACAAAACTATATCATAATTAGAGATGAGATAATATCGGCCGATAATATCGACAGGCCGATATTATCAGCCGATAAATGCTTTAATATGTAATATCGGAAATTATCGGTATCGTTTTTTTAAATTATCGGTATCGTTTTCTTTTTTTTTTTTTCTTTTTTTATTAAATCAACATAAAAAACACAAGATACACTTACAATTAGTACACCAACCCAAAAAACCTCCCTCCCCCATTTACACTCATTCACACAAAAGGGTTGTTTCTTTCTGTTATTAATATTGTGGTTCCTACATTATATATCAATATATAACAATACAGTCTGCAAGGGATACAGTCCGTAAGCACACATGATTGTGCGTGCTGCTGGTCCACTAATAGAACTAACCTTTAACAGTTAATTTTACTCATTTTCATTCATTACTAGTTTCTATGTAACTGTTTTTATATTGTTTTGCTTTCTTTTTTATTCAAGAACATGTTTTTAATTTATTTATCTTATTTTATTTTATTAATTTTTAAAAAAAGGAGCTTATCTTCACCATACCTGGTTGTCCAAATTAGGCATAATAATGTGTTAATTCCACGACTGTATATATAGCGGTATCGGTTGATATCGATATCAGTTGATATCGGTATCAGTTGATATTGGTATCGGTAATTAAGAGTTGGACAATATCGGAATATCGGATATCGGCAAAAAGCCATTATCGGACATCCTTAATCATAATCCTATGTCATATCATATAATATAATCAATAACTATATCATTTCAAATGGCAACTTTCTGGTTTTTAAAAACACTGAAAGAAATCAAGAATGTAAAATTTGGGAGTCAGTAACAGTTTAATATTTAGATCAAACAGAGAAGAAACAATTATGGAAACAATGTGTACATTTTCATTTCAAAGCTAACACCTGCATCAGATTAAATGTACTAATTAGTCTGCAGTTAAACAGTAGTGTTCACACCAAAGCTGTTGCACTAGGTGAATTGACATAAATCATGGCTCCAACATGAGAGATATCAATTGAAACAAAGGAGAGGATTATCAAACTTCTTCAAGAAGGTAAATAATTACACAATGTTTCAAAATATGTTGATTGTTCACTGTCAGCTGTGTCTAAAATCTGGACCAAGCACAAACAACATGGGAAGGTTGTAAATAGCAAGCATACTGGTTGACCAAGGAAAACATCAAAGCGTTAAGATAGTAAACATGAAGCAATATGTCTTGAAAACAGAAAATACACAGCAAAACAAATGAAGAACAAATGGGCGGAAACTGGAGTCATCGCCATCGAAGAAACCGTCGAAAGGAAAGGATTTAAATACAGAAAAAGCTAAATAAAAGCCATCATTAACAGCTAAACAGGAAAGAACAAAGTTACAAAGGGCTAAGGTAAAGCAATCTTGGACTATGGATTACTGGATAAAAGTCACATTCAGTGATGAATCGCAAATCTGTATTGGGCAAGGTGATGATGCTGGAACTTTTATTTGGTGCCGTTCTTATGAGATTTATAAAGATGACTGCCTGAAGAAAACATGCAAATGTCCATGTCAGGTAATGGCACTGGGAAGATGGCTGTCATTAGATCTTCAATAAATGCACATACTTAGATTGACATTTTGGACACTTTTCTTTTTCCATGAATCAAAAGGATGTTTGGGGATGATGAAATAATGTTTAAAATGATTATACATCTTGCCACAGAGCAAAAATGTTAAAACGTTCCTTGAAGAAAGATATAAGGTCAATGGCATGGCGCTTTGAATTCAATTAATAATCTGTGGAGTGATTTGAAGAAAATGGTCCATGACAAGACTCCAATCTGCAACACTGATCAGAAAACAGCAATCAGAAAAAGTTGGAGCAAGATTGATGAAGAGTACTGTTTGTCACTTGTTAATAAGTTCATGCCTCAGAGACTGCAGGCTGTTATAAAAGCCAGATATGGTGAAAAAAAGTACTAGTGGTGTGTTGTAGTCTTTTTTGATTGTTTGTTTGTAATACGTTTTTCACTGAATGAAACTGTTACTAACTACCATAATTTATTTTCTGTATTTCTTTTAGTGTTTCTTGAAGCCAGAAAGTTGCCATTTGAAATGAGTTTTTGTACTGGATGATGAAGTGTGGAGTTAGTTACCCCAATGATTCAGATGTCCAAGGCCAGAGTAAAGAAAAGCTCTGAATCACTCTTTTCCTATAAAACTTATTGCGAGAGTCTGCTTTACGGGTCATTCATCCTGCACTGTTTCTAATTGTAGAATACTTTTCTCGTTTTGTAAATACAGTATATGCATCGCTTCTCTCATCATGGTAGGCAACTGACAGTTTACACCCAAATATTGTAAAAAAAAACCAAGAAAAAACAACAACAAGTTAAACAGTATAATAAAATAAATACTGTACATTAGTATAGTATCATACATTTGGCAGTGCTGGGCAAACTACTTGGAAAATGTAGTAAGCTAAGCTACAAGTTACTCTCAATTAAATGGGGCTAAGCACAGGGGGAGCTTTCCCCGGAGAGTTTTCACAAGCGACACTACAAGCTACACGGCAAAAGTAGCTCGCTACAACCAAAAGCTACATTTAACGACATTTATGCAGCTGGGATAGGCTCCAGCCACCCCTGCGACCCAGACAGGGACAATAAAATGGATGGATGAATGGATGTAACTGGGAGTGTACAAATGAACCCAATAAGGGTCCATTATTATTACTTAAATAACATTTAGCTGGGGACACCCTAAAACTACCTCTAGGGGTCCCACACCCCACTGTATGTATTTCAATCAATCAATCAATGTTTATTTATATTTGTTTAGTTTGCCTTCTATTTGGCCCACTCATATAATGTTATTCACATTCTCTACCTACAGTAAACAACAGAATCTATCTATAACTTGACAAAAACATTACCTGTGTGTTGTTTGGGAACAGTTGGTAATGTGCAGTAAAACTTTCATGAACTCAACTCACCTTAATGTGTGTTCCTAAATTTGGCTGACATCTTGGATGAAGACAGCAGTTAGGATTTTGGTTTACAGAGTAAACAAATAAAAAATAAGGTTTTGGGCATTGTTTTCTCTAAATGCATACATTTGTCTAAATAGGGCCAAGAACACGCATTTTTGTGGGTTTCCTGCACGTCATCTTCGTCACGAAAGGAAACATCTAATCTGCGGGAGGGAAACCCTCTGCCATTTACAAGTATGTTTCTTTTTCTTTTTTTTTGAGTCGTTAGCTTGAAGCTTCTCTCTGTCTCGGACTCCTTTGTAGTCATGAGACAGGAGTGCGTGATTGTTATGATTTTGCCTACTAGTTTCGATGACCCGCCTTATCTTGCCTCTGATTGGCCAGTCCGTAATGTTTCGCCCCAACCTTAAGCAATTGGGACTCATCATACAAACATCAACCAATCATCTTGATTTTTTTCCGTATGTATGGATGTTCTCATTCATCCAGGTTATTGTATTTTCTCCATATTTTTTTTGCCTGGATTCACAGTCCATTTTCTCTCTTTGTAGCTTGTAGCGTTGATGTTTGTTTATTTGTTTGTATTTGTTTATTTGAAGGACAAGTTGCCGTTACATTAAAAAGATGGTTGCACCAGATTTATCACCGTGCTAATTTCCATCTGTAGTCCTTTTATGGTGTATTTAACATCCACAATTAAAATTACACATGGTTAAAAATACCCAACAAAATTGAAATTACATAATGATAAGCAATTTAAAATGCAAGTACAATACATAGAGAATATGCAAGTTACAAATCAGTGGACGGTCAAGTTACAGTATTTTAGCAACTTTAAATTGCAGAAGTACTGTATTTAAAGTGCAGCAGTTTTTAATCAAAGTCCACATAAAACAACATACAGTGCAGTAGCCATCAGATGGTACCCATAAGGGTATCATTCAATAGCTATATACCCCATTAGTATATTACATACATGAACAAGATTGCGATGTTACACTGGTACTCTGGTGGCCATCAGACTGCTCCCACTACGGTATCATCTGGTATTGTTAATGTGAGCAGGACTGGTGGTCCATAAGCCAGTCTTTGACTGCCTGTGAGAAGCTGTGAAAACTTGAGTTGTTCTTTAGATTGTCTGGGAGCCGATTCCACTCTTTGATGGCTTGGTAGGAAAAGGCTGATTGAGAGAAGGCAGGCTTTCTTTTTGGAACATTACAGTCACCCCTGGATACAGACCTTAACACTCTGCTTGTTAATTGCGAGCGTAGCTGTATGTATATTTTTAAGGGAGGAGGAGCTGCATCATTTAGGACAGGGGTGTCAAAGTCAAGATCCGGGCCGTGAATGAATTATCTATGGCCCCCGGGAAGATATTTGATTAGTATTAGAATCGGTCCGCAGGCCATAGCCGCCTGCTGCTGTTTTGCACGCACTAATACTCCATCAGTGTTGGCGCTAGGAACTATCAAAATGGGTTCCCAGGGACCCCATCAAGTCATAAAAATGGGGTCCCACAGTAAATTGTTGGGGTCCGACTTTTTTGTAACCGTTTTGAAAACAAAGAATACATGTATGCTTTATCCTGTTACATATCACATTCTATATTGTGTTTTGGAAAAAGGTTTTCACAAACGTTACTTAATTAATAATAAAAAAATAACACAAAAGAAAACACATGTTTATGCATATGTACATTCATTCAGTTATAAACATTCATTCACTTTCTTCTTTCCTTCATGGATCTAAACTTTACCGCTGCTGGTATTTTTTTCTCTATTTTTATTGTAATATTTTCAGAATGTGTTTGTTATATTTTTGGCCAAAGTAAGACAAAGAAAACAATCTGAAGTTGTCTTTATTTTTTTGTTTTAATGTCATGATTTTAATAGTCCGGCCCACGTGTGCACAGATTTTCCTCCATGCGGCCCCTGAGCTAAAATGAGTTTGACACCCCTGACTTAGGATCCTATGTAGCTTCCTAGCAGTGGCGTGCGGTGAGGTTCATGTCAGGTGAGGCACTGACTTCATCACAGTCAGATTTACAAACATATGAACCCTAAATAGTATCTTATTCACCATGTGATTGGCAGCAGTTAACGGGTTATGTTTAAAAGCTCATACCAGCATTCTTCCCTGCTTGGCACTCAGCACCAAGGGTTGGAATTGGGGGTTAAATCACCAAAAATGATTCCCAGGCACGGCGCCGCTGCTGCCCACTGCTCCCCTCACCTCCCAGGGGGTGAACAAGGGGATGGGTCAAATGCAGAGGACAAACTTCACCACACCTAGTGTGTGTGTGACAATCATTGGCAGGGGCGCCGAAAAGGGGGGGTAAAGGAGACGGATTCTAGGGGCCCATGATGGAGGGGGGCCCAGAGAGGCCCCTAATGATGATGAAATTATAATACAGAAAAAATAATGGGTGTCCTGTAAAGATTCTTTTCATGGGGCTCAAAATCCCTAGCGGCGCCCCTGATCATTGGTATACTTAACTTTAACTTTACACTTACAAATTGTAGCACACAAAAAAGCACATTTAATAAAAGTGTGGGAACAGTGGTGTTCCTGTTGGAAGAGTTGTGAATGAATGAAATATGAAATCCGTGCTGCTGTCTGCAGGTGTACCTAATGTTGTGTCCCTGTTCACGGCTCCTCCGGCGCGCCGCGCGAGCATTGTTGTTTTTGCACTTTTTGACTTTTTTTGGGCGGATTCGGTCTTGCACGTGGATGGTTTGGGTGTGGGCTTTGGTTGGTGTGGTGCTACCGTCGGGCGGTGCATTCTGCGGCGGAGGTGCTTGGCACCAGGAGACGGGGTTATGAGACGAGCCTCCAGTTTTATGATCGCTCAGCACAAGAAATACGTTACACACATACAGTTGTTGACAAATTACACTGTACATTATATACCTCAGCTAACTAAACTATGGAAATGTATAATATAATTCATATAGCAATACGGTCTCACTGCACAGCAGGCCAGCAGTTAGCAGAGTCATTGCGCACAATCCATGTTGAGGCACAACGCAGTGACGTGCCTCAACTGGCTGCTGATCACCGCACCGTCTCTTCTCAGTATTTGAACGGCAAATGTGAAAATAAAAATAAAAATAATCTAAAACTGGTGAAGTTAAATGGAAAATAACTTTAGTATAATCACTGGATACATATAACAATTTAATTTTTTTTTTTTCTTTTTACTCTTTTTTTCTTTCCATGATGGCAGGTGAGGCCGTGCCTCCCCTGCCTCTAGTGACCGCACGCCACTGCTTCCTAGCTACATGGGTCTAAAAGTGGCTAAGGTACAGGAAAAGCTACTCGTTGAAAAAGTAGCTAAGCTACTGCCAAGCTACTGGAAAATGTAGTTAAACTACGCAGCTTTGCTACGTGTCTTGTTACTGCCCATCACTGTATTTAAGTACGTAAGTTAATTTCAAATGTGAAAATATGATCAAATATGATACAATATTGTGTACTACATGTTTATGTTTTGACTATTTATATGCAGTATGTCTTTATTGAAATTCTTTATTTTGTATATTTTGTATAACCCGAATGTTTTATGATGAGTTAATGTTAACATTTTCTTTTTCAAATACAAATACACAAATGCATACAAAAACCGTCTGATAAAAAAACGCAAATGAAAATAAAATGTGATGTTAAAAAATCTTATACTCGGATCAACATTTATCACATGATTGTAAAGCTTTATTACTGAAGTAACTGCAGGTTGTGTTACTGAGTCCTAAAAGTAGGTTACATTTGCTAATGGGATGTTTAAGGGCAGGGGCGTACACACTCACATGCACACGAGTGATAGATGGTGTTTTGGCGTCACCTGTTGCATAAAAATAGATGAGCCTCATCCAGTGGCACTCCCACTTGACTGACTGCTTGCATAAAAACACACACTCACGACACACCTAACATTTGCTGGTAAAAATGCCGTGTGTCACCTCATATCTGGAGAAGATGGTGAAGACGTCTTGTAGTGTCAGCCCTGTGGTCAATAGTGTTCAATTGATGGTAAGACGTCAAAGAAACTTACTGTTAGGGTATTGAGATGTCACGACCCAGTTGTTTTATTGTGTTCATCAAGGTCATCTCTTGTTTTGGTCGCAGGTAGATCAAGTCCTGTCTGAGTTCAGGCTAAAAAAAGAAGAACTGAAAGAGATCATGAAGAGGATGCAGAGAGAGATGGACAGAGGATTGCGTTTAGAAACGCACGAAGAAGCCAGCGTCAAAATGTTGCCCACTTATGTGTGCTCCACTCCAGAGGGATCAGGTAAACCTCCATGAAATCCTGCTTGATGTAATTGTTGTTGTTGGTTTGTCTTGAGTTAGTCCACAAAATAACTCAAAAAGTCATAGGCGGATTTTCAGGAAACCTTTAGGAAATTTCCCAAATGAGCTAAAGCAGTGGTTTTCACCAAGTACCACCTCAGAAAAAACTTGGATCTCCAAGTACCACCATAATAACCAACATTAAAATACGGTAGCATGGTAGGCCCAAGTATTCATTAAAACAAGGCAGTAGTTTTATTCAACAGTTGTATTTCATATTTTTGGACACTGTAACAGTTTGAACAGTAACACTGCTTGAATATAGGGAAATAAAACACTGTAATCTAATCAAGTGATTCTTTGGCGTGCCACCAGATAGAGACCGCGTGCCACTAGTGGTACACGTACCACAGTTTGAGAATCACTGGGATAAAGAAAAACTGATTAGATTTTGGGCCTGATCTGGATAATTTCTACTATGTTACATTACCTTTAGGTTTCTGTGTGTGTGTGGTGTGTGTGTGTGTGTGTGTGTGTGTGTGTGTGTGTGTGTGTGTGTGTGTGTGTGTGTGTGTGTGTGTGTGTGCGTGTTGTATTTCTACCCTTCTTGAGACAGCAACAAGGAAAAGTACCTTCCATATGACGACCGGTGAACAAGTTAGGACTGAAATCATGGTCCCAATTAGGAAAGCCATTGTATCTAATAGAGAGCCAAATACCAGAGTCAGGATTTTTTGTTGATTTAATGTGCATGCAAAAGTAAACATTGACAGGTGCAAAGGCAGCAATATATGATAAAACAAGACGGCAGCTAAAGAAGGACTTCCCTATTCATCCCCGAAAAAACCCGCCTGGTGAACAGCTGATTTTACGACTTCCGGTGTGATGTAAGACAACCTGCGTCCCATATGTGACCGTAGGATGAACAAATACACTACGGTACTAAGACTATAGTGGCCATTAAGAGTTAGCTTCTACAGCTGGGTTGCCCAAAGTGCAGCACAGGGGCCATCTGTGGTACGTGACTCGTTTGTCATCGGCCTTAAGCACATTACAAAAAACAAAAAATAAAGATCTCATTTGCACCCCTGGTGGTGAAAGCTGTCAAACTTAGGGTGGTTCCAAAAATGATGGATTTTTCAAATTGACTGTGTCCATCCATCCATTTTGTACCGCTTGACTGTGTATCGGTTTTAAAAGTGGTCAACAAATGAAATAACAAGTGCGTGTAAAACATTTTACGTTCTCCCCCTCTGGCCAACATATGTAATAACAAGCGTGTGTAAGAAATTGAAATGTGCCCCCTTTGGCCAAAATTAATAAAAATTAAAAAATGAAATAAATATATATATAGAGACATACTGTAATATTTTGAAGTAAATGATGAAGATTAGAAACCAGTTACAAAAAAAAAAAAAAAAGATTAACTGAAAGCTTATCTTTTTATATTTGCATAATATGTATATATTATTAAAGGCCTACTGAAATGAAATTTTCTTATTTAAACGGGGATAGCAGGTCCATTCTATGTGTCATACTTGATCATTTCGCAATATTGCCATATTTTTGCTGAAAGGATTTAGTAGAGAACATCGACGATAAAGTTCGCAACTTTTGGTCGCTGATAAAAAAGCCTTGCCTGTACCGGAAGTAGCGTGACATCACAGGTTGTGGAGCGCCTCACATCTGCACATTGTTTACAATCATGGCCAGCAGCAACGAGAGTGATTCGGACCGAGAAAGCGACGATTACCCCATTAATTTGAGCGAGAATGAAAGATTTGTGGATGAGGAAAGTGAGAGTGAAGGATTAGAGGGCAGTGGAAGTGATTCAGACAGGGAAGATGCTGTGAGAAGCGGGTGGGACCTGATATTCAGCTGGGAATGACTAAAACAGTAAATAAACTCAAGACATATATTAGCCACAATACAATTAGGCTTATATTTAATATGCCACAAATTAATCTGCATAACAAACACCTCCCCACACCCGTCCATATAACCAAAAAATACAAATCAAACACCCGCACAACACACTCAATCCCACAGCCCAAAGTACCGTTCACCTCCATAAAGTTCATACAGCACATATATTTCCCCAAAGTTACGTACGTGGCATGCACATAGCGGCACGCACGTACGGGCAAGCGATCAAATGTTTGGAAGCCAAAGCTGTACTCACGGTAGCGCGTCTGCTATCCAACTCAAAGTCCTCCTGGTTGTGTTGCTGTAGCCAGCCGCTAATACACCGATCCAACCTACAGCTTTCTTCTTTGCTGTCTTCATTGTTCATTAAACAAATTGCAAGATTCACCAACACAGATGTCCAGAATACTGTGGAATTTTGCGATGAAAACAGACGACTTAATAGCTGGCCACAATGGTGTCCCAATATGTCCGCACAATCCGTGACGTCACGCGCAAACGTCATCATACCGAGACATTTTCAGCAGAATATTTCACGGGAAATTTAAAATTGCACTTTACTAATCTAACCCGGCTGTATTGACATGTGTTGCAATGTTAAGATTTCATCATTGATATATAAACTATCAGACTGCGTGGTCGGTAGTAGTGGGTTTCAGTAGACCTTTAATGTTGTAAATACAAATATTTATAAATCTATAAAGGGTGGTCTAAAGAGGTAGGCATTTTTCGGAGGTCTCAAGAATGTAACAAATACAAGAATGTGTGTATGTGTGTATGTGTGTGTGTGTGTGTGTTTATCCATCCATCCATCCATGTTTTACCGCTTGTCTCTTTCTGAGTCGCGGGGGGTGCTGGAGCCTTATCAGAATCAGAATCAGAATCAGAATCGTTTTATTGCCATTGTTTGAGAACGGGTTCACAAACTAGGAATTTTTCTTGGTGCAAACGTGCGACATAAAACACGTATAACACATATTTGGTATAAAAAAGAGCTGTGACTGAGCTATCAGATAGACTTAGAAGGGATTCAAGGAATTCAAGGAGCTACTGTTAGGAGTTATTGTTCATTTGCCTGATGGCCGAGGGGAAAAAACTGTTCAGGTGGCGGGAGGTGTGGGTCTGGATGGAGCGTAGTCTCCTGCCTGAGGGGAGAGGGGAGAATAGTGTGTGTCCAGGGTGAGAAGAGTCAGCTGTGATCCGACCCACACGCCTCCTGGTCCTGGAGGAAAACAAGTCCTGGAGGGATGGGAGCTTGCAGCCAATCACCTTCTCAGCAGCACGTACGATGCGCTGCAGTCTATTCTTATCCTGGACTGTGGCGCCGGGGAACCACACTGTGATGGAGGAGGTCAGGATGGACTCTATGATGGCTGAGTAAAACTGCACCAGCATCTCTGTCGGCACCTTAAGTTTCCTCAGCTGCCGCAGGAAGTACATCCTCTGCTGGGCCTTCTTGATGAGGGAGCTGATGGTCAGCTCCCACTTGAGGTCCTGGGTGATGGTGGTGCCCAAGAAACGGAAGGAGTCCACAATGGAGACGGGGGTGGGAGAGTCTATCAGGGTGAGGGGGGATGGTGGGGCTGTGACTTTCCTGAAGTCCATGATCATCTCCACTGTTTTCTGGGCGTTCAGCTCCAGGTTGTTGAGGCTGCACCAGGACGTCAGCCGGTCCACCTCTCTCCTGTAGGCGGACTCATCGCCATTCGAGATGAGCCCGATGAGGGTGGTGTCATCCGCAAACTTGAGCAGTTTTACGGATTGGTGACTGGAGGTGCAGCAGTTTGTATACAGGGAGAAGAGCCAGGGGGAGAGTACACAGCCCTGAGGAGTACCAGTGTTTGTGGTTCGACTGTCCGAGACAATCTTCCCCAGCCGGTCTGTCAGGAAGTCATTAATCCAACTGCAGAGGGAGTTGGGCACGCTGAGCTGGTAGAGCTTGTCTCGTAGCAGTCCAGGGAGGATGGTGTTGAAGGCAGAGCTGAAATCCACAAACAGGATCCTAGCGTAGGTTCCTGGGGAGTCCAGATGCTCCAGGATGAAGTGGAGGGCCAGGTTCACTGCATCATCCACAGACCTGTTGGCTCTGTAGGCGAACTGCAGTGGGTCCAGGAGGGGGGCGGTGATGTCCTTGAGGTGGGGCAGGACCAAGCGCTCAAAGGACTTCAAGACCACAGACGTCAGCGCGTCCGGCCTGTAGTCATTTAGTCCTGTGATCCGTGCTTTCTTGGGGACAGGGACAATGGTAGAGGTCTTAAAGCAGGACGGCACGCGGCATAGCTCCAGAGAGGTGTTAAAAATGTCAGTGACGACAGGAGCCAGCTGGTCCGCACAGTGTCTGAGAGTGGAGGGGGAGACACCATCCGGCCCGGGGGCTTTCCGCGTATTCAGCTTCAAGAACTGCCAGCGTACATCCTCTTCTTTGATGGAGAGGGTCTTTACAGTCTTATGATGTTTTTGGAGTCCTGTGATGTCATTGGAGTCCTTTGAGTCCTTTAACTCCTTTAATGATGTGCTGGCATTGGTGGGGAGGGTGATGGTGGGGGGAGCATGGCTTTGATGAGCTGAAGGCCGTTCATGACGACAGTAATGTGTGTTGAGGCCCTGAGCGAGAGTCCGGTCATTCAGGAGCGAGAGTCCGGTCATTCAGGGCCTGGGGGGTTTTGGGCTTATAGTTCATAAGGGCCCTTAGACCTCTCCAAACTGCCGCAGAATCATTGGAGCGGAACTGTTCCTGTAGACGGTTAGAGTACACAGATTTAGCTTTCTCCACTTCCCTGGTGAAGTGGTACTTAGCTTCTCTGTATGTACTTCGGTCCCCGCTTCTCCACGCAGCCTCCTTCTTCTTGCGCAGCTGTCGGAGCTTGGGTGTGAACCAGGGCTTGTCGTTGTTATAACAAACCCTGGTGCGCGTTGGAATGATGCGCGCCTCATTGAACTGTACGTATGAGGTCACAGTGTCCGTATACTCGTCCAGATTGTTTGTGGCCGCTCCAATTGCCTCCCAGTCTGTCGTTTCCCAACAAGCACGCAACTCGTCCAGACTCGGCGGTGAAACACTTAATGTTCCTCATAACAGGTTTAGCCAGTTTCAGTCTCTGTCTGTATGAAGGCATTAAGTGCACCATCAGCAGCGCGCGGGACTGCATGAAAAGCCTTGCTCAGTGTAGTGTAGCAGTGATCCAGCGTGTTCTCCTCTCTGGTCGGGCATTTAATAAACTGTCTATACTTTGGTAATTCCTGGCTCAAATTTCCCTTGTTAAAGTCACCAAGCACGATAACAAGAGAGTCAGGAAAAGACCGTTCCACATGTAAGATCTGTCCTGCGAGCGCGCGCTGAGCGTCACGCACGTCCGCGCCGGGCGGGATGTAAACAGCCACGAGAATGAATGAAACAATCTCACGCGGTGAGTAAAAGGGCTTACAGTGGATGAAATAATATTCCAGAGAGGAGGAACAGTGTCTAAAAATGACAGTCACGTCTGTGCACCAGCTATTGTTGATAAAGAAGCATAGTCCCCCGCCTCTTTTTTTGCCAGAGAGCGCCGCGTCTCGGTCCGCGCGGAGGAGATGAAAGCCCTCCAGTTGAAGCGCGCTGTCCGGGACACTTGCGCTCAGCCAAGTCTCCGTGAAACACAACACACATGATGAGGAGAAGTCCTTGTTCCTTCTCATCAGCAACGCTAGCTCGTCCATCTTGTTGGCAAGTGAGCGGACGTTGGAGAGGAAGATGCCTGGTAGAGGCGTGCGTAATCCCCGCTCTCTTTCCTCGTCGATGCGGTTTCCCTCTTTTGATCGCAGAATGGACCAAATCCGCAGCTGACGCTAAGATGACCGGTAACAAGTCCATAGGGATGGTGGATCTGATGTTCAGTAGCTCTTCACGGGTGTAAGAGCACCCGGAAACACAATTTATGTACAAAAACAAATCTCAGCTAATTTTATTTTATTTACATACAGATAGATGAAAACATTATGGCCACATTTTTATTGAACTTTCAGGAAATGTCAGAAATGGGATAAGTGACAAGTACATTACATTATGGGGCTGATCTGGATGACCGTCTGGATTAAGGACCTTTTTGTTTTTGGAAGATCAGGCCTGCTCTCCAAATGCTTTTCTAGTCACTTAATGCAGTGAGCTGCGGGTGAGGTTAATGGCTGGTGAGGCAGACAGTACGTGTCCATGCACTAAATTAGTCAGATTTTTCAAAAAGTTTGGCTCTACTACTACCCTACTACTTTTGAGGTTGTTTATTTCTCTTTTTAATTCTTGCAACGTTAATAAAGGTTGCCCATTTAGGATATCATGAAAAAGAAAACAATTTACTTAAGGTAAAAATGTTGTTTTCAAATACCTCGTTTTACACAATTTTTTTTTTTTTACCAATAGTACAATTAAGCACAAGCTGGAGACCTATTTCTTTTTTTCTTGACTACAGCTGTAATATAACCCACCATAGAGCCGAATAAAATTTTAGTAATAGTCTAATCAAAGTCAACAAGAGGTTTACAATTCGTGTTTCCAAAGTGTCACTGAATGCACCACACTGCTACAGTTAGTATAACCAAACAATTAAAGATTAAATGGCGCTTGATGGCTGTCTTTCGTAGTTTTTCAGAGAGCAAAGTTGTCTTAAACATGTGTGTGAATTCAGGAAATAAGTCATAGCAAAATACAGAGATGGCATTTTTGGTCATTTGGATTTACATTGCTTCTAATGGGAAGAATTGTTTTGGTTTCCATACAATTCGGTTTTTAAAGGACCCACTGGAACAGATTAATAGCGATGACACTAATTACTTCTTAGTCTCATTGACAGTTACATGTTTTATTATAAAACTGAGTACCATATATGGTCTTACCAATATTTATTTGTATACTAATTCCATGTTCCTTTCCTTATCCAGGAAAATATGTTACTTTGTTGTAAAAGTCTTCACAGTTTTTTCTTAGTCTGAAAGTCCAATTTAAAGATATATACCGGTACTAGCATCTTAGTGGGCCAGAATACTGTGCACCTTGCCCTTTGACATGTCTCTGCAGTTCATTGTCTGTTCATTGGCTCACGCAGACTCATCTCATGCATGGTCTCTGCCCTGGATTTGATCAAGAAATGTGCAAATTCAATCGCTACTGTCCGTTTGTTGACATTTGTGTTCGGTACAGAGGTGGGCGACTTCTTGGCTCTGGACCTCGGAGGGACCAACTTCCGTGTGATGCTGGTCAAGGTGGGTGCAGATGAGGAGAGGAGCTGGAAGGTTGAGACCAACAACCAGATGTACTCCATTCCTGAAGATGCCATGACCGGGACGGCTGAGATGGTGAGTTATATATCTTGTAAAAATTGTGTCATAGAGGTCCCTTACTATTGTGCAATACTAAGATATTGAAATAATAGCAGTAATGCCCCTAAGAGCTAGCTGACAACTAGCTAAATCACTAACTGGCAGCTGGTGCAATAATCACTAGCTGACAACCAGAGCTAAAATCACTAGTTGTCAACTAGTGTGCTAATCGGTACCTAGCAACTACACCGCTAGCTGGCAAATCGATAACTGGCAACTAGAACGCTAATCACAACTGGCAACTGGTGTACTAATCGCTCACAGACAAATAGAGCTAAAATCTAAAATCGATAGTTGGCAACTAATGTGCTAAAAATCGCTAGTTAGCAACTAGACTGCTAATGGCTAGCTGGCAACTAGCGCACAAATCGCTACCTGGCAAATAAAGCACTAATCACTTGCTGGCAACTGGTGCACTAATCACTAGCTGGCAACTAAAGTGTTAATTGCTAACTGGCAATGAGTCTGTAAATTGCTAACTGGCAACTAATCCGCAAATTGCCAGATAGCAACTAGAGCGCTAATTGCTAGCTGGAAACTGGTGCACTCTAGCTGACAACTAGAGCTAAAATTGATAGTTGTCAACTAGTGTGGTAATCGCTAGCTCGGAACTAGACAGATAATTGCTACCCAGCAACTAGACCTTGACTACTAACCATTAGCTGGCAACTAGTCCGCTAATCGCTAGCCAGCAACTAGAGAGCTAATCTCTACCTGGCAACTGCTGCACTAATCGCTAGCTGACAACTGGAGCTCTAATGAATAGTTGTCAACTAGTGTGCTAATCGCTAGCTAGGAAGTAGACTGTTAATTGCTAGCTAGAAACTAGACCTAGACCACTAACCGTTAGCTGGCAACCAGTGCACAAATTGCTAGCTGGCAACTAGTCCGCAAATCCCTAGCTTGCAACTAGAGAGCTGATCGCTAGCTGGCAAGTGCATTCATCGCTAGGCGACAACTAGAGATAAAATCGCTAGTGGGGAACTAGTGTGCTAATCGCTAGCTAACAACTTGATCGCTAGCCACTAGTGGACAACTTGTCTGTAAATTCCTACCTGGCAACTAAAGTGCAAATCACTAGCTGACAACTGGAGCGCTAATCGCTAGATGGGAACTCGAGTGCTAATAGCTAGCTATCGTAAATATTAAATATCTTAAATAATTTACATTTGTCGTAAAATGTTATGTATGAAAAAGTCCAATCAACTAAATATTTTACGACCCCCTGCAGTACTTCTGCAGAACCCCTAGGTGTCACGGATCCCTGTTGATAGAGACAATGCCACAGATGTAGCAAGTGTTGAGGTTAGGCAAGCTGACAGCAGAATACAGTAAGACGACACATTCCAGGGTTGCTTTTTATAGTGGCCAGTGCAGTAATCGTTATATCAATGCAGCATCTTGATATGCCACACCTGTGAGATGGATGATTAACCTCTACAAAGGAGAATTAGACAGATTTGTCAACAACATTTGAATAAAAAAGGCCTTGTATGAACACAGAAACAGTTTTGCATCTTTGAGTTCAGCTCATGAAAAATGGGAGCAAAAACAAAAGTGTTTTTATATTTCTGTTCAGTGTAAAAATCGTGTTTTTTTTAGCTTGCTAACAATAAATCAGCTTTTTTGCTCAAATACTTGGCCAGAATACTTTGTTGATTTGCAACTTATTGTGAGTAAGAATTCCCGGGGCTCAATTATTAGCAACCTAATGGCCAATTTAAAAAAAAAGGGGGTTCATACGCATGCACACACTTCTTGGCAACTTTGGGGCAGAGAGACATGCTGCCCAACGCATCAGTTAAAGCAGGGGTGTCAAACATACGGCCAGAGGGCCGGATCAGGCCCGCGAACAGGTTTTATCTTGTCCGCGGGATGAGTTTGCTAAGTATAAAAATTAACCTGAAATTTTTGAATGAAAGAAACAGCTGTTCTAAATATGTCCACTAGATGTCACAACAGCAATTCTTTGTATCTTTGTAGACGATGCTACATGTGTACAAAATAAACCACATGATGTTAGTACATCAGTCAAGGAAAATTATCAAACTACATAAATAACATAATGTAATTTGATTTTGGTATAATTTTTTTATCTTGATAGATTTAAAATGAACACTAATGGTTGAGACTGATGAATATTATCACAATTTGTTCAGAAAATATAAATGACGACAAATAGAGATAGATTACTATTAACCGCAACATGTAAGAGTAAAAACAAACAAAAACCCAACAACATTATGATTTGTACATTTTCAGAATGTGCTTGTTCTATTTTTAAACAAAGAAAACAATCTGAAGTTGTCTTTATTTTTAAGTTATCATGCCGTGATTTTACCAGTCCGGCCCACTTGGGAGTAGTTTTTTCTCCATGTGGCCCCCGATCTAAAGTGAGTTTGACATCTCTGAGATAAAGGCTAGGGAGCTGGCAGAAAGGTTTGCAGGAAAAAACGTTTTTTAACACTCGAGTGCCATCTGCTGGATCTAACGGGGCACTACATTACTTGCAAACTCACCCTTGTCTGTTTTTTATCCATCCATCCATCCATTTTCTACCGCTTATTCCCTTCGGGGTCGCGGGGGGCGCTGGAGCCTATCTCAGCTACAATCGGGCGGAAGGCAGGGTACACCCTGGACTGTGTTGGCAGGGCCAACACAGATAGACAGACAACATTCACACTCACATTCACACACTAGGGCCAATTTAGTGTTGCCAATCAACCTATCCCCAGGTGCATGTCTTTGGAGGTGGGAGGAAGCCGGAGTACCCGGAGGGAACCCACGCAGTCACGGGGAGGACATGCAAACTCCACACAGAAAGATCCCGAGCCCGGGATTGAACTATAATTAAAGTTAAAGTACCAATGATTGTCACACACGCTAGGTGTGGTGAAATGTGTCTTCTGCATTTGACCCATCCCCTTGTTCACCCCCTGGGAGGTGAGGGAAGCAGTGAGCAGCAGCGGTGGCTGCGCCCGGGAATAATTTTTGGTGATTTAACCCCCAATTCCAACCCTTGATGCTGAGGGCCAAGCAGGGAAGCAGTTAAAAAAAAAATAAAATAAAGACCACCACAAACTGCAAGCGTATGTTATCAATAGTGTTTTAAGAGAACAGTTTTACAAATAAATGTATATGCATTGTCAAAATAAGAAAAACAAATTACAGAATAAAATGAATGGCGATCATGGCTGTCAATCACAGCTGTCTCGTGCAAGCATGCATGCTTTTACTGTATGCCATTCACAAAAGGGATCTTCGAGAATGAAATGATTTAAATATGGATGCCGTGCTTGCTATTTTACTGTTGAAGCAGGGAGTGAAATCATGCATTTTTCCAAACTGTCTTTTGCTGCATGAATGGCTTACATCAGGGGTGTCAAACTCATTTTAGCTCAGGGGGCCGCATGGAGGAAAATCTGTGCACACGCGGGCCGGACTATTAAAATCATGGCATTAAAACTACAAAATAAAGTCAACTTCAGATTGTTTTCTTTGTCTTACTTTGGCCAAAAATAGAACAAACACATTCTGAAAATATCACAAAAAAAATATAGAAAAGAAATACCAGCAGCGGTAATGTTTAAATCCATGAAGGAAAGAAAGTGAATAAATGTTTATGACTGAATAAATTTACATGTGCATAAAAATGTGTTTTCTTTTTGTATTATTTGTTTTTAAATGAATTAAGTAACGTTTATGACAACCTTTTTCCAAAACACAATATAAAATGTGAGATATAGCAGGATAATGCATACATTTATAATTTGTTTTCAAAATCCATCCATCCATCCATCTTCTTCCGCTTATCCGAGGTCGGGTCGTGGGGGCAGCAGCCTAAGCAGGGAAGCCCAGACTTCCCTCTCCCCAGCCACTTCGTCCAGCTCTTCCCGGGGGATCCCGAGGCGTTCCCAGGCCAGCCGGGAGACATAGTCTTCCCAACGTGTCCTGGGTCTTCCCCGTGGCCTCCTACCGGTCGGACGTGCCCTAAACACCTCCCTAGGGAGGCGTTCGGGTGGCATCTTGACCAGATACCCGAACCACCTCATCTGGCTCCTCTCGATGTGGAGGAGCAGCGGCTTTACTTTGAGCCCCTCCCGGATGGCAGAGCTTCTCACCCTATCTCTAAGGGAGAGCCCCGCCACCCGGCGGAGGAAACTCATTTTGGCCGCTTGTACCCGTGATCTTGTCCTTTCGGTCATAACCCAAAGCTCATGACCATAGGTGAGAATAGGAACGTAGATCGACCGGTAAATTGAGAACTTTGCCTTCCGGCTCAGCTCCTTCTTTACCACAACGGATCGATACAGCGTCCGCATTACTGAAGACGCCGCACCGATCCGCCTGTCGAACTCACGATCCACTCTTCCCTCACTCGTGAACAAGACTCAGAGGTACTTGAACTCCTCCACTTGGGGCAGGGTCTCCTCCACAACCCGGAGATGGCACTCCACCCTTTTCCGGCTGTTTTCAAAATGGTTACAAAAAAGTGGGACCCCAAAAATTCACTGCGGGACCCCATTTTTTTGACTTGATGGGGTCCCCATTTTGAAAATTCCTAGCGCCAACACTGATGGAGTATTGGCGCATGCAAAACAGCAGCAGGCAACTGTGGCGTGCGGGCCGGTTCTAATACTAATCAAATAGATAATTAATTGACTTTGACACCCCTGGCTTACATGCTCGCACCGAGAAGAGTAGTAATGCTTGCAGCTCGTTTGAACGTGAGCATCCTCAAGCAGCTAAGCCGCACCTTTACCTACGTGGCCGGTAGTCTTAACTAGGATGTGCTTTATTGTGTTTATCATGTCAATAAATACATGACACTCCATTCACTCTGATTGTTTGTTGTACTGTAAGACCTCAGCTATCATGAGCATGAAGTTATTTTCTGTTTCTGCGATCTTCGCAGTTGTTTGACTACATCGCCGAGTGCATGTCCGACTTTTTGGACAAGCACAATATCAAGCACAAGAAGCTTCCTCTGGGTTTTACCTTCTCCTTCCCAGTGCGCCACGAGGACCTGGACAAGGTAGCACATCACTATTTTTTTGCTAACAGTGCTTCTAGATGTATGTTTTTATGTGTGCAGGGAATCCTCCTCAACTGGACTAAAGGTTTCAAGGCTTCTGGGGCAGAGGGAAACAATATTGTTGGTTTACTCAGAGAAGCTATCAAGAGACGCGGGGTATGTTTGCACTGAGCAAAATACAAAACATCCTGCCCATTTTACCTTGACTTTAATTGTGATACTGTACAGGACATTGAGATGGATGTGGTTGCCATGGTGAATGACACAGTAGCCACCATGATATCATGCTACTATGAGGACCGCAGCTGTGAAGTCGGCATGATTGTTGGTAGGATGCAATGGCAACAAGTGAACAAAAGCCTCACCAGTCATAGTTTAACATATGTGGGGAAAATACAGGTACAGGTTGTAACGCCTGCTACATGGAAGAGATGAGGACGGTGGAGCTGGTGGAAGGCGAAGAGGGCCGCATGTGTGTGAACACAGAGTGGGGGGCGTTCGGAAACAACGGCGAACTGGAGGAGTTCAGGCTGGAATATGACAGAGTGGTGGACGAGACCTCCATCAACCCTGGACAGCAACTGTAAGTGGAAAAGTTAAAAGTTAAAGTTAAAGTCCCAACGATAGTCACACACACACTAGGTGTGGTGAAATTATCCTCTGTTCCCATCCCCTTGTTCACACCCTGGTAGGGGAGGGGAGCAGTGAGCAGCAGCGGTGGCCGCGCTCAGGAATCATTTGGTATTTCAACCCCCAATTCCAACTTTTGATGCTGAGTGCCAAGCAGGGAGGCGATGGGTCCCATTTTTATAGTCTTTGGTATGACTCGGCTGGGGTTTGAACTCACGACCTTCCAGTCTCAAGGCGGACACTCTTACCACATGAGGTTTATATGTGCGTAAAGTGAAGTTCACTGTATGCAAACATTTCTGAGTGAACACATATACAGTATAGTACTCACAGCTAAATGATTCAATCCCCACTCAAAAAATGTTTTATCCCTGATAAAACACATGCATGAGTAGTCATATCCCATCCCATAGCTAATGTTCCAAATGTATACTAACAATGATAGGATTTTTTCGATGATACTCTAAAATATTTTTGGGTTTGGGAGCCTCCCCAACGCAAGTTAACGTAGTAAATGCTAAGATCACGCCAAACATCCCGTCCCGTCTTATTCGCAAGCAATAAGACGGGATGAGTTAAACCTTTTAAACCTTTTATTGATCAACTGGTGAAGGAACTAAAACTTAAATTGGTGTTTTTCTTCCGTAATAAGAGATGTTTTTCTTTTGGTGCCTCGTCTCTGCCACATTTTACAGTATCTGTGCTATATTATGGTGATATTTTTTTATGTGAATGCTACTCATTCCTGTCTTCAGATGGTGGACTGTGTTTACCATGCTTCTTTGAGGTTTATCACAAACTGTAGAGCCATGATACACCACTGCGACTTGTACTCTCGGGTGGGATGGCAGTGTCATTGGTACTATTTTATTTACAAGGCTCTTCTGGGACTATTGCCCGAATACATTTGTGCATTGATTTCACAGAGGAGTACGAACTCTGAGGTCCAACGATCCGCTGTTGTTCCCTGTCCCTTTTGCTCGCACCTAGCTGGGGAAAAAGCTATTGTCTATGCAGCTCCTTGTGCTTGGAACATGCTACAAAGACACTGGAAGCTGACTCAATTTGTTTCCTTTAATGCTTTTAAATCTAAACTGGGAGCATTTGAAGGCGCCTCAGTTATCTGTAACTGTTTTACATGATGTCCATTAATGTGTAATGTGAATGTAATTTGTATGTGTAACTCTGCTGCCTCTTGGCCAGGACTGCCAGGTTTTTAATCTCAATGGGATATTTTTTCCTGGTTAAATAAAAAATGAAAAAAATAAAAAATTGCTTATGGCTAGAAATTGACATAACTTTGTTTTTCCAACAATTGGTACACAGAGAGTAGAGTGCTGAGAAGAAGAAACAGATGATATTCATTGATATTAAATTATATCAAATAAATAAATAAATATTAAAATAATACCTAAACGGCAGATTTTTATTCATGAAACTATGGCAAAGCTGCTGATGGTGTGCTTGACGGAGAAGCAGCTCAAAAGAGATACTGTAAAGGTCCACTCTCCAATGTGAACTCTGTCCGATGTTTTCACATTACTTCATAAAAACACTCTAGTTGTTTATAATATATATTTCTTATCTAAAAGTTAGTTTTTTTTTATTTTTGAAAGGCATGTTACATGATAAAATTGGGATGTTTTGGGGAGACAAACACTAATTAAATTGATTTCCGTTCTAGTTTTTGGCGGTATGAACTGCTTCATGTAACAAATTAAACTCATATCCCGAGGTGCCACTGTACACTATACCGTGCTGATTAGGTGACATATGTTCAAGCCTTGTCGGAGGTGATCTTGTTTTGAGATTCATTCATCCCACAGTGGCAATTCTCACCTGATTCTCACCTGAGCTGTGGGTGCAGTTGCTCAGCAACCGGCTGTTCTTCCCTAAGGATGTTTATAAATGGTCCGAAGCCTCATACGTCAGTGCACTGGTCTCATGGTGAACGTGTCAGATTAATGATCTTGGCCTAATGGCTGTTTACTTTTGATGCCGGACGAGTGCCCAGCTTGACTCGTTTATCCCTGCTGTGTTAAACCTGTCTTCTTTTTTTTAAAATGTTACTAATACGTGTCTTTGTGTTGCAACTCCCTTACAGTTTTGAAAAGCTGATCAGTGGGAAGTACATGGGCGAGCTGGTGAGGCTGGTCACGATGAAGCTGGTTAACGAGAACCTGATGTTTAACGGTGAGGCCTCGGAGATCCTAAAGACACGTGGCAGCTTTGAGACGCGCTACGTCTCGCAGGTGGAAAGGTGAGGATCACACGCTCAATGACAAGATCACCAACAGAAAATTTTTAAATGTCATTAACGCTCTGAAGCAACGGAGGACTAATGTCCTTGCCATTATTGATGAGGCAATGCTAGTGCGAAAATGGCAAGAAGTCGAGTGCAGCTTTGATCTGCTAAGTGCAACTAGTGGTGCCCATATTGAGGTGTATTAAATGAGGCAAAACATTTTCAATAATACCCTTCATTTAAAACATGAGAACATTTGCTTTATTCTTCTAAAATTAAAAATACATTGTCTGACATTTTTTATGAAACTTTTTCTTGATAAAATCAAGTTGTATTCTTATATATTATCATCTTTTTCTAATTTTTATATATATATATATATATATATATATATATATATATATATATATATATATATATATATATATATATATATATATATATATATATATATATATATAATGTATGTATATATATATGTATATATATATATATATTTATATATATATGTGTATATATGTGTATATATAGGCCAAAAGTTTGGACACACCTTCTCATTTAATACGTTTTCTTTATTTTCATGAAGGCATCAAAACTATGAATGAACACGTGGAGTTATGCACTTAACAAAAAAAGGTGAAATAACTGAAAACAGGTTTTATATTCTAGTTTCCTCAAAATAGCCACTCTTTGCTCTGATTACTGTTTTGCACACTCTTGGCATTCTCTCGATGAGCTTCAAGAGGTAGTCACCTGAAATGGTTTTCACTTCACAGGTGTCATTGTTTTGATGCCTTCAGTGACATTCTAAATAGTCATGAAAATAAAGAAAACACATTGAAATGAGTCCAAACTTTTTGCCTGTACTATGTGTATGTGTGTATATATATATATATATATATATATATATATATATATATATATATATATATATATATATATATATATATATATATATATATATATATATATATATATATATATATATATATATATATATATATATATTTATATATATACACACACAGCATTCCACTTTTTCCACATTTTGTTATCTTACAGCCTTATTCCAAAATGGAAATGGAATAATAATTCATTTTTGTCCTCAAAATTCTAAACACAATATAAAGTTTTTTTCTTTTGTTTTACAAACACATGTACATAAGTATTCACAGCCTTTTCTCAATACTTTGTTGAAGCACCTTTGGCAGCAAATACAGCCTCAAGTCTTTTTGAATATGATGCCACATTTGGCAGTTTCACCCATTCCTCTTTGCAGCACCTCTCAAGCTCCATCAGGTTGGATGGAAAGTGTTGGTTTGCAGCCATTTTCAGATCTCTCCAGAGATGTTCTATCGATTCTAGTCTGGGCTCTGGCTGGGCCACTCAATAACAGAGTTGTCTTGAAGCCATTGTTTTGATATCTTGGCTATGTGCTTAGGGTCGTTGTCGTGCTGAAAGATGAACAGTCGCCCCGTCGGAGTTCAAAAGCACCCTGGAGCAGGTTTTCATCCAGGATGTCTCCGTACATTTCTGCATTCAACTTTCCCTCTATCCTGACTCGTTTTCCAGTTCCTGCCGCTGAAATACATCCACACTGCATGATGCTGCCACCTCCATGCTTTACTATAGGAATGGTATTGACCTGGAGATGATTGTTGCCTGGTTTTCTCCAAACATGATGCCTGGCATTCACGCCAAAAAGTTCAATCTTTGTCTCATCAGACCAGAGAATTTTTTTCTCTTGGTCCGGAAGTCTTTCAGGTGCATCTCGGCAAACTTTTACAAAGGAATGTGTCATGACCCGTTGTCATTCTTCCTATGTTTAAATCTACTTTTGTTCCCCATGTGCTTGTTAGTGTTATTGCTTACACCTTTGTGTTGCCCTGGCTCTGGTTTTCTCCAATTTGCACTATCCTCCCGCTTGTGTCTAATCCAGGTGTAATCAGTTGTCCAATTAGTCAGTGTATTTAGTTATCTGTTTGCTGTCTTGTCTTTGTCCGATCGTCATTTCACCACATCTAGTGTGTGTGTGACAATCATTGGTACTTTAATCTTTAATCTTTAATATGTCTTTTGCATGTTGTATGTTAAACAGCCCCAAAGTGTTCCTTCACCTCGCTTCCCTGCAATTGGGTCCTCCTCACCGAGCCACCACATCCACAACCGTGACAGAACCGTGACAGTACAATCGGACCAATAGATGGACCCAGCGGGAAGCACATGGCACCAGCGTCCTCGCCAGCATCTTCACCACCGCCCTAATCGTCGTCAGCCTGATATTTCTTGTGTCCCTACCACTCTGACCAATAGATTTTTCTCCCCTTATTTTTCCTGTTCCCATGAGTTGACCATTGACCCTTACCTGGGTACTTGTTTGGCCATCTATACCTGGCGGTCGCCCAAGTAGTCTCACTCATGGTCGTGTTCACCTCCCAGCCTGTCTCTACTGTTAATCTCACAAGCTTCCGCTTCAGGTCTGTTCACATGTTCCTAAGTCCCAACGGGTAGATTCTCCCCTGTTGGCTTTTCCTTTTCAGTGAAAAGGCTTCATTGACCCAACGGCAGCAGGCTGATGGCAGCCATCCTCCCGTGACCTCCAGATTTGTGTCTCCTTGGTTACAGGGGGTTTAAACATCATGGTTCCCATCCAGTTTTCCAGTGCAGGAAGAATTTTCAACTCTCCTGCACACCTCCCGCCTCCCACCCATTGCGTCTTTTCCAGCAGAAAAACAGACTACTGCGAGGTCACCTACGCTACGCCAAGCGAGGCCGCCGCCTCCTGCGCTATGCCCAGCCCGGCCGCCACCTCCTGTGCTACACCCATCTTGGCCGCCGCCACCATCCTCATCTCAGGTGGGGCCCGTGCCACCAGGATGGTGGCAGCCAGCTTGTCTGCTGCAGAAGCGCCCGCACTCCTTCTCGTCGGCCGCAAAGATAGCTGCTTTATGGACGCCATCAGCAGCCATGCCCAGGAATTGGGTGTGGACCACGTATGTGACCAGTTTGTGGACGCCTGCCTCGCCAGTTCAGGTGGCAACTCGCCGCTGCCACCTGACTCATCCCCGCTGGCTTTGGGGACACTGGGCCTGGTGACCTGCCGCCAACTTCTCCCTCCGCCCACCTGTGACTTTGGACTCTCTTCATTATAGTTTTAGGGATGTCTGGAATCTGCCCTTTATGTTAATGTTAAGTGTACAGTATAAGTCTAGTTTTGCTCCCCATGTGCTTGTTAGTGCTATTGGTTGTACCTGCATCTTGCCCTGGTTTCCTCCAATCCGCTCTCTCCTCCTCTTTGTGTCTAGTCAAGGTGTATTCAGTTTTCGAATTAGTCAGTGTATTTAGTTCTCTGTTGGCTGTCTTGTCTTTGTCTGTCTGATCATCGTATGTCCTTCGCACCTTGTTGGAATAAACTTCTTAAACTTCGCCTCGCTTCCCTGCAATTGGGTTTTCCTCACCCAGCCACCCCATTCACAACCGTGACAAAATAGCTTCCGTCTGGCCACTCTACCAGAAAAGCCTGATTGGTGGATTGCTGCAAAGCTGGTTACTCTTTTGGAAGGTTCTCTTCTCCTCACAGGAGAATACTCTGACAGAGTGACCATCGACTTCTTGGTCACCTCCCTAATCACTCAAATTAGACGGCCGGCCAACTATAGGAAGAGTCCTGGGGGTTCCAAACTTCTTCCGTATACAGATGATGGAGGTTTCTGTTCTCATTGGGATCTTCAAGGCAGCACAGCTGTGATTAGGTTGGTGACTTATCTAGGGTGTACCCTGCCTTTTTCCTGAATACAGCTGGAAAAGGCTTCAGCCACCCCGTGAATCCAAGAGGGACAAGCGGTAGAAAATGGATGGAAGGTAGGACATATTTTTTCTGTACCTTTCCCCAGATTTGTGCCTTGAGACACTTGGACGTCTACAGATAATTCCTTTCTCTTGGTTTGTTCTCTTTCATGCACAGTCAAGTGTGAGACCATATATATATAATGATATATATATGTATATCAGTGGTGTGCCGTCAGGGCTAGCAAGGCCTTCTCTGCTGGCTTAACATAACCAGAAATCATGATCATAATTAAAGATACAATTATTTTTTTATTTATATTGCCTAAATATCTAAAATTATTCATATTATTTTCATGTCAAATTATGCTTCTTCCAGTGCTGTTGTTTTTAGTTTCAGTTTGTATCCAATCAGAATTCAGCTAGCTTACGTTGCCATACTGTACCAAATCTGCCAGACGCCTTCAGAGTCAACAATACGGGCGTCAGTGCGTGGGGACATACAGGTGATAGACAGTTGCAATAGCCAATCAGATCACGAGTTGTTGTCAGTAAGGCCTTCTAGATGGCCTCACGTTGAACGTGACATTTACACGTCCTGTGATTGGATACTCATCGGAACTGTTAGCCGATGCATTTGAGAACACATAGAGTTCAGAGACAGTTGCGATAGCCAATCAGATTGCAAGTTGTTGACAGTAGCAGTAGTTGTAAACTCTTGTTGTAAAAGTGTGTCATGCTTGACATTTAATTAACATTGTTACATGTGTATTTGTCGCCATCATGTGGTCAGGGCAGTTAATATATCTTTGAGAAGTGTGTACTTTGAATCAAACTTTATTGACCAGAAGTTGCATAAGCCAAGCAGAGAAATTTACGGTATATGTTTTAATTGCTGATGCGTTTTAATTTATTTTTAAATGCGCCAGAAAATAACCCGTTTTGTATACTGTTGATATGATTCCAATGCCCAGTAGAGCGTAAATGTGTTCCTGTATAGTATTTCTCCTGCAATGATCTTGGGGTGACATTAATGATAGTATTTTGAGAGGTAATCATTGAAGAGAGGTAATCATTGAAGTCGGAGATCACTGAAGGCCTAGGTGGGAAACGCACGGCCCGCCACTGATTTATATATATATATATATATATATATATATATATATATATATATATATATATATATATATATACACACACACACACACACACACACACACACACACACACACACACACACACACACACACACACACACACACACACACGCACGCACACACACACACACACACACACACACACACACACACACACACACACACACACACACAGGTGTTGGCCTTTCCAAATCTGAATTGACCACCGATTGTCTCCAATTCAGCTGTAGGAACATCTCAAGTATGATCAGTTGAAACAGGATGCACCTGAGCTCACTTTTGAGCTTCATGGCAAAGGGAATACTTATGTACTTCCTTGTAATTTCAGAGTTTTTTTTTATTTTTATGTCTAAAAAAATGTCCCAAAAACTTTTTCATTTTGTCATTATGAGTCATTTTGTCATTATGAGGTTTTTGGTGTAGAATTGTGTGGATAAAATGATGTGATTATAATTTTGGAATAAGGCTGTAACAACAAAATGTGTAAAGTATTTACAAATTTCAGTTTGTCCCTAATATTTATTTCTATCCGGCAACTTGTTACTATACAAAATCAATTTACTGTAAGAATTCTAAACTCATAAAAGGGCAGAATGATGTGTGACCAAAAGCCCAATTTCAAAAATGGCAGGGCTATTCACTAATCATGATTACTTTTACAAACTTTAGGGGGGTACATTTGGGTGTCACAGTTCTTCTTCATGTATACATATTAGGAAAATAAAATAGAGAAAATAAAAAAAGCAATATAATACTATAAGCAATACAATAATAAACAAATGTACCAAGTATTTTGACACAGGTGTCAAACTCAAGGCCCCCTCTTTTTTTATTTTGACAGGGGAAAAAGACATGTACTGCATGCAATTATATATATTTTAAACTTGATCTATACAATAATGCAACAGATATTATATTATCCTACATTCGAAACATTTTGGGGTAAAAACATACGTAAATATCTACTTAGCCTTATGATTTCAAAGCAAGTTATCCATCAAATTGTACACTGTAAACATGATAATATATATTATTTTTAAACAGCTCGGTCTTCAGAATTCTACCGGAAGAAAAAAACTCTCGTACCAATTTTACATTTACAGTAAGACACTGTGAAAACAGCAATCATATTTTTGAATGCAAAAAAACAACTAACAAAAAACTGGCAGCTCAATCGCCAGAATTTTACAGTAAATTAGAGTGTGACCATTTTACTGTACATTTTATGGTAACATTCTGCCAAATCCACAGATATTTTTTTTTCTTACAGTGTAGGTAATATATAATAATCAAATGTAATGGTGTGACAATATCATGCGGCTAATCCTTAAACATGTATGTTTCTTTTATTAAATGTTGCATGCGGCCCGCCCTCTGAGGGCAGCCAAAACTGCAACGTGGCCCTCAATGAAAACAAGTTTGACACCCCTCTACTATGATATATATACAAGAAAGAAAATATTTACATGGTGAATTTGCCAGATAAGCTGTGTGAAACAGGTATTGGGGCAGAGATCTCTGTTGCCCCACACAGCAGACAAAGAACAGGGAGAGTGGGCACCAACAGAAGGCCAGACTTAGGAAATGAAATCATAAGAACTGTATGACAGGTTGGTTTCTAAACATTAAAGGCCTACTGAAACCCACTACTACCGACCACGCAGTCTGATAGTTTATATATCAATGATGAAATCTTAACATTGCAACACATGCCAATACGGCCGGGTTAACTTATAAAGTGCAATTTTAAATTTCCCGGGAAATATCCGGCTGAAAACGTCTCGGTATGATGACGTTTGCGCGTGACGTTACGGGTTGAAGCAGACATTTTGGAATAGCACGGTGGCCAGCTTAAGTCATCTGTTTTCACCACATAATTCCACAGTATTCTGGACATCTGTGTTGGTGAATCTTTTGCAATTCTTTCAATTAACAATGGAGACTGCAAAGAAGAAAGCTGTAGGTGGGATCGGTGTATTAGCGGCTGGCTACAGCAACACAACCAGGAGGACTTTGAGTTGGATAACAGACGCGCTACCTTGAGTACAGCTTTGGCTTCCAAACATTTGATCGCTTGCCCGTACGTGCGTGCCGCTATGTGCATGTCACGTACGTAACTTTGGGGAAATACTGTATATGTTTCTTGCCGACTCTGATGGCGGCCGGGGTGTCGTCGAAAGCTACAACGCCGTCCGCCGCCGCGCCGCTGTTCTTACCGGTGTCTGGGTTGACTTCCTCCGTCTCCGGGCCGCCGACCGCACCGATCATCGTGGTGAAGTCCTCCGTCGATCGCTGGAACGCAGGTGAGCACGGGTCGTGATGAGCAGATGAGGGCTGGCGTAGGTGAAGAGCTAATGTTTTTAGCATAGCTCTGTCGAGGTCCCGTAGCTAAGTTAGCTTCAATGGCGTTGTTAGCAACAGCATTGCTAGGCTTCGTCAGGCTGGACAGCATTAACCGTGTGGTTACAGGTCCAGGGTTTGGTAGTATTGTTGATCTTCTGTCTATCCTTCCAGTCAGGGGCTTATTTCTTCTGTTTCTATCGGGAGTTAAGCACGATGCGATCACGTTAGCTCCGTAGCTAAAGTGCTTCGCCGATGTATTGTCGTGGAGATAAAAGTCACTGTGAATGTGCATTTCGCGTTCTCGACTCTCATTTTCAAGAGGATATAGTATCCGAGGTGGTTTAAAATACAAATCTGTGATCCACAATAGAAAAAGGAGAAAGTGTGGAATCCAATGAGCCCTTGTACCTAAGTTACGGTCAGAGCGAAAAAAGATACGTCCTGCACTGCACTCTAATCCTTCACTCCCACTGTCCTCATCTACGAATCTTTCATCCTCGCTCAAATTAATGAGGTAATCGTCGCTTTCTCGGTCCGAATCGCTCTCGCTGCTGGTGTAAACAATGTGCAAATGTGAGGAGCCCTTCAACCTGTGACGTCACGCTACTTCCGGTACAGGCAAGGCTTTTTTATCAGCGACCAAAAGTTGCAAACTTTATCGTCGATGTTCTCTACTAAATCCTTTCAGCAAAAATATGGCAATATCGCGAAATGATCAAGTATGACACAGAATGGATCTGCTATCCCCGTTTAAATAAGAAAATTTCATTTCAGTAGGCCTTTAATTTTCTCAATTGCATTGTTGCTATTAATTAAAAACATACCACCACACTCGAATGCTACACTACTATTTTTTTTAATCACTCAAAGTCATAACACCTGCAAGATCACCTCACCTTTATGATTTTTTTTTTTAAGCGATTCGGGGGATAGGAAGCACATTTTCAACATTCTGTCCTCGCTGGGCGTGCTGCCCTCCGAGCTGGACTGCGACATTGTCCATCTGGTCTGCGAGAGCGTTTCGACTCGTTCGGCACACATGTGCGGCGCGGGCTTGGCGGCTGTCATCAACCTGATGAGGGAGCGACGCAGCCAAGATGCCCTGAAGATCACAGTGGGAGTGGACGGCTCTGTTTACAAGCTGCACCCGTGGTGACGAACCATAATTGATAACTTGATGACTCACGGAACGGTGCTGTTACTCATCATCTTTTCTTTTGTCCAGTTTTCGAGACAGGTTCCACAAAATTGTCAGGGAGCTCACGCCACATTGTGAGATCACCTTCATCCAATCAGAGGAGGGCAGCGGGCGAGGGGCGGCTCTCATCTCAGCAGTAGCCTGCAAGATGGCGGCTTGTTTGCTAACACAGTGAAAGACTGAGCAGGCTCGCCACTAAACTTTTGACTGTTGACTGCATGACATAAAGAAGTGCGCTTCACCATATTTGTTTAGAAGGCACCCTCAATACATTTACATTTTGCACCTATAACCATCATCTAGGCATAAAAGCTTGCTCAAAATCATTTTCTAATTTGTCCTTTGGCATTGATGAATATTTATAAGAGTGTATAGTGCAAGGTAGACAATTCCTACTTTGTAAATATGGTGTATCACTCTGTATGTCTTAAACCAAACGTGTTGCTTTATTGTTTTGTGGGTTGGGATGTAGGCAACAAATGTATCTTTACCTTCATAGTGAAAAAAATTAATTGGTAAGAAAATTTGCTCTGGACATGTGATGGAATAAAGATTGCAACATAGAGTAAATGATAGAAGAGTGTAGGCCAGTAATGGTTGGGAGCATAGACCAGGGGTCCCCACACTTTTTGACTCGGGGCCGCATTGGGTTTAAAAAATTTGGCCTGGAGCCGGGCTGTGTGTATATATATATATATATATTCCTCGCGCACACAATTGAATGAAAGAGCGTGCACTTGCCGCTCGCTGCCCGACACGTTATCGATGTCACGTTATTGATGGGAAAATGCATTTTTAGACAATATGATTTGCCTGAGTGGCTAGGAGACGCCGAGAGAACAAGTGGTAGAAAATGGATTACAAAGGACATATTTAAAAAAAATAAAAAAAATTTAAATTAAAAAAAAAAAAATTATTGTTTTTTGCAAACATGCAAACATGTCTGCGTGAAGTCCCAAGTTAAAACAAAAGAAAAAATATTTTTTTATAACTTGGGACTTCCCACGGGCCGGACTTTGGACATATCCGGGCCGTAGTTTGGGGACCTCAGGCATAGACAAATCACCCATAAGGACACAATAAACGACAACACTAAATATAAGACGACAGCTCATTTTAAGACCCGTTTATGGAAAAATAATTTTTTAAGATAACGATTTGTAGATTGCAATAAAAAAAAGGACAGTATATTTCTTACTTGCTGAACAGTTATTTGGTGACTCAGCTTTATTGATCAGCATTACCTTTATGACCATCCGAACTCCTCTGTTTGCTAACTTGTCGATTCCAAATGTACATAATAAGATGTGCTTTACTAGTGTGGATACGCTTGTACTGTAAATAAAACTGCTTCATTATACACTGCTGTGTTTCACATTATTGTTCACGTATTAGACTTAGACAAACTTTATTGATCCACAAGGGAAATTGTTCCACACAACAGCTCAGTTACGGAAGATAGAAAGGGTAAGGATATTGCAGGTATAAAGTAGACTAAAAATGTACCATAGTAGCAATATAAAATATAACATATATGTAATATTTACATATTATATATACACAGTATATAATATATACTGATATTATATTAATATAATTAATTTGTATATCATATATACATAACAAATCCCAATTACCAGGTACAATACTACAGTAACAGTTGCAGCAACAACAAAGAAAGGGCAGCATAAAGTAGAGTAGTTCCAGCAGAAAATATAAGTTATAAACAAAGACAGGTAGCTAATATAGAAGCGGTCAAGTAATTGACAAATATCATCTGTTGCTGTATGGCGATGATTATACAGCTGGATGGAGTGCGGAATGAAGGAGTTCTTGAATCGAACACTGTGGGAACAAAGTTGAAGGAGCCTGTTTGAGTATGAGCTCATTGAAGCTAACTTAGCTATCGGCTCATCTCAACTCAAGCTCACCTGTGCTCCAGCGATCGGCGGCTCGACGGAGGACTTCGCCCCGTTCATCGACACGGTCGGCGGCGGCGGCGGTGGAGGACGACCCAGACATCGGTGAAGGCAACGACCCAGCGGCGGCGAACGGCGCGGCGAACGGCGCGGCGAACGGCGCGGCGAACGGCGCGGCGAGCAGCGCGGCGAGCAGCGCGGCGAGCAGCGCGGCGAGCAGCGCGGCGAGCAGCGCGGCGAGCAGCGCGGCGGAGGACGACCCAGACATCGGTGATGGCGGCGAACTGCACGAGACGAACAGCGCGGCGGCGGTCAACGAGGTGATTGTGGACATCGACACCCCGGTCTGCAGTGGAGACGGTGTGGCGGGGGTCCACGCGGCCTCTCCCCGGTCCCTGACGGTCGAGGACGCGGCGTCTGGACCCACGGCATACTCAGGATTTAGAGGCGCCTTCATACATTCATTTTCTTTGTTTTCTTTGTCTTCAAACGGACAAAACCCCGCCAAAATGAAATCCACCCCCACCCCCGCCCACCCTACCTGGCCTCCCCTTCTCCAACTCCGCCCCTCCACCTTCACCTGGATGAAGATCAATATGCCTCTCTCTCTCTCTCTCTCTCTCTCTCTCTCTCTCTCTCTCTCTCTCTCTCTCTCTCTCTCTCTCTCTCTCTCTCTCTCTCTCTCTCTCTCTCTCTCTCCTTCTCTCCCTCCCGCTCTTCAACTTCAACTGCAATAATAACCAACAACTTTTCTGGACAGTACCACAACACAGCGGACTCTGATGCTCTTTTTGGTTCCAGCGGACTACACACATCCACCTTAATGTGAACAGCCTCTCTGGAACCAAACTCGACCAAATCAGAGAAATGTTCCTCATCACGAAGGTAAAAATCCTGTGTTTCTCTGAAACCAAATTTGATCAAAGTATTTCTGACTCAGAGATAGGAATTGAAAACTTTTTGGTTATCAGAAAGGACAGGAATAAACACGGTGGGGGTGTTTGTATGTATATTCACCAAGATATTAAATACATAACTCGCACTGATCTTAACCACAATGACCTGTGTGGGCGGAAATCAAATTTAAAAACGCTAAGCCGGTACTAATAGGGACTGTTTATAGACCCCCTAATCAGAGTGATTTCTATGGGGCTCTGGAGGAGTGCTTGGCTGGGACAGACAACGTGGAGAAAATTATAACTGGGGATCTGAACACAGATATTCAACGCAGAGATGCGCCTGTCTTCAGATCCTACAGCAAGTTTTGTAATCTACACGGTCTTTCCCAGCTAATAGCACTACCTACAAGGGTGTGTGATTCCACCCAATCAACCATAGATCTCATTCTCACTTCAGACTGGCCTAAAATAAAAAATAGTGGGGTCATGATCTGTGGTCTTAGCGACCACTATCTAACTTTCTGCACCCGCAAAATAGCTAAACCCAAAGCCAATGGCCACATAACAGCCCAATCCAGATCCCTTAAAAAATACTCCAGTGATAATTTCAATTTAAAATTAGATGAGTGGGACTGGTCCCCTGTGCTCGCGAGCAACCTGGTCGATGTTGCTTGGGATCGCTTCAAAACGGCGTTCCTAAAGATACTAAATGACATGGCTCCCGTGAAAACAGTCAGCATCAAAGCCCACTCGGAACCATGGATGAATCCGGACCTATTAGCTGCCATAAAAGACAGAGACAGAAAATACTCCGAATACCAAAAGTGTAAAACAGAAGTAGATAAACAACCCAATAATATCAACCTCAAATCACTCCTTTCAACTCTCAAAAAGCAATGCAATAAATTAAGAAATAAGTCAACCAACCTGACTAAATCCTTGAAAAAAAATTACATTAACGACAAAATAGAGGAAAACACAAATAAGCCACGTGAGTTCTGGAAAATTCTCAACAACCAGCTTCCTGGTTGCAGCCAGAAACTTAAAACCAGACTCACCAACCTCAGCATCAAGGAGGGTGACTCTCTCATTACGGACAAAATGGAGGTAGCTAGCAGACTTAACGCCTTTTTCACCTGCATAGCCGCAACTCTTGTCAACAAGCTGTCCACTCTGGTCGCTTTGGTGTAGAACACATTAAAGCCTTCTACAGAAAGCTAGGAGTATCCAACGATGATTTCAAATTAGAAATGGTCACAGCTGATGAGGTGTTTAAAAAATTGAGCGCGCTCCACCCAAACAAGGCCACCGGCCTTGACAATATTCCCTCCAGATTCCTCAGGGACTCTGCCTCCATCATTGCCCCGATCATCACGCACATAATAAACCTATCAATTACACAAGGCCAAGTACCAAAAGATTTTAAGATAGCAAGAGTAACTCCCCTCTTTAAAAAAAGGAAGCAAATTGGATCCTGGCAACTACCGACCTGTTTCTATTCTCAGTTCCATTTCGAAAGTAATGGAGAAAATAGTTTATGAATAGGTCGATAGTTACCTTGCCACTAATAAACTCATGTACACATTCCAATCCGGCTTCAGAACTAACCACTCCACTGACACATGCCTTCTCTATCTGACCGACCACATCAAACATGAGGTGGACGCGGGCAAATACTGCGGCATGTGTCTCAAGGGGCTGCACAAGCCACAACGTCATCCTCGGCTCAGATCCCCCATCAGGGCAAGAATAAACCCAACCCAATGGGCTACAATGAGAAACCTTGGAGGGGACCTACTGCTTCTACTGAGGTAGCATCTGTAACTGTTACCGGGGAGGGCATTCCAGAGTACTGGAGCATGAATAGAAAACGCTCTATAGCCCGCAGACTTTTTTTGGGCTCTGGGAATCACTAAGCCGGAGTTCTTTGAACGCAGATTTCTTGCCGGGACAAAAGGTACAATACAATCAGCAAGATAGGATGGAGCTAGACCCTTTAGTATTTTATATGTAAGTAGTAAACCTTAAAGTCACATCTTAAGTGCACAGGAAGCCAGTGCAGGTGAGCCAGTATAGGCGTAATATGATCAAACTTTCTTGTTCTTGTCAAAAGTCTAGCAGACGCATTTTGTACCAACTGTAATCTTTTAATGCTAGACATAGGGAGGCACGAAAATAATACGTTTCAGTAATCGAGACGAGATGTAACGAACGCATGAATAATGATCTCATGGTCGCTAGTGGACAAAATGGAACGAATTTTAGCGATATTACGGGGATGAAAGAAGGCCGTTTTAGTAACACTCTTAATGTGTGACTCAAACGAGAGAGTTGGGTCAAAGGTAATATCCAGATTCTTTACCGAGTCGCCTTGTGTAATTGTTTGGTTGTCAAATGTTAAGGTGGTATTATTAAATAGGTGTCGGTGTCTAGCAGAACCGATAATCAGCATTTCCATTTCCTTAGCGTTGAGTTGCAAAAAGTTAGCGGTTATCCATTGTTTAATTTAATTAAGACACGCCTCCAGCTGACTACAATCCGACGTGTTGGTCAGCTTTAGGGGCATGTAGAGTTGGCTGTCATCAGCATAACTGTCATGAAGTGGTGGTGACGAACCCCAAGATGCAGAGATGACTGGCGGTGTACAAGAAAACATGGTTTTAATGTTAAAAAAAAAGCAAGGAAAACACGAACCAGAAACCAGGAAACAGCAAACAGGGACAGGAGTCAGGATCCAGGGAATAGCTCACAGCATTGAAGAAACAGGCAGTCCACAGCATACAGCAAACAATACTCCAGCACTGACTGGAGGGCAAGGCAGGTATGAATAGCAGCTGACTGATTGACACCAGGTGTGGCCAGGTGCCAATCAATCGCAGCTGAGGGGAACAAGCAGGAAACTGAATAAAAATAAGAGCGCTGAAAGGAAATAAAACACAAACAGAGGTAAAACTAAAACATAACCAAAACTGTCAGTGACAAGCCTTACAATAACAGTGAAACCTAACACCGTATTTGCGTATGATGTCACCTAGCGGCAGCATGTAGATGCTGAAGAGTGTACTGCCAAGAACCGAACCCTGTGGAACTCTGCACGTTACCTTAACATACTCCGAGGTCACATTATTATGGGAGACGCACTGCATCCTGTCAGTAAGATAGGAGTTAAACCAAGACAAGGCTAAGTCTGACATACCAATACGTCTTTTGATACGCTCTAATAAAATACTATGATCAACGGTATCGAAAGCAGCGCTAAGATCAGGAAGCAACATGCAGAAATAGATCATTAGTAATTTTTGCGAGAGCTGTCTCCGTAGAGTGATTTGCCCTGAAACCGGACTGAAAGGGTTCACAGAGATTGTTAGACGCGAAGTGTTCATTTAGCTGCTGTGCAACAATTTTTTTGAGGATTTTCAAAATAAAGGGAAGGTGGGACATCGGCCGGTAGTTTACCATGAGGTCAGGATCGAGGTTAGGTCTTTTGAGCAGAGGATGAATAACCGCTTTTTTGAATGCTAGTGGAACAGTGCCAGAGGAAAGTAAATAAATAATGATAAATGGGTTATACTTGTATAGCACTTTTTTACCTTCGAGGTACTCAAAGCGCTTTGACAGTATTTCCACATTTACCCATTCACACACATTTACACACTGATGGAGGGAGCTGCCATGCAAGGCGCTAACCAGCAGCCATCAGAGGCAAAGGGTGAAGTGTCTTGCCCAAGGACACAACGGACGTGACTAGGAAGGTAGAAGGTGGGGATTGAACCCCAGTAACCAGCAACACTCCGATTATAATATTTAGCACTGATGGACCTAATATTACAAACAGTTCATTGATAACTTTCCTAGTCCTAACCATTCCCCACTTGCTCTCGTTCAAATAATACCCTTTACGTTTCGTTAATTCTGTGCAACAGAGGGAAGAAGACATTACTGCAGGTGCCCATACTGGGTGGGTCTACTTCCCACAATTTCAATTGCACTCATACACATAAACACAAGCACACAACCATGTACCCCCAGCTACCCTGCAAGGGACCAGACGTGGGGAGTCAATATCTGGTGGCAGTAATAATAGAAGTAACTATAAGTTTTGGTATAAAACACAGTGAAAGAAAGTTATTGAGGACTGTCAGATGTCAAGGGGCACTCTCATTGCCCACCCCTGACAAGCATATCTGGACTTTCCAGGCCGGAGGAATCTTGCATGTCCTCTTATCAGTTCTCTTTGGTGACACATGCACAGCAGTTGTTGCCATGTAAGGGTCTGGGCTCCCACCACAGGTTACTATTATAGGAGAGCAGGAGATAACAAAAGCTGCATATAAAACCCACCTTGGCCTCACACCTCTGCCGGGAGTCCACACAGCAGACATGGTAAGTGGTTTTGTGATCCATAAAAGAGAAAATGTATATTTAAAGTTGTGATTTCATTTAATTTTTTGCTCAGGCCAGCAAAAAAGCCTCCAATAAGAGACAGAGGGGAGCACAGAAGTCTTGCTCCAATGTCTTCTCCATGTTTGAGCAGTCACAAATCCAAGAATTCAAGGAGGCATGGACCTCTGCATGTGGTTCAACGGGAACCCTTAGTGGTCTCATCAAAGTGATCTTTGTTGTTTTTCTGCAGGCTTTTGGCTGCATTGACCAGGACAGAGATGGGGTCATCAAGAAACAGGACCTGAAGGAGACCTATGCACAACTAGGTTACATTTTGACTTTCTATCACAAGTTTTAAAAGTGTGGCCTTTTCTGCTCTCTCCAGACTCTATTTACTGTCTTACTTTACGATCCAAAAATCTAAATAATTTTGTCTTTAAACATAACGGACGTCAGCTCAGCAGGTTATAAAGAGATGCTTTTTTTTTTTTCTTAAGCTGCTGTGACCAACCCTGCAAAACCTCCTATACATTACAGTCTTCAAATATTACATTTATTTTTTTTGTCCACTTTTTCTCACTTATAATTAAATTATACAATTAATTATAATTATTCAACTCAGTGTTGACGAAAATACATTTTCAAAGAGAAGAAAATGTGTCAAAAGGAATCAGCAGGGATTTGTAAGAATGATTGGAACATTTTATTACATTGACATCAATTACTTTGCACATAGTAAATAGGAAAACAGGTCAAAAATCTGTTTTGTAAAAATAATGTCGTTGAAATTGTGAGTTAATATACAATTGTTTTTTTCAATTTTATACATAAATGCATAGTTCGAATGAAGTTCTGATATATAAATAAACAAAAAAATAACAAATTTGTCATAACATGTTGTGTAAGCCTAAAAAGCCCATGCAGGTTTTTTTATGTATCTTTTTTTCCATAATTTTAATCATATTTGCATCACATTGTAAGTATGACAAATATACACAGTGAATTTAATAAGAAAACTGATTTGAATAAATTATAAATTATAAAAATTTTAATTGTGTGTGTGTCTGAAAAGACCCCAATATTTGTACACAAAGGCAATTTTATTGTCAGAATGTCATCCATCTACGTTTTTAAATGTTTTACTTAAATGCATGTAATTTATGTGTACAAAACCTGGTAACTGTTTTATCTCAAATTCTTTCAGGTTGTATTCTGGAATGAAATTTGCCAGTGACCACACCCGTTACAGTCTCGTCACTCATTTTAGTACTAATGTATTGTTCTGATCACTGGCCACATAGTGGTTAAGATAAAAGAGCTTGTGCGGTCAAAATAAATTGCATGATTAATCTAAGTGTGTACATGATAATCACAATATTTTTTTGTAATTAACTCGTTAATTTTGACAGCTCTAATATATATAAAACATAATACTGCATATACTATAGCCTATACAAGACCTGGGCAAATTAAGGCCCAGGGGCCACATGCCCCTGGGCCTTAAGCCCAGGGGCATTGATAAACCCGTTAAGCTTATCAATCTGGCCCGCCGGACATTTTTTAGATCTTTAAGATGGAAACTGTAGCCGCCATTGTGATGTGCAGTGATGTTTTCAAATTACCGTAAGTCTTGAACTATACAAAATATTTCAATGGTTGGAATCTGCCTGCGCTTTTGCATGATATACTAGTTACTATGGTAATCTACGTCACAGCAGCTCAGACGAGGCACCAAGCAGTGTGGGTGGGGAGCGTTTCCACAGAGTGTTTATTTAGAGCGGCCAGCCTGAAATGTGGGTGTCAGGAACAGACACGGAAGGAGATTTTTACAACAAAATTCTAAAGCTTAGTGATATATCCGATATATCAGATAGTAGGTGGGGGGTTTTCTACCCTTCGCGTTCATATTTTGGTGTTTGTTGCATTTTTGTTGCGTTTCGCTTGATGGTAAAATATGTCGATCAAGAGGGGTGTGACATTCATATGTTGTCAATATTCCGTGTTTTATTGTTCATAGTTAATATTGTAAATCCCACATTCTTTAATTTAATGTACATTCTGGGTGTCTCATTCAGAAAAAAAAATTAAAAAATTCCATTCCGTTTTTTCAGGCGGTCTGTCACAACGTTTTTAGCATTAAATCAGACATTATTGTGAGGTTTTGTATTAGTGTTCCTAAAAATGGAGACACATTTTTTTCTCTAAATTTGGCCCCCGGGTCAAAATAATTGCCCAGGCCTGCACTTTACTGAATGCTTAATTAAAAATACTCCTCCCTCTGTCAATGTTTGGCAGGAAAGCTGAATGTGAAGGAAGAGGAGCTGGATGAGATGCTGAATGAGGGCAAAGGTCCCATCAACTTCACCGTTTTCTTGTCGCTCTTTGGGGAGAAACTCAACGGTGAGGGAACCTTACCCTGGAAAGTTGTTCCATGATTTTTGATGTACTGCCCTACAGGGACCGACCCAGAAGACACAATCCTTGCTGCCTTTAAGCTCTTTGACCCCAATGGGACAGGCTTTGTCAACAAGGAAGAGTAGGTTGTGACAATGAACTTGTCCTGTTTGGATTCCAACCAAGCTCCATCATTACTTTCTCTGTCCTCTGGCACAGATTTAGGCGACTGTTGATGAACCAGGCAGATAAATTCACAGCAGATGAGGTTAGTTCCGCTCATATTTAAGATTTATCAATAACATTCCCACTCATCTTATTACGGTCTTTACTTCAAGGTGGATCAGGCATTCGCTCTGGCTCCCATCGACCCTACCGGGAACATCGACTACAAGTCTCTCTGCTACATCATCACACATGGAGACGAGAAGGAGGAGTCCTAAACATTGCTGTCACCATCATCTTCTACATGTTTCAATACATTCATTATATCTGGGATAAATACGATTTCTACTCACTAATAGCTTGTCATCTCTGGAACAAACAACACTTTAGATTTAGTGAAAATCTAATTTTGAGCACATTTATTGTGGGCTTTGTTTACGTAGTGAAGTGAATTAATCAACTCATATTATGTTCAACATATGGTGAATGTTCATATTCATCTTGGAGAAATCAAACGTTCAAGTTTAAGTAAGCAGTGGTATTTCAGTTTGAGCACATAATAAGATAAGGCCCCTTAGTTTGATATTCGCAGGTGGATTGGATCACTTCTCGTAGGAAAGAGGCCCTAATTGTGACTTCTTAAGGCAAAAATGATGACCATATCCTTGAGAGGAGACTACCTGTCTCGCTCAACGTCAACATTTAAGTTATGACTTAAAGCAGTGGTTTTCCAGACACTTACACGCAAACATCTCCTTTTATGGTTAGTACTGTATGTGCTCTCCTGACCCAGCGCACACACAGGAGGTAGGAATATCAGACTGGTGGTTTGGCTTCTCCAGTTGAGGAGTCCTTCATTTTTTTTTACCTAGGTTCCACCGGGTGCTGCAGTCCTGTATAATGACACTCGCTTGTAATAAAGCAAATTTTGGTTCAGTAAAGCGTCTCCGGCGTCTCTTTTGATCCAGCCACACTGCCGTGACATCCTTCTGTCCGGACGAGGATGACAAGACCAGAAATACTCTTCAATGGTAAGTATGAAAATTATACAGTACTTGTGTAGTTTAGGATAAATCATGTTACAATTTAATTTTAATTACCGGTAAGTATAATCTTTTTTTATGTTTATCCAATGTGTATGACAGAATAAATACTATAAGTGTTATATACAAGCATGTCAAAAAGTCTCTGTCGATTCGGTAAAAAAATATTTTTAAACAATATTGTATTGTTATTTTTTAAAACAATTTGTGTCCAATTCCTATGACATAGTAAAATGCATACAGGCAAGTAAGAAAATGTAGATTTAGACAAAATAAATCACAGTTGCAATTTATTTTACATTATGCATTTTCAAAAATTGTTTATCAATCAATCAATCAATCAATCAATCAAAGTTTATTTATATAGCCCTTAATCACAAGTGTCCCACATCAGGGCAAGAAAAAAACTCAGCCCAATAATGATACTTTGTCCTTTGTTAACTCATAATTATCTTGATTAATTGTATTTTATTCGTATTTAACTCATAATTATCCCGATTAATCGTATTTTTACTGTAGTTAACTCATTTATTTATGCCTATCCCGATTAATCATATTTTGGATGTAGTTAACTCATGAATAATCAGATAAATTACATTTTGGATGTAGTTAACTCATAATTAATCAGATTAATTACATTTTGGATGGAGTTAGCACATACTTAATGGGGATAATCACCATTTGTCCATAGTTAACTCATAATTAATTGCAAATAATACAATTTTGTCAATTGTTAACTTACACATATTGTAATTAATCATACTTTATCCATAGTTAACTCATAATTATATTGATTAATTGTATTTTTTATTTGTAGTTAACTCATAATTATCCCGATTAATCATATTTTCAATGTAGTTAGCAACAGGAAGTGAACAAACAAATGGACCAGAAATTGCTATGAAACGGAAAAGGGAAAGGATTAAATAAACTCTGCTTCTTCGGAGATGGTGAAATATGTGATGTACTAGGGTGGAGTGCCATCTCCGGGTTGGGGAGGAGACCCTGCCCCAAGTGGAGGAGTTCAAGTACCTCTGAGTCTTGTTCACGAGTGAGGGAAGAGTGGATCGTGAGATCGACAGGCGGATCGGTGCGGCGTCTTCAGTAATGCGGACGCTGTATCGATCCGTTGTGGTGAAGAAGGAGCTGAGCCGGAAAGCAAAGCTCTCAATTTACCGGTTGATCTACGTTCCCATCCTCACCTATGGTCATGAGCTTTGGGTCATGACCGAAAGGACAAGATCACGGGTACAAGCGGCCGAAATGAGTTTCCTCCGCCGGGTGGCGGGGTTCTCCCTTAGAGATAGGGTGAGAAGCTCTGTCATCCGGGAGGAGCTCAAAGTAAAGCCGCTGCTCCTCCACATCGAGAGGAGCCAGATGAGGTGGTTCGGGCATCTGGTCAGGATGCCACCCGAACGCCTCCCTAGGGAGGTGCTTCAGGCACGTCCGACCGATAGGAGGCCACGGGGAAGACCCAGGACACGTTGGGAAGACTATCTCTCCCGGCTGGCCTGGGAACGCCTCGGGATCCCCCGGGAGGAGCTGGACCAAGTGGTTAGGGAGAGGAAAGTCTGGGCTTCCCTGCTTAGGCTACTGCCCCCGCGACCCGACCTCGGATAAGCGGAAGAAGATGGATGGATGGATGGATGGATATATTGCAGAGGTGTGGACTCGAGTCAGACTCGAGTCATGAATTTGATGACTTTAGACTCGACTTGACAAAATGTAAAGAGACTTGCAACTCGACTTAGACTTTAACATCAATGACTTGTGACTTCACTTGGACTTGAGGCTTTTGACTTGACATGATTCCCCAAAACCCAAACCTTAAAAAGTTATTTGGGAGCGCTCTGTATCTTTCATTTTATACGTCTGTGTCTATCAGCGTGTGTGCTACTTGTCAGCGTGTGCGCTCTCAGTACAACAGCCAATCAAATTAAATCTACGTTGTTTTCATCACACAGCTCTCATCCAATCCAATTGCAGGACAACCACCGAACATGAGTTGTCAAACAATGCGGCAGTGAGAAACAATTATGCCAAAGTTGGTTTCGTTCGGGTATAAAAACTACGACTTGGTCAACAAAAAACGAATTGCCGTATGCAAATCACGCAGTTCGAATATTACAGACGGAGACGCAACAACTTCCAACTTCGTTCGACATTTGAAGTTGCACAAAGAAGGGTAAGTTTTGAATGTAAGATAACGTTTATTGGCTAAGTAACATGACTTTTATTTGCGGTGTAGTTAAATCAGTGAGGCTGTAAACTCACTGCTAACGTTATAACCATAGACATCTTATAAGGGTACACAGCATTGAGCGCTACTGCCTACTGGCGCAGACGAGACGCGGAGCCGCCATCTTGGAGTGGTGATCCGCTCCACTCAGTGCAATTCATTTGGCAGGAGCAATGAACTGTCAGCAAATTTAATTAATCTTACCTCACTGAATACCACTGATTTTCACGCGTTTTTTTGTCATACGTGTAGCTATGATAACGGACACATGTTTTGGCGTTTTTATTATTCATAGTTTGCTTAACAGTAATATAATATTCTTATACGCTATAAATGACCAGACGTCCGAGATCAAAACTGGGAATATAATCCCAGAGAAGAGGGAAAAAAACGGTCAGCTATTTTTAAGTTGAAGAAACAATATGATTAGATTATATATACATGCGTATATCCTACATAAACAATGTATGAATACATTAGATATCTATACATTTTAGGGACCTATAGACTGTAACTCTGTTGCTGCAGCAGCAGAGAGTTTATTCTGTCTTGACACTTTGTATTGATATTTTGTATTACATTCTTCCCTTAAATGATAATGTTTACAGTGATTGTTTTATATCTATGTTTTATGTATGTCGCTTTGGATAAAAGCGTATGCCAAATACTTAAACATATATAAACACCTGAAAGTCTTTATATCAGCTAAAACCACCAATCTGTTTCACTGGATTCAGAATAAAACCAAATGCTGTCTTACCCAACAATGTTAGTATTTGAATATTGTTACTTGAAGACTTATTCCTGGTTACAATTATACTGTTAAGAAAGTATTGTCTTATACTTTGCCTAAAATGAGAATGCATCATAATCAGTGGCGGCTGGTGAATTTTGTTTTAGGTGGGGCTGAAAGTTTGTAAACCAAACCCCTGTAGGGGGGTCATCCTCCCCCAGAAGATTTCTTTGTGATTCTCACATACAAATATTGAAGATCTTTGCTCCTTCTCAACTTTGTGGTAATGTTATTTTCATGAAATACAACCAATAGTATGTTAATGTTTGTTTTTGCAAATGTGTTTATTCTGTAAAGGAATGAGTTAAATGTTTAAAATTGTTTAAACTATTAAAATGACTGGTTAATAGTGCTATTATGAATTGCAATGTCAGCACCATTTTTTTCCCTGCAATTTCAAATGCACTTGTTTTAATAAATAAATACAGCGTTTTAAAAGCATACACAATCTGTGTAAAAATATTAGTCTGTGGTTAAAAGGACTTGAAAGGACTCGAAACTCAAAATGCAGGACTTGGGACTTGACTTGAGACTTTCTAGTCTTGACTTTGGACTTGACTCGGGACTTGCCTGTCTTGACTCGGGACTTGACTCGAGACTTGAGGGCAAAGACTTGAGACTTACTTGTGACTTGCAAAGCAATGACTTGGTCCCACCTCTGATATATTGTAACTGTATGCATTTTCCGAATAGATTAAAACAGACCTGGGCATTGTACGCCCACGGGCCGCATCCGGCCCTTTGCGCATCCCTGTCCAGCCCGCGTGAGGCCAATCATAAATTACAAAATACATTTAAAAAAGTATCTATGTCGAGTGTGCAATACAACGGTGCTGCTTTTGTTTTGAAAAGCGTTATTTGTATTACTTCCGTGTGGACGTATGCGCGTGTGCGATTGTGAGTGAATTGAACGGCGCAATCACAAATTACAAAATAAAGTTTAAAAAACATCTATGTCGTGCGCGCAATACAACTGTGCTGCTTTTATTTTGAAATGTATTATTTATGCCGTATGTCCGGGGGGAACCTGTGAGGGAAGGTGCACAGTGACAAGTGATGAGACGCTAAAAAAAGAAAAGTTGATGACGAATGGCGTGTTTTCAACAAGACATGGACTGGCAAGTATTTCTTTACATAAATTAATGGTAAAGCCGTGTGCTTAATTTGTGGTACACAGCTTGCTGTGTTTAAAGAATATAATTTTAATCGCCACTACACGAAGAAACACGAGGGAAAATACCGGAATCTGTCTGATGAAGCGCGCGCAAGGGAGGCCGATGCGTTGATGGTAAAACTGCAAACCCAACAAGGACTTTTTGCCATATTTCACACCCCCAGAGATGCAGCCATCAGGACAAGTTTCGTCATTTCTCACAAAAGCGCCAGAAAAAGTAAGGCGTTTTCTGACGGAGAGTTTATTAAGGAGTGCTTATTGGACTCTGTTGCGCTGTATGCCCGGAGACATGGACTGTTTTTCGCTAACTTTGGATGAGAGCTGTGAATGATGTACGTTACACCGCCCAGCTGCTCTTCTTACGTGGGATAACTGCAGACTTTCAAATCACGGAGTAGCTAGCAGCCATGCAGTCAATTAAAGAGACAACCACAGGTAATGACTTGTTCACATAGGTAAATGTGTGTTTGGACATGTTAGGACTGAAATGGGACAAGCTGGCAGGTGTGACAATCCAATCCACTTTATTTATATAGCACATTTAAACAACAAAATGTTTCCAAAGTGCTGCACAACAATATTAAAAACAATATTCAACTATTATCCTTAGCTCCACCAATGACTGAATAAAAAGAAAAAACAATTACATATAAAACCAATATAAAAAACAATATAAAATAAATATGATTAAAAACTATTTTTAACAACAGATGGTTGTCCAAATCTGATGGGGAAAAATAATGCAGGATAAAGTGACCATCAAAAGCAATCTGCTTTTGTATAAAGTTAAGTTAAGTTAGGTTAAATTAAATTATTATTATTATTATTAATTATTATTATTATTATTGTCATCATTATTATTTATCTTACGGTATATCAAAAATAATATTGAGCAAAATTTAATTGAAATATTGTCGTGTGGCCCTCCAGCAGTGCTCGGGTTGCTTATGCGGCCCCCGGTGAAAATTAATTGCCCACCCCTGGATTAAAACAATAACCATAACCATGCAGGCTCCTTTGGTGAAAAAAAAAGGTTTTATCCACTAATTAGAATGTTCATCCCTATTTTGACCACATAGTAGACATACACACAAATTAAACAGCCAATGTTTTGGCTGTTTATTATTATTGGTCAAAATCATATTTACCATTCTTAGTGAGTGATTCCAACATGTGAAGATTTTGGTCACTGTGTCGGCACAAATATTCTGTCCACCATCAACCATTTAATAAAATACATTACTAAGTTTTGAGGTCCTTGGTCTGGCCTGCTCATGTCCTTAACATCTCCCCAATTTCATCCCACCCCTTTTGAGCGCCCCTGACTGTTGCCATAGAAACACCAACAAACCCCTCACATAAACTCAGAGCAGCCACTATTTGTTGCTGGTTCACCAATAAAAGCAAAGAACAAAAAGCCTGGAGATATTTTGAAATTCTGGTACCTGGGTTGCATACAAATGCCCGTGAGTTTGATTCCAGGTATCTTCTGTCTGCGGTTGTACGGTTGGAGATGCCGATTGCATCTGGAGCATCGGGCCGAGTGGGCAAACTGAAGATCACCAGGAACTGTGACTCCTATCTGGAACGGTAGGAAGGCTACTGATCAAGTCCCATTGAGTGAAGTGATGCCTGTGGATACATGTACGCTATGTGTAAGGCTGACAGAAAATGGCAAAGCAAACTTACTAACTTGACCTCTGAACCCAACTTCGTAGGCCATTTTAAAACAATAAAGTCCTACTGTTGACTTATATAAATACAACTTAAATATTTGACTATGGTTTAAAAATGTAATAATAGCTTGAAAAAATAAACATTCGCTCTTGACCTCAGCTACAATGGCCTTTTAAGAGGAACTGCACTTTTTAAAAAAAATTCGCCTATCCTTCACAAACATGAGAGACATGACGATGGATGTTGTTATAATTTTTGGGGGATTCTGAATATTAAATAAATGCGATCAAAAGTTCGCTTACAATGGAGCCTATGGGAACTGTGCAATTCCGCCTATAAAGCCCTTAAAAAACATCCAAACACCTCTATTAAGATTTTATTTACAAAACCACTGAAGTTGGCACGTTGTGTAAATGGTAAATAAAAACAGAATACTATGATTTGCAAATCTTTTTCAACTTATATTCAATTGAAGAAGACAAAATATTCAATGTTCGAACTGAGAAACTGAATTTTTTTTTTGCAAATAATCATTAACTTAGAATTTAATGGCAGCAAAACATTGAAAAAAAGTTGTCACAGGGGCATTTTTACCACTGTGTTACATGGCCTTTCCTTTTAACAACACTCAGTAAACGTTTGGGAACTGAGGAGACCAATTTTTGAAGCTTTTCAGGTGGAATTATTTCCCATTCTTGCTTGATGTGCAGCTTAAGTGGTTCAACAGTCCGGGGTCTCCGTTGTCGTATTTTAGGCTTCATATTGCGCCACACATTTTCAATGGGAGACAGGTCTGGACTACAGGCAGGCCAGTCTAGTACACACACTCTTTTACTATGAAGCCACGCTGTTGTAACACGTGGCTTTGAATTGTCTTGCTGAAATAAGCAGGGGCGTCCATGATAACGCTGATTGGATGGCAACATATGTTACTCCAAAACCTGTATGTACCTTTCAGCATTAGTGGTGCCTTCACAGATGTGTAAGTTACCCAAGTCTTGTGCACTAATACACCCCCATACCATCACAGATGCTGGCTTTTGAACTTTGCGCCTATAACAATCTGGATGGTTCTTTTCCTCTTTGTTCTAGAGGACACGACGTCCGCAATATCCAAAAACAATTTGAAATGTGGACTCAGCGTTTCTGGGTGCTGTTGATAAATGGCTTTCGTTTTGCATAGTAGAGTTTTAATTTGCACTTACAGATGTTGCGACGAACTGTAGTTACTGACAGTGTTCCTGAGCCCATGTGGTGATATCCTTTACACACTGATGTCACTTTTTGATGCAGTACCGCCTAAGGGATCGAAGATCCATAATATCATTGCTTACGTGCAGTGATTTCTCCAGATTCTCTGAACCTTTTGATGATACTATGGACTGTAGATGGTGAAATTCCTAAATTCCTTGAAATAGCTCATTGAGAAATGTTGTTCTTAAACTGTTGGACAGTTTGCTCACGCATTTGTTCACAAAGTGGTGACCCTCACCCCATCCTTGTTTGTGAATGACTGAGCATTTCATGAAAGCTGCTTTTATACCCAATCATGGCACCCACCTGTTCCCAATTTGCCTGTTCACCTGTGAGATGTTCCAAATAAGTGTTTGATGAGCATTCCTCAACTTTCTCAATCTTTTTTGCCACTTGTGCCAGCTTTTTTGAAACATGTTGCAGGTATCAAATTTCAAATGAGCTAATATTTGCAAAAATAATAAAGTTTACCAGTTCGAACGTTAAGTATCTTGTCTTTGCAGTGTATTCAATTGAATATAGATTGAAAAGGATTTGCAAATCATTGTATTCTGTTTTTATTTACAATTTACACAACATGCCAACTTCACTGGTTTTGTACACAATGTAAGTATATATGTAATGTAGTAACGGGCACATTTATAATAACATTTAATATTTACGTATTTTGATCATTTTAAGCATACATTTAAAAAATGCATCACAACGTTTGCCAATTTGTCGGAATACCCCCTCATATTTCTCCTATCCAAGTGAGATGCATGATTTATGATCTACAATAAACTTAAAGGGAGCAAGGAAGCAAAAAAACAGCACACCAATCGATAATGTAAACACAGGCACACACGGTAGTGATCATGGCGCCGCTATAATCGTTTGTCTGCGTTAGCGCTTATAATAACAATATCACTAATACTTGGTTAATATTTAAGTCACAAATTGTAAATGGAGCATTGTTGGCGGTTTTTGAATGGCTATTCATTGGATTTTATAGGCAAAATAGAGGACCTCCCATTGGCTCCTCTGTAAGTAGACTTTTATTTACGTTTATTTACAAGTTAGAATTCAGGACTGTGAACGATAGGCAAAATTCCCCCATAAAGTGCAGTTCCCCTTTAAGTTTGGAGCCCATTCAAAAACAGGAACATTCTGCTCTTTTGGTATATGAAACATACTTGTTCCACCTGTGATCCCACATACCTTGTCTATATTGTATTAATTGAAAAAACATAGCGATCTTGTGCTAACCTCGAACAACATTTCCTAAAATGTTGAAGATAACTGTTTGAACATTAGAGATTCAATGTAGCGATTGACCTCTGACCACATCAGTCAACCAAATCAATAGCATTCTTGCTTTGACCTAAAATAAACTTGTATTTGATTTTTTACTCTTTGAAATGGGAATTTTAAATGGACTAAGGTGACTGCTGACCCAGGCTACATCAGCCATCATACCTCAGATATTTTTTCTTTTCAAATAGGGTTCTTGCTTTGCAAAACATTCTTTAAAAAAATTTATGTTTTTTTTAACCACGCCAAAAAATCTAATTTGAACTGTAATATCATTAAAAAACAATAGACAATATTGGTATTTTAAACATGTGTTTGAAAGAAGAACATGTATTCATTTGACAATGTTGTCCGTTAATTGCAGCATATTAAAAACCAACACGGGCCTTGCTTCATTAATCAAACAAGTGCTTGTAAAACATCTATCAATATCAATAGTGTGAGAAATAATAAAATACAAATCATACTGTACCAAACACTGTCGTTGGTAAAGATGTCATTGAATGCAGCATGAAGTCATTGTCAGTGTCTATCATATTCACAGATATTTGGAACAGAGAAAGAAAAACAAAAGTAACTTAACAGAGGTGAGAGATGTCAAGTAAGTAAAATTATTGAAATGTTTTAAGAACATAGGAAATGTTTTTTTTGTGTATGCAGGAAACAGAAGGCATCACGGATCCACCGAGTAAGTCAAAACATCTCTGCTGGAATGTATCAACATATCAAACTAACAACATTTCTTCCTATTTTAAGGCGATGACGGCGCAAAACAACACAAGATGGGAGAGAGTGAGGACAAAGCATTTCTTAAAGAGTCGACCAAAAAGTCGCACTTGTGTGTTCTCCTTTGAAATATTTAATCAGTTTTGTAAAATTGCCTTTCCTACTTAGGCTGTGTATTACTTCAGTGCCAAACACTTGGTCTTGATGTAGGTTGTAGTGCAGGGGTGTCAAACTCATTTTAGATCTGGGGCCACATTGACAAAAATCTACTCCCAAGTGGGCCGGACTGGTAAAATCAAGGCACGATAACTTAAAAATAAAGGCAACTTCAGATTGTTTTCTTTGTTTAAAAATAGAAAAAGAACATTCTGAAAATGTACAAATCATAATGTTGTTGTTTTTTTACAATTACCTGTTGCGGTTAATAGTATATATACTTTATTTGTCATTATTTATATTTTCTGAATAAATGTTCATCAGTCAGCTCATTGGTGTTAATTTTCAATCTATCAAGATAAAAAATATCAAAATCAAATTACAGTATGTTATTTATGTAGTTTGATCATTTTCCTCGACTGATGTACTAACATCATGTGGTTAATTTTGTACATACAGCATCATCTACAACAGGGGTCACCAACCTTTTTTAAACCAAGAGCTACTTCTTGGGTACTGATTAATGCGAAGGGCTACCAGTTTGATACAAACTTAAATAAATTGCCAGGAATAGCCAATTTGCTCAATTTACCTTTAACTCTAGTGCACATTTTTCAAATTGAACATTTTCAAATGATCACTTGTGAAATCACAATATCCCATTTTAACTAGCTAGCCACTAACATTTTTTAACAAATCATGAATTACTTTGCACCATGTTTGTACAAATAATAACTCATGTAAAATACAAAAGTCAACTCTCAAATGTTTAAATAAATCATGTCACACTTTGAACTGGACACCAAATCTGTTATCTGTTTCTTTGTCAGTTAGTGAAGACCAAGTCTTTAAAATATTTTCTTGGATTTTCAAATTCTATTTGAGTTTTGTCTCTCTTAGAATTAAAAATGTCGAGCAAAGCGAGACCAGCTTGCTAGTAAATAAATACAATTTAAAAAATAGAGGCAGCTCACTGGTAAGTGCTGCTATTTGAGCTATTTTTAGAACAGGCCAGCGGGCTACTCATCTGGTCCTTACAGGCTACCTGGTGCCCGCGGGCACCGCGTTGGTGACCCCTGATCTACAAAGATGATTAATTGCTATTGCGACATCCAGTGGACACATTTAGAACAGCTGTTTCTTTCATTCAAAAATTTCAGGTTAATTTTTATACATAGCAAACTCATCCCGCGGGCCGGATAAAACCTGTTCGCGGGCCTGATCCGGTCCTCGGGCCGTATGTTTGACACCCCTGTGGTAGTGGTAAAACATGTTACATAGTTTAATTCATTCCTTATTGCAGGGGTCTTCAAACTGATGAAAGATGGAGCAGGGCCCCATACTTACAGTATATATCTTGTATATAATGTGTTTCAAATTAAACTAGTACTAAAAGATACATTGTTATTGTGCAATGCTACGATATTAAAAAAATACAGTATAGTGCCGCTAGTTGCTAGCTATCTTAAACGCTAACATGAATATAATAATATAGTTATGTATTAATGTTTTTATTTTAAACCTGCAAGGTAGGGTGGCCATACAATATGCCACTGCCTTTTATAAACAACACTACAGTGTTTGATCACTGTTAATGTCTGTCTAAAAACAATTACAAAACCCAAAACCAGTGAAGTTGGCATGTCGTGTAATTTGTAAATAAAAACAGGATACAAGAATTTGCAAATCCTTTTCAGCTTATATATTCTATTGAATAGACTGCAAAGACAAGATATTTAATGTTCAAACTGAGAAACTTATTTTTTTTTTTGCAAATCATTAACTTAGAATTTAATGGCAGCAACACATAGCAAAAAAGTTGGCACAGGGGCATTTTTACCACTCTGTTACATGGCCTTTCCTTTTAACAACACTCAGTAAATGTTTGGGAACTGAGGACCACTTTTTGAAGCTTTTCAGGTGGAATTCTTTCCCATTGTTCAACAGTCCGGGGGTCTCCGTTGTGGTATTTTAGGCTTATTGCGCCACACATTTTCAATAGGAGACAGGTCTGGACTAAAGGCAGGCCAGTCTAGTACCTGCACTCTTTTACTATGAAGCCACGCTGTTGTAACACGTGGCTTGGCATTGTCTTACTGAAATAAGCACGATAACGTTGCTTGGATGGCAACATGTTACTCCAAAACCTGTATGTAATGGTGCCTTCACAGGTGTGTAAGTTACTCATGTCTTAGGCACTAACACACCCCCATACCGTTATTTCTCCAGATTCTCTGAACCTTTTGATGATATTACGGACCGTAGATGGTGAAATCCCTAAATTCCTTGCAATGGCTTGTTGAGAAATGTTGTTCTTTAACTGCTTGACAATTTGCTCACGCATTTGTTCACAAAGTGGTGACCCTCGGCCCATCCTTGTTTGTGAATGAATGAGCATTTCATGGAAGCTGCTTTTATACACAATCATGGCACCCACCTGTTTCCAATTAGCCTGGTCACCTGTGGGATGTTCCAACTAAGTGTTTGATGAGCATTCCTCAACTTTCTCAGTCTTTTTTACCACTTGTGCCAGCTTTTTTGAAACATGTTGCAAGCATCCAATTCCAAATGAGCTAATATTTGCAAAAAATTTAGTTCTCCAGTTCGAACGTTAAGTATCTTATCTTTGCAGTCTATTCCATTGAATATAGGTTGAAAAGGATTTTCAAATCATTGTATTTTGTTTTTATTTACAATTTACACAACGTGCCAACTTCACTGGTTTTGGGGTTTGTACATTTGTGAAATAATTGCGGGTAGAATATAAAAAAGGGTATTTATAATCAACCAAAAAATTCAAGACCCCCATTAGTGCCACAAAATTCTTCCTTAATCAATAAATAGTTATTAGGTCGTGTGGCATGTAATAGTCAGAAATAGCTACAATTCATGCTAACTGTATTTATTTATTTTTTTAAACAATTGAGCTGCACATGAACATGTAATCAGTAAAGAGATAAATTCACTGTTTGCATCTGATAGTTTCTCTGCCATCACTATACACTAAAGTCGACATTTCATCAAAAAATAGCAGCAGCGACCTCATGATTAAAGTTCACTATTGCACTTGTGGCTCAGAGTCAATTCTCCTTTCACAGTGTGAAAGGTCCAACTAAAGAGGATAAGACACTTTCCGGTTAGGAGCTTGTGTAGAACTGTCAGTCGCTGTTACTGCTGCTGTCGTCTCCCACCACCATGTTGCTGTACTGCTTCTGCTGCTCCTCTTTGAACGACTCCTTCACTTTAGCTCGCTTCAGGCCCCCGTCCCTGCAGAAGGACGTCAAAAAAACACATCAGCCATGACATATTTTTGTGGCCCTGTAAGCCGGTTTTGCATCATGACTGAGACACCCAACTTTCCCAAAAGGCAAAACAAACACTGTCTCAAGTACTGTATTGACCCAAATAAGACACTAATTGTTCCCTAGAAGAAAGAAACAGAAACAATTTCCTCACGGCCCTATCTAGTCTAGACTGACTAGGGCTGTCCTACCTAGTCTTTGCAAGTGAACGGCTTAAGCATGCTCTGATCAGAGAGGAAATGTGTAAATAGGAAAGCTGTCGTCAAATACATGCTAGAGCTGTCCTCTCTAGTCTTTTACTGCGAACTAATAAAGCCTCCTCCAATGACAGGCAAAATGTCTAGATAGGACAGCTCCTGTCGGATACAGACTCGACCTGCCATACCTAGTCTTTGCGCATGAACTGGTGTAGCCTGCTCGGGAGATGTAAAACCTGCTTGAATGTGAGGTGAAACGTGTGGATAAGTCAGCCCTAATCAGATATAGACTAGTGCTTACCCATTTAGTCTGAGCGTGAACTGATGAAGCCTGCTCAGATGAGAGGGTAAACGTTTAAGTAGGATAACTCTTGACAGAAACAGACTAAAGCTGTCTTTTCTAGTCTTTTCACGCAAACTGATGGGATGAAAGGCGAAACGTCTTCTGCACAGTCCAGTGGCAATCGATTGAATTGCTCACCTTTTCTCCTCCAAACATATTTCTGGGTATTGTGTCCAAACAGCTCAATGTTTGTTTTATCTGACCACAGAACTTTCCTCTAGAACAGGGGTCACCAACCTTTTTGAAACCAAGGGCTACTTCTTGGGTACTGATTAATGCGAAGGGCTACCAGTTAGATACACACTTAAATAAATTGCCAGAAGTAGCCAATTTGCTCAATTTACCTTTAACTCTGTTATTATTAATAATTAATGATATTTATGTTTGTGGAAACACTGATCATCTTAATGATTTCTCACAATAAATATATATAGAAACAGATAAATATCAATATGCAACACTTTATTTTTATATTTTCTCTAAGTGCACATTTTTCAAAATGAACATTTTCAAATGATCACTTCTAAGACAGTCTTGTGAAATCACAATATCCCATTTTAACTAGTTAGCCACTAACATTTTTTAACAAATCATGAATTACTTTGCACCATGTTTGTACAAATAATAACTCATGTAAAATACAAAAGTAAACTCTCAAATTTTTAAATCATGTCACACTTTGAACTGGACACCAAATCTGTTATCTGTTTCTTTGTCAGTTAGTGGGAAGCCTAGCATTGCATGCTGTTAACTAGTGTGTTGTACTCTGGTGTGTAACTTGACACTGCAACTCTGAGTGAGTCTTGCAGATGTGCATCAGTGAGGCGTGTTCTGTGTTTGTTCTTGATGAAGTTCATGTCAGAAAAGGCTGATTCACAAAGATAAGATTTTTCCTCATTGTTTGCGGAACCTTCTTAATCTTTTGGACATATTTTCACAGCAATCTGGCCTTAAGCTTAATTATGATAAATGTAAAATGTTAAGGATCGGAAATCTAAAGGGAACGTCCTTTCGAATGGAATGCAAAGTGCCTGTTTTGTGGACAGATGGACCAGTTAACATACTTGGTGTTGTTGTCCCAGAAAATCTGGAAGATCTAGGCTCAGTAAATTATGATAATCGACTAAGAAAGCTGGACAAAATTATGCAATTATGGAAAGGTAAATCCCTAACCTTGTATGGTAAAATGTCTATTGCCAACTCGTTAATTATTCCTCAATTTATTTATTTGTTTTTGTCATTACCAGCTTCATCACAAAACTTTTTTAAGATTTATGAGCGGAGGGTCTTCGATTTTGTCTGGAACGGCAAACCAGAAAAGATTAAAAGAAAGGTTTTGTACAAATAGTATGAATATGGGGGCCTGAAACTTCTCAACCTTGAAGCTATGTGTCTGTCTTTAAAAGCATCAATTGTTCCAAAGATGTATTTAAACATTGAGTGGTACACAAATGTCCTGTTGGACAAAAAACATGTACTGTATCAAAAGAAATTGTATCCTTTTTTACAAGTGATCCCCTCCCAGAGAGTCTGCTGGGAAACATGGCGGGGTTCATAAAGGAAACAATCCACTCATAGTGGTGTTTTCAATTTTATGTGCCAGAAAAAAGAGACGATATTCTGCAGCAGTTAATATGGATGAACTCTAATATTGTAATAGATGGAAAGCCTTTCTTTTGGAAAAATATGTTTGAAAGAGGAATCATTTTTGTCAATGATATTATCAATGAGAATGGTAAAATTATGAAGTATGATGAATTTAGAGCTATGTATGGTGATGCTTGCTCAAGCTTTTCATTTTATCAACTAACTGGAGTAATTGGGAAAAGATGGAAACAAATAATTAATTATGGAACTACTAAATTATTAGTTTGTAAACCTCTAATAAGAAATTCTAGTTGGCAAAAAGGAACTAAAATAAATAGAAAAATATATAATTTTTATTTAATAAAGAAATCTTTGAAGGCTGCCTCATACAACACAAATGGAAAATGGGAGGACTTTTTTGACTGCCCGTTGCCATGGGATGCCATATTCAAACTAATCTATTGTTTTGGGTGGAAGTTGAAAAAATGTGTTTAAGGATTGGTTTGTTTATGAAGCTTAATGTGGTTTCTGTTATTTTAGGAGAGTTCATTGACAATCATGATTTAGTCAATTTAATTATAGTACTCTGTAAAATGTTTATTTTTAAGGCCAAAAACAGATATTCACTTAGTATTACTTTCTTTAAAACATCTATTCAGTATTTTCTAACTTTAGACAGTTACATGGTTGAAAACGATAATGATGCCAAAAAACATTAAAAAAAAGATGAGAAGTCCTCAAAGGCTTATTTTGACAGTATAATTATGTTTATAGATTATATGATATCTGTTGTTGTGTTCCCTAATTTGAGTGACCTGGAAATAATCTGGACTGTACATAAATGCTTATTTTGAAAATGTAATTTTGTTTATAAATTATATGCAATCTGTTGTGTTCCCTAATTTTTTTCTGTGTACATGAATGAAGGTGTGTGTTGCTGAGTCCGACTTGGACATTATCTGGACTGGGCCTGGTTTAAAAAACCCTTTAAACAAATCTAATTTCATTGACAACCTGGTCTGTTGAAGATAAGGCCCTTTTTAAAAAAAATAAATAAAATAAGATAAATAAATAAAAAACATTTTCTTGGATAAAAAAGAAAGCAAAACAATATAAAAATAATTACATAAAAAATAGTAATTAATGAAAATGTTAGTGGACCAGCAGCCTATACAATCATGTGTGCTTCAGGGACTGTGTCCCTTGCAGATGTGTTGTCTATGTTGTGGGAACCAGAATATTGGTAGCAGAAAGAAATAACCCCTTTTGTGTGAGTGGGTGTGGATGAGTGTGCATGGGGGAGGTTGTTTGGGTTGATGCACTGATTGAAAGTGTATCTTGTGTTTTTTCTATGTAGATTTAATTTTTTTTTTTTTTTTTTTTTTTTTTTTTTTTTTAGAACAGGCCCGCGGGCGACTCATCTGGTCCTTACGGGCGACCTGGTGCCCGCGGGCACCGCGTTGGTGACCCCTGCTCTAGAAGTTCTTATCTTTGCCCAATTGATGTCAAATGCAACAAAAATTTAGCTATTTGGCCATGATACCCAGCAATATGTTTGGAGGAGAAAAGGTGAGGCCTTTAATCCCAGGAACACCATCTCTACCGTCAAGCATGGTGGTGGTAGTATTATGCTCTGGGCCTGCTTTACAAAGAGTAAATGGGACAATGAAAAAGGATTACATCCAAATTCTTCAGGACAACCAAAAATCATCAGCCCGGAGGTTGGGTCTTGGGCGCAGTTGGGTGTTCCAACAGGACAATGACCCCAAACACATGTCAAAAGTGGTAAAGGAATGACTAAATCAGGCTAGAATTAACTTTTTACAATGGCCTTCCCAAAGTCCTCACTTAAACATGTGGACAATGCTGAAGAAAGAAGTCCATGTCAGAAAACTAACAATTTAGCTGAACTGCCCCAATTATGTCATGGAAAGATGCATCCATAAACGAGAGACCGACAAACGTGTCTCAAAAGGTTGTTGGCAAGTTAGCAAACTACAGAGGAGTTAACATGCTAATTTTAGGATAATGCTAATCAATGAGGAATAGTCCGTCTATCCATCCATTTTCTACAGCTTATCCCTCTCGAGGTCGTGGGGGGGCTGGCGCCTATCTGAGCTGCATTTGGGCGGAAGGCAGGGTACACTGGACAAGTCGCCACCTCATCGCAGGTGAAGAAGAGTCATCAAATCAATTCACTTTTTTGTCTTAATGTGTTTTCTTAAAGAAGTGGGGTTGTCTTATATTCAGGTCAATACAATACTTGCAAAGTGTGTGTTCCATTTGAAATAAAAGTGTTCAAAGTCCATCTTACCATTGTAGATCTACCAGTCCTCCCTGGTGAGCGATGGCTGACTTCACTCTGTTGGCAAACTGGACGGCATCTTCCCCTTCCTGCGAGTTTTAAATTAAACCAACATCTCAGTCCAATGACGTGTGTGTTTGTATACTGGCAGAGGTGGTTCAAGTGAGGGCGAGCACACGCAGCATGCATGCCCTCATCAACCATTTGCACAGACCTGTTGAAGCATGGCCGGTAGATACCACACATCGCAGACGAGGGCCCAGCTGGTCATCATCCTCAGCAGGTAGCTCACCATGCTGTACTTGGAACTGTTCCAGAAGGCATCGCCAAACTTAGGGTCGTACTGGGGCATGAAATCAATATAAAAACAACATTTTAGGATCAAATTAAATTTAAGTAATAAAATAACATATATATACATATATATATATATATATATACATATACATATACATATATACATATACATATATATATATATATATATATATATACACACACACGTATACATACTGTATTCACACGTGTATATATACAGTCATGGTCAAAAGTTTACATACACTTGTGAAGGATAATATCCTGGCTGTCTTGAGTTTCCAATACTTTCTACAACTCCTATTTTTTGTGACTACAACTCCTATTTTTTGTGATAGAGTGAGTGGAGCACATTACTTTTTGGTCACAAAAAACATTCATGAAGTTTTGTTGTTTTATGAATTTATTATGGGTCTACTGAAAATGTGACCAAATCTGCTGGGTCAAAAGTATACATACAGCAATGTTAATATTTGGTTACATGTCCCTTGGTAAGTTTCACTGCAATAAGGTGCTTTTGGTAGCCATCTACAAGCTTCTGGTTGAATTTTTGACCACTCCTCTTGACACATTTGGTGCAGTTCAGCTAAATGTGTTGTTTTTCTGACATGGACTTATTTCTTCAGCATTGTCCTCGCATTTAAGTCAGGATTTTGGGAAGGCCATTCTAATACCTTAATTATAGCCTGATTTAGCCATTCCTTTACCACTTTTGACATGTGTTTGGGGTCATTGTCCTGTTGGAACACCCAACTGAGTCTAAGAGCCAACCTCCGGGGCTGATAATTTTAGGTTATGCTGAAGAATTTGGAGGTAGTCCTCCTTTTGCATTGTCCCAGGCCTTTAATCCCAGGAACCTACCGTCAAGTATGGTCAAAACAGATCACCTTTTCTCCTCCAAACATATTTTTCAGCTGAATTTTTGTTTCATTTGACATCACATGGACAAAGATAAGATTTTCTGGAGTATAGTTCTGTGGTCAGATGAAACAAAAATTGAGCTATTTGACCACAATAATGATAATGGTAAATGGGTTATACTTGTATAGCGCTTTTCTACCTTCAAGGTACTCAAAGCGCTTTGACAGTATTTCCACATTCACCCATTCACACACTGATGGCGGGAGCTGCCATGCAAGGCGCTAACCAGCAGCCATCAGGAGCAAGGGTGAAGTGTCTTGCCCAAGGACACAACGGACGTGACTAGAATGGTAGAAGGTGGGGATTGAACCCCAGTAACCAGCAACCCTACGATTGCTGGCACGGCCACTCTACCAACTTCGCCACGCCGCCCCAATACCCAGCAATATGTTTGTAGGAGAAAAGGTGAGGCCTTTAATTTCAGGAACACCAGACCTACCGTCTAATGGTAGTATTATGCTCTGGGCCTGTTTTGCTGCCAATGAGACTGGTGCTTTACAGAGAGTAAATGGGACAATGAAAAAGGAGGATTACCTCCAAACTCTTCAGGAATCTCTGTTGGTTTTGTCAAGAGGAGTGGTCAAAAATTCAACCAGCAGCTTGTGGTTGGCTACCAAAAGCGCCTTATTGCAGTGAAACTTGCCAAGGGACATGTAACCAAATATTAACATTGCTGTATGAATACATTTGACCCAGCAGATTTGGTCACATTTTCAGTAGACCCATAATAAATTCATAAAAGAGCCAAACTAAAAACAGGGTAAAAACACGGCTGAGATTACCTTTATAGCAACAGGGTAAATTGTTCCTCCAATTTCAAAACTCCCCTTTTTAAACATCATGACCGAAGTGTTGTTGACGCAGGTTCCTATGGAAATGAGAGAGCAACATATCAAATAAAACAGGAGTACAATCTTGCAGCACCTGTCGTCACTCGAAGCTAGAAAAACAATCTTATTCTTAAAGGGGAACTGCACTTTTGTTGGTATTTTGCCTATCATTCACAATCCTTATGTAAGGCAAGAGCACGTTTTTCTTTTTTTATGCAATCTAAATAGTAAATACATGCGAATAAAAGTCTGCTTACAATGGAGCCAAAGGGAGTTGTTCTAATCGGAGGTGTTTGAAAGTTTTTTTTAAGAGCTTTTATGAAAAAGCTCTTAAAAAACTTTCAAACACCTCCATTAAGGTTTTATATACATGCTGTAAGTAAATATATAATGTAGTAAAAAATACATTTATAATAACATTTTAATATTTACGTATTTTGCTCATTTTAAGCATACCTGGCGCATTAATTTAAAAAACGCATCACAACCTTTGCTTTTTCCTTTGACAAGATCAGTGATTATTACTTACTGCAGACTTTGTGAGAGCCAATAGACATGATAAAACATAACCTACTGTACAATGTCTGCTGTCATTAGGATGCCGGCTGATAGAATCTTGTTATAGTCCTGTTGAGATGAAGAATGACTCATAATCCTCGCAAAGAAAAGGAGGATGGAACCAAGAGTATTTTCGTGTCGTTCTCGCCATTATCGGGTCTAAATTGGCTGGGTAAGAGGCTTGATTTATGATCTACAATAAAGTTTGATGACCAAGGAAGCAGCTTACCACCCGATGTCAATATAGGCACACAAGCTTGTGAACATGCTACAGTTTGTCTGTGTTAGCACTTATAATAACCATATGACTATCCATCCATCCATTTTCTACCGCTTGTCCCTAATACTTGATTAACATTCAAGTCACAAAATGCAACTTGAATGTGGCGGTTTTTGGATGGTTATTTATTGTGTTTTATTGGCGGAATAGAGGACCTCCCATTGGCTCTGTTCTAAGCAGACTTTCATTTAAGTTTATTCACGAGTTAGAATGCATTAAAAAAAATATGTCCTTCATTTCGAAAAAAGTTCAGTTCCCCTTTAAGTGGCAATGACAATGAAAAAAACACATCAAACTGAAGTGTTTACTTACCCTCTGGAAATATTAATATAGGGAGTTTTTCTTTGTCATTAACGTGATCTTTCAACCTGAAGGCATACAAAAAGATCATGGAGAATACTAATACATTTTTCAATATTGCTTAATCAATTTAAGTATACACTACCGTTCAAAAGTTTGGGGTCACATTGAAATGTCCTTATTTTTGAAGGAAAAACACTGTACTTTTCAATGAAGATAACTTTAAACTAGTCTTAACTTTAAAGAAATACACTCTATACATTGCTAATGTGGTAAATGACTATTCTAGCTGCAAATGTCTGGTTTTTGGTGCAATATCTACATAGGTGTATAGAGGCCCATTTCCAGCAACTATCTCTCCAGTGTTCTAATGGTACAATGTGTTTGCTCATTGGCTCAGAAGGCTAATTGATGATTAGAAAACCCTTGTGCAATCATGTTCACACATCTGAAAAGAGTTTAGCTCGTTACAGAAGCTACAAAACTGACCTTCCTTTGAGCAGATTGAGTTTCTGGAGCATCACATTTGTGGGGACAATTAAACACTCAAAATGGCCAGAAAAAGAGAACTTTCATCTGAAACTCGACAGTCTATTCTTGTTCTTAGAAATGAAGGCTATTCCACAAAAATGTTTGGGTGACCCCAAACTTTTGAACGGTAATGTATATTGTTAGCTATAAAATGTGTCATTCTTATAGCCAGACCTGTATGTTTATTTCCGTACCTGTTTCGGCTTCAACTGTTGCCTTCCTCAGAGGTTGTCACCTGAACATCATGTGACAACCTCTGATATAAGTAGAGTAACTCCCTTGTTTTTTTTATTCATAATTAACCCAATTTGATCTTAGGTGTGGAAAGACAGTCATGTCAAACCTGCACTTACTTGGAAGGCCAAATGCATTCAACTGACCTTTTAGTTACGAGATGGCGATCTTTCATCTCAGCGCGCTCAAACCAAACATGGGGACAAGATCGAACCATAGCTCGCTGGACGACCCCCATCAATCCTCCGTGCACCTGACCCACCTGACACATGTGTTTATTTTTAAAGTCACTGACAAAACGTGTGGATTGTACTAATAAAGAGTCTACCGTTCCTCTTCCTACCATCGCATAGCAGCCATCATTACAGAGTATAACAATGTCAATAGGAGTAGTGTGGTTAGCAACACAGATTCCTCCTTTTTGGGGTTTGTTTTCCCTGATGAACCAAGACAAAAGCAATGTAAGGATTTTTTTTTTTTTTAAATGGTGTGTATAAATTTTAAGGAAGGACCTGTTGTGATAGCGAATGGCGGCAGACAGCCCTCGTGCGCAGATCCTATAGCACATGACATGCACCCACTCGCTGAGCCAGAACTTCATCCTGAAAAGACGGACGAAGATGCAGAAAATGGCCATGAAAACCAGGTTAGTGGATAAGAAAAGTAAGTTGTAAAATTGTAGTTACAGCACAGTTTGCATGCAGCCACCTCCAGTTGGGGAGAAGTCCCACTGCAGATGTTCCGATGACCAGCCAGGTGAGGCCGATGCAGGCCAGAGTTATTCTAGGGAGAGAGCGCAACATAAGGTTTGGAACTCTGACTCAAATGGTTGGATCCTTTAGAAGCCGATCCACATTTTCAGGAAAATATCAGATTTTTTAGGTGGAACTGTTTAAAAACAAAAAGAAGGTACGTTTGCTAGATTATTAAGTTTCCTGTGCTCCTTATTTTCATGTGTAAAGTAGCCATTAAGGGTTAAAAGGAGTTTGGCAAAGCTTTCTCTGGTAATATTATAACTATATTAACACAGTCAGCATTGCCAAAACTCAACAATTCATGTTGATAATGTCGTTTATTCCATTAACACCAAGAACAATTAACTAAACTGCTCCAGTCTAAAATATTGTGATTATGCATGCTGTCTTATCTTTAAATTAATTTTGCTTTATTTAATTTATTGGATGAGCGAAATATGTTGTTGTTTCAAAAACATTTAAAAACCAACTTATTTTAAAAATAATTGTACTATAATTATTAGGGCTGTGAATCTTTGGGTGTCCCACGATTCGATTCAATATCGATTCTTGGGGTCACGATTCGATTCAAAATCGATTTTTTTTTTTTCAATTCAACACGATTCTCGATTCAAAAACGATTTTTTTCCAGATTCAAAACGATTCTCTATTCATTCAATACATAGGATTTCAGCAGGATCTACCCCAGTCTGCTGACATGCAAGCAGAGTAGTAGATTTTTATAAAAAGCTTTTATAATTGTAAAGGACAATGTTTTGACAACTGATTGCAATAATGTAAATTTGTTTCAACTATTAAATGAACCAAAAATATGACTTACTTTATCTTTGAGAAAATATTGGATACAGTGTGTTGTCAAGCTTATGAGATGCGATGCAAGTGTAACACTATTGTTCTTTTTTTTTTTTTTTAATAAATGTCTAATGATAATGTCAATTAGGGATTTTTAATCACTGCTATGTTGAAATTGTAACTAATATTGATACTGTTGTTGATAATATTCATTTTTGTTTCACTACTTTTGGTTTGTTCTGTGTCGTGTTGTGTCTCCTCTCAATTGCTCTGTTTATTGGAGTTCTGAGTGTTGCTGGGTCGGGTTTGGTTTTGGAATTGGTTTGCATTGTTATGGTATTGCTGTGTATTGTTTTGTTAGGTTGATTTTTTTTTTTTTTTAAATAAAAAAAAAATCGATTTATAAAAAAAAGAGAATCGATTCTGAATCGCACAACGTGAGAATCGCGATTCGAATTCGAATCGATTTTTTCCCACACCCCTAATAGTTATCTTATTCAAACTTCAAATCAAATTTAATTTGTAAGGCAGTTTTATAAAGTTAAAATTCAACCTAAAAGTGCATGACAGAGTTAAAAAACAATGCCGCAATAACTAGTTATTAATATACCAATTGCAATGTGCTGAATTTCTATTGGGTGTCAACCCTAAAGTTCAAATTCTATTTTATTTTTTCTGTTTTCACTTTTTTGTTTTTGTTATATGGTTGGCTTCTTTTGACAATTGGGTGACTTTCTAATCATCATTTACAAAACAGTTAGGAAGTGTTAAAAATGTTTGTAATGTAACTTAACACATGGCTTGTACAGTAAATAAATGTTTTATTACAGGGACAGCTTGACCCTGGAACAAGACATGATTGATGAGAAGTTCTATTGGGTTATACCTTAAAGGTTGCAGTGCATTTTAATATCCCCAGGGAGACATTTAACTACAAACCCCGTTTCCATATGAGTTGGCAAATTGTGTTAGGTGTAAATATAAACGGAATACAATGATTTGCAAATCCTTTTCAACCCATATTCAATTGAATGCACTACAAAGACAAGATATTTGATGTTCAAACTCATAAACTTGATTTTTTTTCAAATAATAATTAACTTAGAATTTCATGGCTGCAACACGTGCCAAAGTAGTTGGGGAAGGGCATGTTCAACACTGTGTTACATGGCCTTTCCTTTTAACAACACTCAGTAAACGTTTGGGAACTGAGGAGACACATTTTTTAAGCTTCTCAGGTAGAATTATTTCCCATTCTTGCTTGATGTACAGCTTAAGTTGTTCAACAGTCCGGGGGTCTCCGTTGTGGTATTTTAGGCTTCATAATGTGCCACACATTTTCAATGGGAGACAGGTCTGGACTACAGGCAGGCCAGTCTAGTACCCGCACTCTTTTACTATGAAGCCACATTGATGTAACATGTGGCTTGGCATTGTCTTGCTGAAATAAGCAGGGGCGAACATGGTAACTTTGCTTGGATGGCAATATATGTTGCTCCAAAACCTATAAGTACCTTTCAGCATTAATGGCGCCTTCACAGATGTGTAAGTTACCCATGTCTTGGGCACTAATACACCCCCATACCATCACAGATGCTGGCTTTTCAACTTTGTGCCTATAACAATCCGGATGGTTCTTTTCCTCTTTGGTCCGGAGGACACGACGTCCACAGTTTCCAAAAACAATTTGAAATGTGGACTCGTCAGACCACAGAACACTTTTCCACTTTGTATCAGTCCATCTTAGATGAGCTCAGGCCCAGCGAAGTGTTTCTGGGTGTTGTTGATAAACGGTTTTCGCCTTGCATAGGAGAGTTTTAACTTGCACTTACAGATGTAGCGACCAACTGTAGTTACTGACAGTGGGTTTCTGAAGTGTTCCTGAGCCCATGTGGTGGTATCCTTTACACACTGGTGTCGCTTGTTGATGCAGTACAGCCTGAGGGATCGAAGGTCACAGGCTTAGCTGCTTACATGCAGTGATTTCTCCAGATTCTCTGAACCCTTTGATGATATTACGGACCGTAGATGGTGAAATCCCTAAATTCCTTGCAATAGCTGGTTGAGAAAGGTTTTTTTTAAACTGTTCAACAATTTGCTCACGCATTTGTTGACAAAGTGGTGACCCTCGCCCCATCCTTGTTTGTGAATGACTGAGCATTTCATGAAATCTACTTTTATACCCAATCATGGCACCCACCTGTTCCCATTTGCCTGTTCACCTGTGGGATGTTCCAAATAAGTGTTTGATGAGCATTCCTCAACTTTATCAGTATTTATTGCCACCTTTCCCAACTTCTTTGTCACGTGTTGCTGGCATCAAATTCTAAAGTTAATGATTATTTGCAAATAAAAAATGTTTATCAGTTTGAACATCAAATATGTTGTCTTTGTAGCATATTCAACTGAATATGGGTTGAAAATGATTTGCAAATCATTGTATTCCGTTTATATTTACATCTAACACAATTTCCCAACTCATATGGAAACGGGGTTTGTATGAAAAGCATTGTGTGTGTACCTGAGTGGTGCCAGGATGCAGTATCTCACAAATATACCAAGGCCATATACCAGAGTCAGCCTCAGACTGATATACTGGAAGTCATTGTTTGTGCGGGTCAGCAGGTTCCATGACACTAGTTCCTCTGAAGAGAACCTCTGTGTCACCTTTATTAAAAAGTTGAAATGCATTACAATACCATACACATGTGTGCTATTACTGATGTGAAATAAGCTAAGATAGTGCACCTCATCCTCTACAATGCTCTCAATTCCTCTGCGAGTGAAAAAGAAACTGTCGCTCAGCGTAAAATCACCGCCCACTGATGGTTTGGGTCGACTCCGTCTTAGTTCCTCGAGCTCTTTCTCCATGGAGCCATCTTCCCTCTGAATGAGACCTGTGACACACACACAAACACACACACATACACACACACACACACACACACACACACAAACACACAATAAGACATACACACAATAAAAAAAGTATGCATCCACAAAGTATTCACAGCGCTTCACTTGTTCTCCTATTTGTTATGTTTCAGCCTTATTCCAAAATGGAATACATTCGTTTTTGTCCTCAAAATTCTCCAGATAACACCCTATGATGATAAAGTGAAACTTTTTTTTTTTGGGGAAAATGTATTAAAAACATTCACAGCCTTTGCTCAATACTTTGTTGATGCACCTTTGGCAGCAATACACCCTTGAGTCTTTATTAATACAATGCCACAAGTTTGGCACACCTATCTTTGGGCAGTCTCGCCCATTCCTCTTTGCAGGACCTCTCAAGCTCCATCAAATTGGATGGCAAGCGATGGTTTTCATCCAGGATATCTCTGTACATTGCTGCATTCATCTGAGTCTAGTCAAGGAGGTGACCAAGAACCCGATGGTCACTCTATCAGAGCTACAGCATTCCTTTGTAGAGGGTGTAGAAACTTCCAGAAGGATAACCATCTCCGCAGCAATCCACCAATCAGGCCTGTATGGCATATTGGCCAGAGGCCAATACCATCCCTACAGTGAATTATGGTGGTGGCAGAATCATGCTGTGAAAATGTTTTTCAGTGGCAGGAACTGGGAGACTAGTCAGGATAAAGAGAAATATGAATGCAGGAATGTACAGAACATCCTGGATAAAAACCAATGCTTCTCATCCAACCTGATGGAGCTTGAGAGGTACTACAAAAGAGAAATGGGCAAAGAGGAATGGACGAGAATGCCCAAAGAGAGGCGTGCCAAGCTTGTGGCATCATATTCAAAATACTTGAGGCTGTATTTGCTACCAAAGGTGCAGAAACAAAGTATTTAGCAAATTCTTTAAATATTTATCAACACAGATTGTTTTTTTTGTATAGTTTTTGTATTTCTAATAAGTTTGTAAATATTAAAAAAAGAAAAAAATATATTTTCACATTGTCAATATGGTGTAAGCTGGTATTCTGACAGGTGACTTCTTCCGGGAAGTGAAAACCAGTGGTGGTCAACCAAGCCAAAATGGCTGTTGTACAGCAAGCAGAGGCTTACATCTTCTTGCTAAAAGCAGATATCAGCAAAAAAATATATAAATATGCCATGAAATAGATCCCTATACTTTATCAAAAAAATATTTGTTGAGTGATATCAGGGATATATGTCGGTCGCACTCTTAGACATATCAAAGTATTGTGTTCCAGATGCCATTCTACATGACAAAACAGATGGAAATTTGGAAAAGCATGGTGGTCTACCACTTCTTTGTGTGTGGCTAGGTCAAGGAAATTTGTATCAAGACTCTCCCGGATAAATATCCATTATTTTTGCTCGGGTAAGGTTGCATTTAACTTTGCCTCAAGTTTGTTGCTGTTGCACGCGCCGTTTTTTACGAATAGCGTGTTTTACCTTATTTTTAACAAATATAACTATAGATGTCAACATTGTATATGTGCTGAAAGCTTCATTTATGATCGCTGTCTTTGGTAAAATCTTAACTCTTTTACGTTTTGCTGGCATTTGCTTTTTATTTTTATTTTTTAGACTCGCAGAGTTGGTGCTTTTCGAAGCACTCGTAGCAAACGTGTTTAAGAAACATAAATAATAATACTTAAATGGGAAATAATAAACGTTAAAAGTATATCAAACAAACCTTTAACAAAGTAATCACGCATCGTGCATTCTTCAACTCTGCTCCTTTGCGGATGACTCTGCCCTGCTGGTATCCGACAAGGACAAGTCACAGGTAGAGAAAATCCTCAGTGCTGAGCTCTGTAGAACTTGCACCTGGCTCGCTGACAACAAGCTATCCATACACTTGGGTAAAACGGAATCCATCCTGTTTGGGTCCCACATCAACCTTAAGAAAGTCAATGACTTCACTATAAAAGTGGGTGAAATTGTTATCACCAGGAAAGATGAGGTCACCTACCTAGGTTCCATTCTAGAGGCTAACCTTTCCTGTGATAAAATGGCAACCAAGGTAATCAGAAAGGTTAACCAACGAACGAGATTTCTCTACAGAATCTCCTCTCTGGTCAACAAAAGCACCATGAGGATTCTGGCGGGAACTCTCGTTCAACCCTTTTTCGATTACGCATGCACCTCCTGGTACCCTAGCACCTCCAAAACCTTTAAATCTAAACTCAAAACATCTCAGAACAAGCTAGTCAGGTTACTTCTAGACCTGCACCCCAGATCCCACCTCACTTCTACCCACTTCTCTAAAGTGGGCCGGCTCAAGGTGGATGACAGAGTTAAACAACTTGCACTGAGCCTAGTCTATAAAATCCACTACACCTCCCTGATACCGAAGTACATGTCAAACTACTTCCTTAACGTAAATGACCGCCATAGCCACAACACCAGGGGGAGCTCCACTAACCACGTTAAACCCAGATTCCGAACTAACAAAGGTCTTAACTCATTCTCTTTCTATGCCACATCAATGTGGAATGCACTACCAACAGGTATAAAAGAAAGGGCATCTCTATCCTCCTTCAAAACCGCAATAAAAGTTCACCTCCAGGCAGCTACAACCCTAAACTAACACCCTCCCCGGATTGCTAATAATCAAATATAAACAATCAAATGCAGATACTTTTTCTTATGCCTTCTGATCTCTCTCTCTATGTCCACTACTTGCTGTCCATATCCTACCCCCCCCCCTCCACACCCCTGATTGTAAATAATGTAAATAATTAAATGTGATTATCTTGTGTGATGACTGTATTATGATGATAGTATATATGATAGTATATATCTGTATCATGAATCAATTTAAGTGGACCCCGACTTAAACAAGTTGAAAAACTTATTCGGGTGTTACCATTTAGTGGTCAATTGTACGGAATATGTACTTCACTGTGCAACCTACTAATAAAAGTCTCAATCAATCAATCCTTTGGACTGGAGTATGTGCTGCTTTTCTGGTCATTTCGTAAAATCTTGCACTCTTGCTCCCTTTTTAATTACCTGTCCAGGAACTCTGAAGAAACGTTTATCCTTTTTGCGATTTGAACCATCTGTTCAGCCGAAAACAACACAAGCTTAGGGCATTATTTCTTTGACAAAGGCTAAATGGCGCCAAGTACCCATTGAAAAGTACCACGCGTATTCATTGGGTGGGACATAAGCCGGACGTGACGTCAGTAACATGCCAGCAATTGTTTGTAGAACTTTGTGGACAAAAAAGAATGTAGTCCATTTTAAAATAAGGCTATAAAATAACAAAATGTGGAAAAGTGAAGCGCTGTGAATATTTTCCGGATGCACTGCATGATGGCCAGCATCATGCCTGCTTACAAAAAAAACCTTTCTTGGCTAACTGATAAGCTTGCTAAAACTCAAACTAAACCCTTGCATGAGTGACAGTCCATTAAAACCGTTATTCCAGTTTCAACTTGACATTATCTGATAACACAGGGGGCAAAATCCAAGATTACAGATAAGGGCCTGTTTAAAATATCCATTTGAAACATGTACTTTTCCATCTTCATTCTGCCTTATTATGCACAACCCATATTGTTTGAAGCGTGCATTATATGGAACAATGAATGTCATAGCGACCCAATTTGCAAAAGCCACTTGACGCTAATGTATGATTTCTTCTTACTGTGCGTGTTAGGTTATCGAGTAATTGCTTTTTGCAAGATAGTTCCCTCAGCAGCTTTGCCTTGTTGCCTGTCATAAACCTGCAGACACACTTATATTTTACACATGCATCTTGTTTGGTGACTTTCAAAACGGGTTCATTGCAACATGCTTGTCCAGACTTGAACTTGATTTTGCAACATGCCTGTCACCTAACCTCAATCTTTCACAATGTGTATCATCTATGCACTTACCACTAGATGCAGAGGCTTTAAGTGCCTGTTCAACTGTGCTTGCCTTCTGTAACTTCAGTGTAGCCCACTATAGAAACATACAGACTGTTAGGCAGGTTTTTCACTGATTGTCATGCCTATACAAGTAAGAAAGTACTGTACCTCCAATGTTTTCACCAGGATGTTCATGTAGGTTTCAGAGACACCCAGCGAGAAGCCAAACATAGACGGGATCACGATGAGGCTGACAATGAGACACAGCCATATCCTCACAGCCCAAACGACCAGAGCCCAGAAGTCCTCCATTTCCAACTTTTCCCACCCTATTCCCTGTGTGCATGCATACCCATCACTGTCAGGTGTCATTTTATGCAGCCATGCATGACGTCACTTGACTAGCAACTTGAGCTACCCTACGACACATGTGAGCAAGATCACATGATTCCACCGACGAAAAATATTGAACAAACACAATTTAGAAAAAGGCCGACGAGCTTTTAAATGTGTCCTACCTGTGCTTATCCCCAGCAGCAAAAAGGCATCATTATTGTTACGCTTACACCAACGAGTCTTGTTTCTTCCCACACTCAACTCAAGCTCCTTGAACTGACGCCACGCCCCTGTAACTACAGTGGACTAAAGGTCAACAAGTTGCGTTCAAGAGCACAACAAGAACTTCGTTGACTCCAAGACATAAGTGAATAAAATGACTTATACTATAACGATTACCACTAAAATGAGATGTCATGTTTTACGAAAAGTTATGAGGGGCAAGTTCATTCAATTTAAATCATTTTTGGGGCGTTCACATGATCCGTTCACTGGTGGTTGTTGCACAAAAAGTGGGCTGGGCCGAATCAAATAGCAATGATATTATCAATACTATAATATATTATCAACACTATATCAATGCTAGCGTGTCAAAAGTTTTTGCTTTTGTTTAGTTAATTGCGCTGTTTTTCTTGAACAATTATATGTAAAGAAAGATAAATAATTGTTGAATAATTTCTTGATTCAATCTATATATTGAGGAATTTTAACAAATACGTTTGTTTATGGATACAAATATTTATGTTTGCCAAAAGTCGTTGTAATATGTGTTTTATTCGCACATCATGATTGAAAATTAAAAACAAAATCACAAAATCCTGTTTCCTCCGGCCTTCTTCTAGACATGTCTATCGAGCGATTGTCTACGCCGCCGCCATTTTGGAGCGGTATTAGCTTGTGAGCAGAAATGACAGTATGCCTCAATACTGTGCAGCTCTGGGGTGCGTGAATAAGCGCACAGCGGACACAAAAACCAAGAGAATTACCTTTCACAAGTAAGTACAAACAATGAAATGTATATTAAAAAAACAACAATTCCAGTTGATAAAATATACTTGGTCTGTACTATGACAAATATCTTTTCGGGGCAGCTAAAGCTTTGTAAATATCCGCCAAAGGTACAACTCAGGAACTGTGTTTTTGTCATCTCAAACTCTATCTTGTCCATTTTTTTTAAAAAACAAAATACACATAATAAACAAGACTGCGACTTTATGGATGAACATTAACAAATATGCCCGGCTCTTCAGTTTAGTTCAGTTTCAGTTTATTTTTAACATGCATACGATACAATGTAATGCATCACATATTTCCAGTTGTTTCATTACAGCGCGTCCGAAAAGGAGTAGGAAGAAGCGGAGCTTATATAATCCTACCCCTTTTCATACCATAGTAATTTTTATCCAATTGCCTTGTTCTCTGTAACAGAACAGTGAATAAATACATACTATACCTTAGGAAGTAAACAAATATTAAATACATAAATAATCTTTATCTCAAAATGTGCAGCATGGAGATGCACTCATCAACACTCAGGTAAGACTGGACGAGTAGTGTACATGAGGCGTTCTTTCTTTCAAATAGATTTCATTTTTTCTATAGCTATGAATTATGAAACGTGTATACGAAGATTTGTAAATAGAACAGCTAACTATGTAATGATTTACTCAACCGTCTAAGTCAGGGGTGTCCTAAGTGTGACCTGGGGGCCATTTCCCGCCACCAGCTTAAGTTTTATTTGCCTGCAACATGTTGTCGGGAAAAAAAACAACAGTAAAAATTTTAAGAAAAAAAAGGCAAAAATATGTAATGTAATGGGAAAAAATCTGACAATATAATACAACATTTGAAAGTCTAAATATGTAGAGGACATTTTGATATTTTTTAATTTGGGAAAGAATGCTATAGACATTATATATCAAAACTTAGTTTCAGCTTTTTGTTATAAGTGACAAATTGTGTCATTATTAGTTAATAGTATACAAACTTCAGCGTTTTGTCAATACATTACATCTTTTGTTATGCTCTTTTTTCCTCACATTTTTACTCTTGTTTTTTTCGACGATATGTTGCGGGCCAACAAAACTAGGGCATTGGTCTGCAAATGGCCCCCTGGCCACACTTTAGAAACCACTGTAATAACTAATGATTGTACACTTTCCCTATAACACAAAGCTGACACTAAGTTTAGCCTTTAAATATAATATGTGAGACATGTATTTTTTTACAAAATAAAAAAATATCAAAATGGCCCCCGTATACTTTGACTTTTCGTTATGCAGCCCTCGGTAAAAAAGGTTTGTACACCCCTGACATAAGTACTTAACCTGGCATGTTATGGATGTGATATGTTTTAACGCCCCTGCAGGTTTCCTAAAGAAAAAGAATTGAGGAAGCAGTGGGAAGTGGCTGCGAGAAAAAAAGGTTTTTCCGCCACAAAGTCCACCGTCCTGTGCAGTGAGCACTTTAAACCACATGACATTGATGCTACCGGCCAGACTGTCAGAATAAGAGAAGGTGCCAGACCATCTGTCTTCAACTTCCAGTACCCTCTACAAAAAGTATGTGTCTCATATTACAAAATGGGTTTTATTCAAGTCTTCAAGGTTTTAACAAGTATGTTTCCCTCTACATTAGCATGTGTTTACCAGGACTACTAAAACCTCCAAAAAGGCTCAAGAGAGATTGAAAGCGGAGTCTGAATGTTCAGGAAATTTACAACAGGCTAAACCACCATCATTACATCTTCCTAGCGTAGTAAGTATTTACGTTTGCTATGACTGAAATGCTTGTGAGCCTAATGCTCGTGGTGGTCATGCTCCAACCCAGAGCTGGGCAAATATTTTAACTCAGGGGCCACATTGAGAGAAAAAATGTGTCTGGGGGCCAATGTGTATGTGTGTATAAATGATATAATAATAATAATAATAATAATAATAATGGATTAGATTTTATATCGCTTTTCTATTATTAGATACTCAAAGCGCTCACAGAGAAGTGGGAACCCATCATTCATTCACACCTGGTGGTGGTAAGCTACATTTGTAGCCACAGCTGCCCTGGGGTAGACTGACGGAAGCGAGGCTGCCAGTTTGCGCCTACAGCCCCTCCGACCACCACCTACTCATTCATCATTCATTCACCAGTGTGAGCGGCACCGGGGGCAAGGGCGAAGTGCCCTGCCCAAGGACACAACGGCAGCGATTTGGATGTCAAGAGGCGGGGAGCGAACCTGCAACCCTCAGGTTTCTGGCACGGCCGCTCTACCCACTACACCATACCGCCCCTGATATATACACATTTAGCTGTAAAAATCTGCTGTACAGTATGTTTGGGTCCCTTTTTTCAGGAACACTAATACCAAAAGTCACAATGTCTGATAGAACTCTAAAAAAGTTATAACAGACCACCTAAAAAAAATACAGAATGGAATTTTACGTTTTTTTACTGAATGGGACACCCAAAATGTACATTAAAATAAAGAAAGTGGGATTTACAATATTAACTATGTACAATAAAACACTAAATATTAACAACATGAACATCGCTCCTCTTTTACTTCTCAGACCAGCTCCTCCATAGACATCTTTTACAATCAAGCAAAACACAACTAAAATGTAACAAACAGCAAAATATCGATGCATATATTATCACTTTTATGCAGAAATTTGTTGTAAAAATTTGCTTCCACATTTGTTTCTGACACACGTGTTCGGGGCTGGCTGCTCTGAAAACAAACCCCGCCCACTCTGCTTTGTTCCTCATCTGAGCTGCTGTGACGTAGATTATCGTAATAACTCGTGTAACACCCAAAAGCGCAGATTTCACCCATTGAAATACTTTCTATAGTTCAAGACTTACGGTCATATAAAAACCACTGCACATCATAATGGCGGCTACAATTTGATGTTAAAGGTTCTAAAAAAATTATGTAGAACATCCGACAGGCCGGATTGAAAATCTTAATGGGCCGCATGTGGCCCGCGGGCCGTATTTTGCCCAGATCTGCTCCAACCTGTCACATTCACATGCACAAATGTTTAAAGTGGAACATCATTTTAAAAAAAAACTTTGCCTATCATTCACAATATTAATGTAAGACCAGCACACATATGTTTTTCTTTTTTTATACACTCTAACTAGTAAATAAATACGAGCAATGGAGCCTATGGAAGTCGTTCTATTCTGCCTTTAAAGCACTTAAAAAAACATTTAAACACTTCCATCAATGTTTTATATAAATGCTGTAAGTATATATGTAATGTAGTAACAGGCACATTCATAATAACATGTAATATTTATGTATTTTGCTCATTTTAATCATATGGCGACACATTACTTTCACAAACATCATAATATTTGCTTTTTCCTTCAACAACATCACTGATTACTACTCACTGCAAACATCATGAAAGACAACATAATTAAACATCACTTACTGTACAATGTCTGCTCTCACTGACATGCCAACTGTTAGGATGTTGATATATTCCCGTTTAGATGAAGAATGACTCGCAAAGAAAAAAGGGGGCGGAACGACGCGTCTTTTCAGGTCTTTTTTGCCATTTCCAGGTCTAAGTTGGATATCAAAGTGTACCAATTTCTCAGTTTATGTCCACATCGTTTTACTATCAGTGTGAGAGGCATGATTTACTATCTATCTACTATCCTGCGGGTGGGGTGGGTGGTTCCCGTGGCCCCGTGCTGGGTGGTCCTGTGGTGGCCGATTTGGGTGGAGTGGCCGGGGGTTGGCCTCGCTGCGCTCTCCAAGGGTGGGGGGGGGGGGGGGGGGGGGGTTGGGGGGGCTCATGGGGGCCCGGTTGCCGGTGGGGAAGGGGCGGTCTTCCCATCCGGTTGCGGGGGGTCTCCGGGCCCCTCGGGCGGGGCATCCTGCCTTTCTGCCTGTGTGGGGTGTGGTCTCTCGCTGGCTTGGGGTCTGGCTGTCCCCGGCTTTTCTCGTGCCTTGTCCTCTGCTGGGTGCGTCTGTCTGCGGCCTGCTGCTGGCCCTTGCTTGTGGGCCGGGCTCTGGGGTTCCTGTCGCTGTCCGGCTTGGCTATGTGGGGGCGGTGGTCACTGGTTCCCTGGGCACTACACCTACTGTTTGTGGGTTGGGCTCTCGGGGAGGCTGGGGCCGTACTCTGGCTCCCACACACACTGGGAGTCAAATGTATTGTACATACAAATTCACATATACTCACATACATACATACACACATACATAGGTACCTACGCTCCCACATACATATACAAATACAGTACATATTTTCACACTCAAAGTACGTACATCCACACACACATTCATTATACAAACATACACATACTGTACATATACATTCACTGTACAAACATACATATACACATACTGTACATATACACTGACTGTACAAACACATATACACATACTGTACATATACATTTACTGTACAGACACACATACTGTATACACATACTGTACATATACATTCACTGTACAAACACACACATACACATACTATACATATACATTCACTGTACAAACACACATATACACATACTGTACATATACATTCACTGTACAAATACACACATACACATCCTGTACATATACATTCACTGTACAAACACACATATACACATACTGTACATATACATTCACTGTACAAATACACACATACACATACTGTACATATACATTCACTGTACAAACACACATATACACATACTGTACATATACAAGTACATATGCACACATACACTCATGCACATAATCACGTTTCATCAAACATATATTAATGTTGTTGCCCTAGGGTAAACTGGGTATAACACATTGCCATGAGAGTGCCCTCTGACAAAGCTTAACCTATTGTTACTATAACAATCTACAAGGTTAATGTAGGTTGCTTCTCTTTCTTCCCCTCCATTTTTCTGCATTCTTTCGTATCTCAAGTTATCATTACGTATATGTATTGTTGCATTTGAACAACTGTATTGTTGATAATAAAGGTAAAGTATTGGTATTGTTCATTATCAATAGCGCTATTTCTATTGGTATTTGTATTGCTCCATTTTTAGTGTAATAATGCTCATTGTCATTTCTGTATTATTTTTTATTTTCGCTAACTGCTTATTTGCTATCACTTTTATCATCATATTTGTACATGTCGTATTTGCTGATGTTGCTCTATTGTTGTTGTTGTTGTTGTGATTGCTGTTGTTGTTTTTGTCTCTCTGTCTAATCCCCCTTTTGTCCCCACAATTCCCCCCTCTGTCTTTCTTTTTTTCTCTTTCCAGCCTCTCCTGCTCTGGCCCGGCTGCACCAAATGATAATATAAATACATTTAATAAAGTCAAATACAAATAAGGCAACAAGAGAAGAATCCTACACTTCTCTTTTGTAAAGTAAATCTGAACAGCCGATATGGGCATCTACATCAACTATATGATTTGCCTGAGAAGCTGGACAGGACAAAAAAAATAAAAAATCTAGAATTAGCTTTCACGAGCTCCGAGGCGAGAACGCAGCTCACCAACTAGGGACAACCCAAAAAGGGACAAGCGGTAGAAGATGGATGGATGGATAGTATTCATGTCACGAAATGTAAATGGAGTATTGTTGGCACTTTTTGAAATGTTATTTATTGGGTTTTATGGTCTAAAGAGACGCAGTGGCGTCATGGCTGCCATTGGTTCCTTTATAAGCAATTGCATATTATTACAATTGTGTTCTTGTCTCTCCTAAGGATTGTGAATTATAGGCAAAATTCCCAAAAAAGTGCAGTTCGCCTCTAATGGAGCTTATGTGGGAATACTTGGTGCTGTAGCATGACTCAACTCACGGGAGTTGTCTTTAGGTACACCTGCACAAGCTGATGATATCAAAATGTACGCTGTATCAATAATTCTGCCTTTACAAGATAATATTTATACTCACTTGTTATGGAAACTATTAAATTAGCAAAATGTTTATTATTGGGTTTGTACTTGAACTGCACTGCTCAGCACTAGGGCTGTTTTTAATATTTTGCCATTCTTGTGTGGAGTTTGCATGTTCTCCCCGTGGCTACGTGGGTTCCCTCCGGGTACTCTGGCGGCTTCTTCCCACTTTCAAAGATATGCACCTGGGGATAGGTTGATTGGCAACACTAAATTGGCCCTAGTGTGTGAATGTGAGTGTGAATGTTGTCTGTCTATCTGTGTTGGCCCTGCGATGAGGTGGCGACCTGTCCAGGGTGTACCCCGCCTCCTGCTCGAATTCAGCTGAGATAGGCTCCAGCACCCCCCGCGACCCTGAAAGGGACAAGCGGTAGAAAATGGATGGCTGGATGGATGAACTTAACAGTAAAATTAATTAATTCCATGGGCAAACTCCCCATCATAAAATTATAATGACTCTACAGTTAATTTTACTAACTGTCATACAAGTAAAAGGTGCTATATTTATAATTAAACTACCGGTAAATAAAACTAGAATTGTTAAGAAAAAGCTACTGATTTTTTAAGACGCTCACCTAAAAGAGGCTCTAATAGAAAGTTGACAGGAAGGCGTCTGCAGTGCGACACCGCCATCTAGTGGCATTTTATAGTTGTTGCTCCTATTAAGTTGTGTAGTGTATTGTCTGTCAAAAATGCCAAAGAAAAAGCAACTAACATTTACATCAATTGTATCTAACTTACTAAGCATATTAGTAGGTGATAACTCACTGACTTTCAGTTAAAACTGCAAGTGTACTTTTTTCAGATGGTGATTGATTTATACATTTTTTAGCACCTAAAAAGTTATTTTTTAATCAATTTTCTAGGATCACTGCTATGCGCTGCCTGCTTCTCCTGCCGATGTCAAGGCCAGACTGACTGAAGCCTTGGCGAGGGTGGAGAGTCTGGAGCACGAGTTGAGGATTGTTAAGGACAGAGAACGGAGGTCCAAGAACACTGTGTTTTGTCTTCTGGAGGATATGAGGGGCAAAAACCTTATCAATGAAGATCTCAAAGAGAAGCTGCATTCATACTCAGGTGAAGTCACACTTATATAGTAGCTCACGAAAGTGAGCACACCATCCCTCCATTACAGCAACCATTTTTGTAAAATCTTTTCAAGGTACAATACAATACAATACTGTACAAATGAAACCTAGGTCTACTGTATTAGATTTTTATAGCGCTTTTCTAGACACTCAAAGCGCGTCAGAGAGAACAGAAAACCTATACTATAGCAGTGTTGATTTACTATTCAATGAAAATAAGTCAAAAGACAGCCATTATTGAATAGCTAGCCGGTAAAACACAAACGAGCACACCTCATAGTGAAGTTAGTGAACATATCTAATGTGTGTCAATATTTAGTGTGACCACCGTTAGAGACTTGCTATACAAGATGTACACTGACTACTCTAAAGTACAGTCAGGTCCATAAATATTGGGACAGTGACACATTTCTAATCGTTTTGGCTGTATTCACCACAACAATGGATTTAAAATGAAACAAACACAATGTGATTTAACTGCAGGTGTTCAGATTTAATTTGAGGGTATTTACATACAAATCCTGCAATAGGTGAATTACAACAGTTTATAAATGTGCCTCACGTGTTTTAAGGGACCAAAATTAATGGGACAAATGGCTGCTCAGCTGTTCCATTGCCATGTGTGTGTTATTCCCCCATTATCACATTTAAATGGAGCAGATATAAGGTCTAGAGCTAATTTCAAGGGTGACTTGTATTTGGAATCTGTTGCTGTCAGCTCTCAGTTAGTGCTGTCAAACTTAAAAAAAAAGAGCGATTAAATAATATGATCTGCAATTAGTTAATTGAATCTATTTTTAAATCCCACCTAAAAATGTGAGAAAAGCACTCAACTTGATATCAGAATCAGAAGAGTTTTTATTGCCATTGTTTGAGAACAGGTTCACAAATTTTACTTGGCGCAATCGTGCAACATAAAACACATATAACACAGAACAGGTAATAACATGAGCTGTAACTGAGCTATCAGATCTTAACGAATTTATGTATTTTCATTTAAAGATGACCTATGATTATTTTCCTTTTTTCTGACTTACAAATGTTTTGGATGCCTATGAATGCTATGTTTTGCAATCTTTTTGTAACCGTGGGTCATGTCACAGATTGATGGATGTTCGAATGCTCTCTTGTGCTGATGTTTGAAGCGTCCGGTGTTATTCCTTGCCGTTTCATGCTCTCCAACCTGATTTGATATCTATAAAATTTACGTGGGACTGGACCAGTAAGTAGACGATGGATTAGTGCTAAAGTCAGGCGAAAAAGACAGTGCCATTGTGACATTACAACTTGGTTTGAGAAAACACAAAAGAAGGTAGGAAAAACATATTATTTTCATCTAGGGTTGGGCGATATACCGGTATTATAGGTAATAGAGGTATATTTTAGAAAGCGGTATATATTTGAGACAATACCGCCATACCGCCTTTTGATGTGCCTTTGTTACGGCCGGTGCGGTGCGGTGCGCTGCCGCCGGGGTGCCCAGTAGGATCCGGCGGGCGGGAAGGGTCTACCACGCATTGCCGACACTAACCCCCTGCCACATTCACCTTCGCACACCTTACCTTTTTATTAACCAAAGGTAACACAAGCCGGTAAAAAGATTTAACAGAACAGCTGTCAGAGCCGACAAAAAGCTGCTGCAGCGCTAACTGCTAAAGCTAACAAATACAGTAAAACCCTTGCTGACATCACTCGTTGATTGGTAACAGACACTGCCTTTTAAAGATACAATCTGAATGCTTCTGTATATATGTATATAGTATAATATTTATTTCCTGTAAATAAGACATGAACATAAATCGTTCTCAGGACTGGACTGTGCACCTTACCTCCTTTTGCACTATTTTTTTTTTCTTCCTATGTTTTGATACTGGAGTTGCTTTTAATCTCATTGTACCTGTGTATAGTGACAATAAAAGACATTCTATTCTATTCTATTCTATTCTATTCTATTCTACACACGTGCATGCACACGCTGCTGTCCTATGAAACTTCTCTCAACTGCATATGACATATTTACAGTTTACATCGTGTACCGCAACAACAACCTCAAAATACTGGGATATTTCATTTTGGTCCATATTGCCCATCCTTATTTTCATCTAATCGTGGCATGTGCACAATATCATTGACATGTGACATGCAGTAAGATAAATGATAGCTTTTGTATGCAAATCTGTATTGATCCTGGTTGGGTTGTGTACCTTATAGACTTAGACTTAGACTTCCTTTTTATTGTCATTCAAATTTGAACTTTACAATACAGATAAGAACGAAATTTCGTTACATAAGCTCATGGTAGTGCAGGATAAAAAAGCAATAAGGTGCATATATAAATAAATAAATATATAAAAATAATATATATATATATATATATAAAATAAATAAATATATATAAATATATATAAATAAATAAATAGATTACTATACAGATAAATATATTGCACTTTTTCACATGCGTCCACGTTTATGGATGTATGTTATATTGTCTTTTTTATTCCAGCGAGTTAATCCATTTTGGGGGGAGTTGAGGGAATAATTTAATTATGATGCGTTCAAGAGTCTTACGGCCTGAGGGAAGAAGCTGTTACAGAATGTCTGACAGGCAGTATTGTTTTATGAAATTTACGTATATCGACCATCACTGAAATGTTTGTCTTTAAGATATATATTTAACAGTGTGCATTTTAGCAAAATTTACACCACATTTACACCAAACCATATCTAATACATAGTATTTAGACCAGTTGTCTCCATCCACCAGTCCTGAGACCATGCAGAACTGACCAGTGAAGAATTTGCTACATAGAAACATACATTTTTTTATGAACGGCAGCATTTTCTCTGACTTTAATTTTTACCTGTCCCACTCGACACACCACTAAGCTTGTTCATAGATGTATAATAAAACTTTGTATAGGAAGTCACCATTTTTCATATTTGTTATCTTTGTACATGGGACAATGCACTTTAATGAACATATACATTGGAAATGTGCCAGATTTTAGCCAAAAGCTAATCTCCATCTGCAGTCCCCAGCAATTAACCCCAGCAGGTTAATGGTATAGTACCATTGCATGTAGGACCATCTCACCGGAAAGAAACAAGCCCAGGGCTCCCACAAATTCAGTGTTATGGTGAGTTGTATTTTGCATGCACTTATTTTGGTTGTATTTATCTGTCACACGTGGAATGCCGGTCTGTGAAAATAATGCCTACATTAAACCGGTCCCTGGTGACAAAAGGCTTAGGGACCCCTGATCTTGACCACAAGGAAGTGTGTTAAATGTAGGTTAGAATTATCACAGGTCCCCATTACATTTTAATGAAAATAGATGTGTAACAAAAATAGTGTAAATAAAATTATTGTTTTTAACAGACTTGAACTGATGCAGTCTGTTTTATTAAATAAAACAACAGGTCTATATAAAGTGCTAAAGTTAACGTAACAAAAAACAGTATGTAAGTGTTGACTGTCAAACGTATTGCTCTTTCATCTCCTTCAGATAATCTACAATACATAAAACAGACCCATCCATCACAGTGCTAGCATGTTAACAATAATATAATATTTGTCACAATTAGATGTTAAACTTTGTAAAACGTTCACTTTCAAGACAAACATAGTTGAAGATGTTCTCTGGGACATGTATACCCAATATCCCAGCCTTTGTAGAAGGTGAATTATAGTCAGCTGAGTGACTATCTGAGAGGATATTAAAGTGTTCGGAGGATATTGTATATTTTGTAAATCAATAAAATACATCTGAAAAAAGAACACTTTGCAAAACATTTGCCACAGATTGAAAGACATTTCTAGGTTGATTGGCAACACAATTGACCCTAGTGTGTGAATGTGACATGTGCATGTCCACGTGCACGAACACAGACAGTTACAAAAACACATATCCGGGGTTAAAACGATCCCTGTCCACAAAAGTGTACTTTCAAAATTGTCTCTGTCTACACACAAATTCATACAAGTGCTGTTATGCACAAATGTTGTCCAATAAAAGCCTGGAAAAGCAACCACAGCTGACTTGGTGGCATTAAACCTCTGTTATTAGACTTAGACTTCCTTTTATTGTCATTCAAATTTGAACTTTACAGTAAAGATAAGAACAACATTTCTTTGCATTAGCTCATTGTAGTGCAGGATACAAGACCAATAAGGTGCAGAGTGTTTGCATTTACAAAAGAAGGTGCATATATAAATAGATTACTGTACAGATACATATATTGAACTTTTGCATATGCATCCACGTTTATGGATGTATGTTATATTGTCTTTATAGTTAATCTGTTTTTTAGGGTAATTGAAGGGATTATTATGATGCGTTCAACAGTATTATTAAGCTTATTTTGATGTACTATACAGTATCTTTACTGCACTTACAAAGAGCCCTGAACACTTGTGAAAGTATAACACATTTTATTCAGCAACATGGTGATATATTACATGCGCAGTGAAGTGTCCATTATTTCTAAAATCAGCGCACACTAAGGGAAACCTCTTGACAAGTTAAGTGCCTAAAGCACACGGACGTGCGTGCCCCTGCAAAACTCTGGGAGAATTATAAAGCATTTAATATCCATCCATCCATCCATCCATCTTCTTCCGCTTATCTGAGGTCGGGTCGCGGGGGCAGCAGCCTAAGCAGGGAAGCCCAGACTTCCCTCTCCCCAGCCACTTCTTCCAGCTCCTCTCGGGGGATCCCTAGGCGTTCGCAGGCCAGCCGGGAGACATAGTCTTCCCAGCGTGTCCTTGGTCTTCCCCGTGGCCTTCTACCGGTCGGACGTGCCCGAAACACGGGCACGTGTAGTACGGGAGGCGTTCGGGTGGCATCCTGACCAGATGCCCAAACCACCTCATCTGGCTCCTCTCGATGTGGAGGAGCAGCGGCTTTACTTTGAGCTCCTCCCGGATGACAGAGCTTCTCACCCTTTCTCTAAAGGAGAGCACCGCCACCCGGCAGAGGAAACTCATTTCGGCCGCCTGTACTTGTCCTTTCGGTCATAACCCAAAGCTCCTGACCATAGGTGAGGATGGGAACGTAGACCGACCGGTAAATTGAGAGCTTTGCCTTCCGGCTCAGCTCCTTCTTCACCACAACGGATCGATACAGCGTCCGCAATACTGAAGACGCCAAACCGATCCGCCTGTCGATCTCACGATCCACTCTTCCCTCACTCATGAACAAGACTCCGAGGTACTTGAACTCCTTCACTTGGGGCAAGATCTCCTCCCCAACCAGGAGATGACACTCCACCCTTTTCCGGGCGAGAACCATGGACTCGGACTTGGAGGTGCTGATTCCCATCCATAAAGTGATATCTTACATGCTCAATGAAGTGTACATTGTTTTTAACATCAGTACACACCAACAATAAAGAAGGATACATCATGTTTTTTTTAGTCGCTCAGGCACGTTATGCGCGTACACAGTCGCGCATAACGACACAAATGGAAGCAACGCACTTAAGTTAACTTAATGATTTGTCGTTAAATAAGGATTAAAAGCATGAGAAAATGTTGCACCTTTCTTATGACACAAAGCAAAAAGTCTTGCTTGTCAAAGTTGTTCCATCAGCTGGAGGTTCGACAGCGATTGTATTCAAAACAGCTGACTGTCATTGGCGCTGGTAGGAGTGTCGCAAGGCTAATTTTAATGCATCTTTTTTTTTATCAGTGTTGTCTCAAAATAGCAGAATGTTCACTTTCAAAACATACAGTAAGTCCATGTGTTTAAAGAAAGTGAGGCAGTGTTGTTGGGATTTGGAAATGACGCCGCACAGTCGTAACGTCATCAGAGGAGTACATGTCTTTGTTTGAGCTGTGTATACGCATACGCTGAGGGTTTTGAAACTCTACACTTTGGCCAGTATTTGCAAAAGTCTGCGTTTTTAAGGACAAAATTATGCATTTGCGTGTGGACAAGAGGCCTAAACGCAGACATAAGTATGCGTTTATTTAGTATCCGTGTTCGTGTGGACATGGCCTTAGTGTTGTCTGTCTATCTGTGTTGGCCCAAATGAAGCTGGGATAGCTCCAGCCACCCCTGCGACCCCAAGAGGGACAAGCGGTAGACAATGGATGGAGGAGATGTTAGTAATGACTGTCATGACAGGTTTGGACTTTTATTTATTTTACTGTTTTGTTTGTATTTTTTCCTTTCCAGTGCGCTTCTTACCCAGAAGTGACACCATTTCTCCATAGTATGTGTAATAGATAGATGCACATCACCAAATATATATATAAATAAATACCAAATCGGTACTATAAAAATGGTGCCGGTACTTAAAATATGGAAAGTGTACAAATTAATGTTAAAAGAACAAAAACGATGCCTTTTTATTTCAATGGAATTTTGTGACAATTAAGTTAAACAGACTAGTGATTTAAAATAGTCAATCATATAATTAGATTATAATTAAGCAATACATTTTAAAATTACTTAAGAACTAGAATCCACAACAAATTGTCATAATCATTGCAGCAACAAACAACTTGCTTGGGTGGTAATGTTGGAGGCTCATCATTTTGGGTTTCGTGAACGCAGCCTTGCTTGCTGCAGTTGTCACCGGTGCATATTGAGGAAGTTCTGTGTTGTCGTCGAGGCTACAGTGGCTTGTGCTGCGGCTAACAGGATTATGAGAGTGGCTGTTGGTGTGTTAAGGCCGGCAATAAAGTTTAGAAATAGTGTTAGACTCTGTGCATCGGTCTGGACAATACATTACTGGCCGAGTCATACCAAAGACTAAAAAAATGGGACGCATCCCTGCTTGGCACTCAGCATCAAGGGTTGTAATTGGGGGTTGAATCACCAAAATGATTCCCGAGCGCGGCCACCGCTGCTGCTCACTGCTCCCCTAACCTCCCAGGAGGTGGAACAAGGGGGTGGGTCAAATGAAGAGGGTAATTTCACCACACCGTATGTGTGTAGCTATCAGTGGTACTTTAACTTTAATGATCGTTAATTTGTCCCATTAGTCCTTTCCAAGGTTTCTCGTTATTGCCATTGGGTTGAGTTTTTTTCTTGCTCTGATGTGGGATCTGGATGTCGTTATGGTTTGTGCAGCCCTTTGAGACATTTGTGATTAAGGGCTATATAAGTAAACTTTGATTGATTGACTTTATCGTTGTGGTGGTGTTTAGAGAAAAAAGGATTAGAAATGTGTCGATGTCCCAATGTTTTAAATGTATACATCATTTCTGTACTATAGTCCTTTCAAATGTACAGTAAAAATGTTTCCTAAAATATGAGGGGTGTACTCACCTTATGTGAGATACCACAGTTCCAAAAGCACTGACATGAACATGTCTAAACAAAATTTCAGACCTTCCAGTCCACCTCTTGTCCAAACAGAGCAGTGAGTGCACTAAAGACCAGAGGGAGTTTGTCCTCACCCTCCACTTACATGGTCCAAAGACTTATAACTACTTGAGAAAATCTCTCCATCTTCACCTTCCACATCCACACACACTGCAAAGGTATTTAATTTTGACTCTAATTAATAAAACACAAACAAACATAACATCAACCAATACTTTTTTTTGTTCACAACGGTGGGGAAACTGTTTGGTCTCCAAACCTGACCTTGACTCAACTTTGGAAAAGAGTGAAGAAGTAGAAGAAGACATGAGAGCTTCAAAATAACATAATAACCTAAATGATGCAGCAGTTAAGATATTTAACCAAGCCCTGTCACAAAAACTTGAATAGTCTATTTAAAACAAGAGGATAGGCTCCAGCACCCCCCGCGACCCTGTAAGGGACAAGCGGTAGGAAATGGATGGATGGATAAAGCTCCACAATCAGATGACAGGAATACCTTGAACCTGCGGTTGTTCTTCTAGCCAGCAGAGGGTAGTAAAAGGCAAAATTATCCTTTTTATAAAGGACACGTACAAATATGCATATACTGTTTTATTTGTCATAAGATTGACACCACAAAGATTGTATTTGTATAGCACAGGATTAAAGTAAATCTTGAGTGTAAAAGTTCTGCAAGCTTTCATGTTTGCTTTTAAATGTCTCTTGAGACTAAACACACACCCGTAGCGCTTACCTAATGTCCTGTGAGTGTATGCACACTGAACCCAAGAAGTGCTGACCTAATTCGTGCCTGCATGTGACAAATTCTGATGAAATGGCCCAAACCGCTAAGACGTGTTACTCACTAGTACAACACAGATGTCTTAATAAGGTATGCAGCCACAAGATCCTTGTGGGAGAACAAAATATGAAAGCTGCCTCTGTCCCACCTAAGATGAACAAAATAATCAAAACTCATGATTATTTTCTAGGTTTAGACATTTCACGGTCTGCTGCACATGAGTGTAACTGGAGGAGCATTTGAGTCATGTACGGTATGTGGGCATGAAAGGAGGGCATAATTAAATAAGATAACTTCCAAGCTGAGTTTTGAATGACGCTGTCGTTGTATTTTGCAGTATTGTGCATCATACTAGAGCTGTTTCTTATATTTTGGTCCCTTTGACAAGCAAAGTTAGAGGGGTAAAATATAAATAAATAGTAACAAGCGCTGTTACTTTAATAACTCTTGTAAAATTAAAACAGAGCATTATTTGTTTTTTAAAGTGAGATTTCTTGATAATGATATTTAATGTTTTATATTGTTGTAAAGTTTATTGCATAAATTTAATCTGGATCTGTTATTGTGGTTACTGTTGTCTTTATAGACAACAAGGAAGAGGCCATGAAGTCACAAGATGAACTCAAAGTATTTTTTTCTCTCAATGTCCTTCGGTATCTTATTTTAAATTTATACGAAAACCGCCTTCCCATTATCCAACCATCTTTATGTGCAACCAAATCTGCATTGTTATTAAAAAATAACCAGCTGCAATCATCCTAAATTCCAAATAGTTGATTTCCAGACTAAAACTAAATTATAACTCGATAAGACGCTTTTATTTAACAAGGGAGTCTGTGTCAGAATCCCTCACGACAGGTAGAATTTATGTTTCATGTTCCTGTGTTTTTGGTATTATTACCTGTCCGCCCTCATTCTCACCCCAGATTTTCACTGGATGCGTAACCACTGCTAAACAACGCCGCCACGGAACGTTTCTGCCAACCGCTGTTCAACAATCCCCACCGCCATTTAATGCGCAGTGTTGTGGCTACGGCGTACAGCGAAATAGCGCAAACTTTTATGAGATCTCCCAAATCCTCTCGTAATCATGTGATATGGGGAGTTGCAGTAAAGTGCACCACAAACAGTAAGGTTCATGGGTGGGCAGGTAGGCAGTGCTAAAGAAGTCTGATGATGCGGAGCTGTCAGTGGCAAGTTGAGGCACAGTTCATCGTCTCTCCTTGTACAGTATGAACCAACGAAGCCTCTTGCTTCTTCTCCCTCTACATTGCTCCTGGGAGGAAAGCAGACACCGGCTACAAGAACAGCACTCCTCCCTCCCTTCCTCCCCTCAGTGCCTCAGAGCCGCAGCTTACTCCTTCCCTGCAGCATAATGATGTGTCTCTGATCTGCAGTTTTTGCTCGGTTCCCCTGATGTAGCAGGACACATTCCTCCTGGCTGAGCCTGTCCGTGTCATGACCAAGTACCCAGTGTCGCTTCATGTAAGCAGTCGCTCCTGACGCCACTCTTTTTGTAGAACTTTCAGTTTGTTTCCATGAAATATGCGATGGTCGCAGGAGTGCACGGTTCCTCTTCAGCTGCTACTACACTCTGTTTTCACCCTGGCAGCCGGCCATGAAGGGCTGGACTTCCCTCACTTTGCAGGACAAGGTCAGTGTGCACCTCATTCATTTCTCTGCATACCTAAATGTAATGCATGACTTCAAAAGATGAATATGCTCATTGAGCGACAGGAACAGGAGATCAGATTCATTGCAATATTCAAATGAACTTATCCTAAACCTGAACAGTACTTGTCCAGGGCGTACCTTGCCTTTCGCCCAAGTGCAGCTGGGATAGGCCTCAGGCCCCCCGGCAACCCAAAAGGGACAGGTGGTAGAAATGGATTATCCTAACAGAGATAGCACTACTACTGTAGTTTGTAAATTGTAGACAGGGGACTTAAATTGACTAAACTGTAGAGCAGGGGTCACCAAACCTTTCGACTCGGGGGCCACATTGAGTCAAACTAATTTGTTTGTGTGTTTGTAAATTTGTGCGTATATATATATAAATATTTAAAATATTTACATGTATGTAAATATATATGTGTTTTTATATATGCTGTATGTATATATATATACAAATATATGTATACATATATATGCATATATATATATATATATATATATATATATATATACAATATATGTATACATACATATATATATATATATATATATATATATATATATATATATATAGATATATATATATAGATATATATATATATATATATATATATATATATATATATATATATATATATATATATATATATATATATATCTATACAATATATGTATACATACATATATATATATATATATATCTATATATATCTCTATATATATATCTATATATATATAGATATATATATAGATATATATATATATGTGTGTACATATACATATATATTTATATATATTTGTATATATATTTATATACACACACACACACATATATATATGTATATATATGCATACAATATATATATATATATATATATATATATATATATATATATATATATATATATATATATATATATATTTACATACACATATACAAACCCCGTTTCCATATGAGTTGGGAAATTGTGTTAGATGTAAATATAAATGGAATAAAATGATTTGCAAATCTTTTTCAACCCATATTCAATTGAATATGCTACAAAGACAACATATTTGATGTTCAAACTGATAAACATTTTTTTTTTTTGCAAATAATCCTTAATTTTAGAATTTGATGCCAGCAACACGTGACAAAGAAGTTGGGAAAGGTGGCAATAAATACTGATAAAGTTGAAGAATGCTCATCAAACACTTATTTGGAACATCCCACAGGTGAACAGGCAAATTGGGAACAGGTGGGTGCCATGATTGGGTATAAAAGTAGATTCCATGAAAGGCTCAGTCATTCACAAACAAGGATGGGTCACCACTTTGTCAACAAATGTGTGAGCAAATTGTTGAACAGTTTAAGAAAAACCTTTCTCAACCAGCTATTGCAAGGAATTTAGGGATTTCACCATCTACGGTCCGTAATATCATCAAAGGGTTCAGAGAATCTGGAGAAATCACTGCACGTGAGCAGCTAAGCCCGTGACCTTCGATCCCTTAGGCTGTACTGCATCAACAAGCGACATCAGTGTGTAAAGGATATCACCACATGGGCTCAGGAACACTTCAGAAACCCACTGTCAGTAACTACAGTTGGTCGCTACATCTGTAAGTGCAAGTTAAAACTCTCCTATGCAAGGCGAAAACCGTTTATCAACAACACCCAGAAACGCCGCCGGCTTCGCTGGGCCTGAGCTCATCTAAGATGGACTGATACAAAGTGGAAAAGTGTTCTGTGGTCTGACGAGTCCACATTTCAAATTGTTTTTGGAAACTCTGGACGTCGTGTCCTCCTGACCAAAGAGGAAAAAAACCATCCGGATTGTTATAGGCGCAAAGTTGAAAAGCCAGCATCTGTGATGGTATGGGGGTGTATTAGTGCCCAAGACATGGGTAACTTACACATCTGTGAAGGCGCCATTAATGCTGAAAGGTACATACAGGTTTTGGAGCAACATATGTTGCCATCCAAGCAACGTTACCATGGACGCCCCTGCTTATTTCAGCAAGACAATGCCAAGCCACGTGTTACATCAACGTACTAGACTGGCCTGCCTGTAGTCCAGACCTGTCTCCCATTGAAAATGTGTGGCGCATTATGAAGCCTAAAATACCACAACGGAGACTGTTGAACAACTTAAGCTGTACATCAAGCAAGAATGGGAAAGAGAAGCTTAAAAAATATGTCTCCTCAGTTCCCAAACGTTTACTGAGTGTTGTTAAAAGAAAAGGTGATTTAACACAGTGGTGAACATGCCCTTTCCCAACTATTTTGGCACGTGTTGCAGCCATGAAATTCTAAGTTAATTATTATTTGCAAAAAAAAATAAAGTTTATGAGTTTGAACATCAAACATCTTGTCTTTGTAGTGCATTCAATTGAATATGGGTTGAAAAGGATTTGCAAATCATTGTATTCCGTTTATATTTACATCTAACACAATTTCCCAACGAATATGGAAACGGGGTTTGTACATGTAAATATTTATATATACATATATATATATCACATGCATTTTGACGAAAATTGGCCGACACCGATCGGCACATTCCTATTGGCAACTAGCATTCCATCCATCTTCTTCCGCTTATCCGAGGTCGGGTCGCGGGGGCAGCAGCCTAAGCAGGGAAACCCAGACTTCCCTCTCCCCAGCCACTTCGTCCAGCTCTTCCCGGGGGATCCCGAGGTGTTCCCAGGCCAGACGGGAGACATAGTCTTCCCAACGTGTCCTGGGTCTTCCCCGTGGCCTCCTACCGGTCGGACGTGCCCTAAACACCTCCCTAGGGAGGCGTTCGGGTGGCATCCTGACCAGATGCCCGAACCACCTCAACTGGCTCCTCTCGATGTGGAGAAGCAGCGGCTTTACTTTGAGCCCCCCCGGATGGCAGAGCTTCTCACCCTATCTCTAAGGGAGAGCACCGCCACCCGGCGGAGGAAACTCATTTTGGCCGCTTGTACCCGTGATCTTGTCCTGTGAGGGTTGGACTCCGCCAAGGTTGCCCTTTGTCACCGATTCTGTTCATAACTTTTATGGACAGAATTTCTAGGCGCAGTCAAGGCGTTGAGGGGATCTGGTTTGGTGGCTGCAGGATTAGGTCTCTGCTTTTTGCAGATGATGTGGTCCTGATGGCTTCATCTGGCCAGGATCTTCAGCTCTCGCTGGATCTGTTCGCAGCTGAGTGTGAAGCGACTGGGATGAGAATCAGCACCTCCAAGTCAGAGTCCATGGTTCTCGCCCGGAAAAAAACTAGCATTCCATGCTTTGTAAATTGGATTTGTGTCTATTTATTTTGTTAACGTAACTGAATACGAAAACCCCCTAGTTTCTCCTTCAAACAGGCTAGTTAGTAAAAGGTACTATACATCAGATGTTAAGAGAGAGTACTTCCATGCCCTAAATCAGGGTAATCAACTGTAGGCCTGGCGGCCAGCGTGTTCAGTTAGGAATACTTGAAAGACCCTAATATGTTTGCAGCAGATTCCTAAAAACAATAGAGCGCTGTCATATTAACTAGCTTTTTGGCAGTAGGTGTTTAAAAACAGAAGCACGCACAATTGCTTTTCTTTTGAATTCAGTAACGCTAACAAAATAAATAGACACAAATCAAATGTCCAAGCAGATAATGCTAGTTTTCGGGAATAATAAAACGTAGGAATAATAGTAATAGGAAAAATGTTGAACAATTGAATAGCCCTTTCCTATATTATATTAATAAGCCACTGCACTCACTACACTGCACTGTAGTTCATTTACCATATAGTCCCATTCCAACTGTACTGCATTCAATTCTCCAGGTCATGTTCCTCAGCCAGGGTCCATCACCCACCCAGTGAGAACCAACGCTGATGGAGACTTCCTGTCCCACTCTCTATCTCACAATTACAAGCATGGGCAAGTCAGAAACAACCGACAACCCTTCGCCTCCAAGTCTCAGGTTTACTACAAGCTAGACTACACGGGTCGCACTTTAATGTTCAATTTGACCGCAAACAATCGGCTCGTTTCGAGCGACTATATCCTGGAGAGGCGTAATGGAGGCACCAAAAGGACTGAGAGTGATCGTCCCTCTGCTGGGATGTCCTGCCATCTGCTTGGCACCGTGGTGGATTCAGGGGTGAAAGGAACTGCTGCCATCAGCACATGTAATGGACTGGTAAGCAATCCTGTTATTATGCCGAAAACGTGGTATTGTTTATAGCTTTTCATATAGGAAACGTTTAAAATCATCCACTGCTTGCTGGGCTATTTTTGGCCTGATGATGCTGTCATCAGTCAGGCTACAACTGTCTAAATATGACAGTATCCTGTCTGTTTTGGTTTTCCCTTCAAAGAGTTCCTGACACTATTTGCAGAATGGCCGCGCCACAGACTTGCTGACGGCTGCTGCGATGAGACCCTTTAGTCAATCACCATCACTTAAACAGCTTCTACCTGTTACTGAACTAGTTCTCGGTACAGTGGACCCTCAGCTCAATTGGTTAGGCAGGCTGACATCTTAAAATGTAAAAAGTACAAGTTAAACATGTTCTAAAAGATGATCAAGAAACCATACCCAAACAAAAACAATACACTGCCAATTATTTGCCACTTGCCAAGATTTAACATTTTCCATCCCCATCCATTTTCTACCGCTTGGCCCTATTGGGGTCGCGGTGGGTGCTGGAGCCTATCTCAGCTGCATTCGGGCAGAAGGCGGGGTACACCCTGGACAAGTCGCCACCTCATCGCAGGGCCAACACAGATAGACAGACAACTTTCACACTCACATTCACACACTGGGGCCCATTTAGTGTTGCCAATCAACCTATCCCCATCATATAAAAATCTAAATTTAGGATTTCTTATTAAGTAAATTTATCTGTCCATGCAGCTAGTTTATTTTACTAGTTTTTAATATTAATTTCCTAAAATCTAGTATTTTTATCTTATATTTTGACAGCTCTTTTTTGCAGTGTACAAAGCAGCTGAACTTGCCTTCCAGTCTGTCAAGTTCCTTTTTTAAACTTTAATCATGTTTTGGAGTGCATAAAAAAGCGGAAAGGAAAAAAACCCACTAACAGAGCCAATGTTATAATAACGGAAAGTACAAATCTGCTCAGTCAGCATTAATACCGCTGATGAGTTCATTGTAAACCACAGTACGGCAAGTGTAACACGCATGAGTCCCACACAAACAGTAGAGTAGCGTGACCGACATTTTAAAGCGCATGCAGACGTAGCTAAAGCTGCTAGATGCTCACCAATCATGATCATATAATGAACTTCAAAATCATCAACTGGCATCTTGTGGAGTGTATAACAAAAATATTATGCAGTAGCATAATATAGACCTCATATCTTAAAATGTATTTTTTTCTTTTCTTTCAGAGAACCTATTCTGATATACAGTATTACCCAGAATTTTAGGTCAGCAAAACTGCACTGTTTTTAAAAACCCTAGCGAGTCGACTTTATAGGCAGATGGGTAGGTGGAATCTCTTCCAGCTGCAGCCTCAAAAAGGAGGCATAATGCTCACACAAAATGAATGAAGAATAAAACTTCTGACAAATCCGTCACAACTTTTGGGGGAAATTGGTAAAATTATGTAGGATAATTCTCACTTCATTTAAAAGCGTTTTGCACGGAATCTTGGTCGTTTCCTGAGGCACACCGCCAAACGAGAACAAACAAGTTCAGACCTATTATACCACTTTTTCTTTACCTCAATTAAAGGCCCGCCTTCTGACACGTAGACAAATGCTTTTGACCTGTAAGGAAAGAATTTACTCAGGCTGACATCCGATGATCACATCACAAATGTATTAGTTTCAACAGTCTGGTTGGGAGAAAGATGAAAGGTAGCCATTGTACTCTAATGAGCAACCTATGTCCCACCAATAACTGCAGTTAAGGTCACACACTGGCAACAGCGGGGACTTTATCCTGTAGTTGCACAACGAAACCAATCCACAGAAGCAGGAAATGGCCATAAAGCAGTTCCACATGGTCTCTGTATTTACAACAAAGATCTGTGCTTTGTTAACCAGACCTGTGGTTCTCTCACTTTGCACCAAAACACCCTCTCTCAGGTTAAAGGGCTCCAGAGGGTGTTTGATAGGTCTTGCCTCATAATTTAGAGCAAGGCACTTTACTACGTTTCATGATACGCACTGCGGGCTACATTTCTTCCTTCATTCTTATTTTGTACTGAATAAACTGCAATGTCAATGCAAAGTGCTTCCATACAATATGTTAAAACTTTATTTCACCATATAATACATTTAAAGCTAGCAGTACTTAAGCGCATTCATACATAGTGCAAATAAAAGTGGGCACAAGCCCAGACTTTCATTAGCTTTACAGATTATATGAATCATGCATAGCGATGAATGTTTGGATGGGCCTCCCGGTAGCATTCCTTCCTGCACCATCTGCACTCCACCCCCTGCTTTGCTCGTGGAAGTTAAACATATATAGGAGATGACATGAAACTATGATAGCACCAAACGTACAGTGCATCCAGAAAGTATTCACAGCACTTCACTTTTTCCACAATTTGTTATGTCACAGCCTTATTCCAAAATGAAATAAAATATATTTTCTCCTAAATTTTTACACACAATCCCCTATAATGACAATGTGAAAAAGTTACAAAAAAAAAAAAAATTGCAAATATATAAAAAAAATAATCATATGTACATAAGTATTCAAAGCATTTGCTCAATATTTTGTTGATGCAGCAATTACAGCTTCAAGGCCTACTGAAACCCACTACTACCGACCACGCAGTCTGATAGTTTATATATCAATGATGAAATCTTAACATTGCAACACATGCCAGTACGGCCGGGTTAACTTATAAAGTGCAATTTTAAATTTCCCGCTAAACTTCCGGTTGGAAACGTCTATGTATGATGACGTATGCGCGTGACGTCACGACGGCAACAGAAGTATTCGTACCCAATGTGTCACCATACAAACTGCTCTGTTTTCATCGAACAATTCCACAGTATTCTGGACATCTGTGTTGGTGAATCTTTTGCAATTTGTTTAATGAACAATGGAGATTGCAAAGAAGAAAGTTGTAGGTGGGATCGGTGTATTAGCGGCTGGCTGTAGCAACACAACAAAGAGGACTTACTTGGATAGCAGACATCTGTGATCGGGTGAAGTCCTTCGTCGCGCCGTCGATCGCTGGAACGCAGGTGAGCACGGGTGTTTGAGCAGATGAGGGCTGGATGGCATAGGTGGAGCGCTAATGTTTTTATCATAGCTCTGTGAGGTCCGGTTGCTAAGTTGCTAACTTAGCTTCAGCGTCGTTAGCAACAGCATTGTTAAGCTTTGCCAGGCTGAGAATTATTAACCGTGTAGTTACATGTCCATGGTTTAATAGTATTGTTGATCTTCTGTTTATCCTTCCAGTCAGGGATTTATTTATTTTGTTTCTATCTGCATTTGAGCCAGATGCTATCACGTTAGCTCAGTAGCTAAAGAGCTTTGCTGATGTATTGTCGTGGAGATAAAAGTCACTGTGAATGTCCATTTCGCGTTCTCGACTCTCATTTTCAAGAGGATATAGCATCCGAGGTGGTTTAAAATACAAATCCGTGATCCACAATAGAAAAAGGAGAGTGTGTTGAATCCAATGAGACCTTGTACCTAAGTTACGGTCAGAGCGAAAAAAGATACACCCTGCACTGCCTCTCTAGTTCTTCACTCTAACGTTCCTCATCCACGAATCTTTCATCCTCGCTCAAATTAATGGGGTAATCGTTGCTTTCTCGGTCCGAATCTTTCTCGCTCCATTGTAAACAACGGGGAATTGTGAGGAATCCTTCCTCCTGTGACGTCACGCTACTTCCGGTATAGGCAAGGCTTTTTTTTATCAGCGACCAAAAGTTGCGAACTTTATCGTCGTTGTTCTATACTAAATCCTTGCAGCAAAAATATGGCAATATCGCGAACTGATCAAGTATGACACATAGAATGGATCTGCTATCCCCGTTTAAATAAAAAAAAATCATTTCAGTAGGCCTTTCAAGTCTTTTTGAATACAATGTCACAAGCTTGGCACACCTATCTTTGGGCAGTTTCTCACATTCCTCTTTGCAGCATCTTTCAAGCTTCATCGGGTTGGATAAAAACTGTTGGTTTTCATCCAGGATGTCTCTGTGCATTGCTGCATTAATCTTTCCATTTATCCTGTTTCTTTTTTTAAAATTTTTTTATTGGATTTTGGACATATGCAGTCCAGAAATACAATTAAAAACATGTCAAATGTTTTTTTTTCCTCCCCCAAACAAGTAACCCACAAACATACATTCAAATAAAAAAAACATGCATTAGTCACATACGTACTTATGTGACTAATGTATGTCAGCATTCCTGAATGTCCTCAACACGATGCAGCAATACACAAAAGCAGACAAAAGGCTCATCAGTTATCTACCTTTCAATTACTTTTCACTCAGGGATAAAATTTGAGATCAGTGTCTTTTACATATTTTAGGAAACCACCCCATACTTCCTGAAATTTCAAAGGACAACCGTTCAATGTCAGCCTACTTTTGTCCAATTTAAGCAATATCTCTAATCCAGCGGGTGTGGCAGGGAAGCGCTGCAGCCTTCCAATTTAGCATAATGAGTCTTCGAGCCAACAAAGTAGTAAACGCTAGTGCCAAGTTATTTTTGGATTTGCTCAGATAAAATGACCGAGGAGTTACCCCCGATAGTCCGCTTAGAGGATTCGGTTCGATCTTTTTGCCAATTATTAAAGACAAAGTATTAAACATTTCTGTCAAATAACTGCACAGGGATGGGAAAAGCCAAAACATATGCATAGTTAGCTGGAGACTGTTGACACTGATCAGATAATACTGATACCGATACCGTCATACATTTTAGCCAGCCGAACTTTGGTATAATAGGTACGATGTATTAGCTTGTATTGAATAAGGCATTGTCTAACACAAATACAGTAGGAGACTTAGGAACTCTACTTAAAATCTCTGCCCAGCTTTCCTCAGATAGGGTCACTCTTAAGTCACCCTCCTAAAGTGACTTCATTGAATTCAGAGATTCAGGGCGTAAATAAAAAATTTGATTGTAAATACGTGTAATTGATTCTTTTAATGTCGGATGTGGTGTCAAAAAAGCATCTAAAACTGTCTGTCTGTTAGTTTGGAAACCCGGGAAAAGCATTACGAACAAAACTGTGGATCTGTAAATGTCTAAAAAAGTGTTGATTAGGGAGTGAAAATGTATCACAAAGTTGCTGGAAAGAAGCAAAAATGTTGTCAATGTATACATCTTTAATGTTGTTTATCCCCAGACCTGACTATCTTTAAAAGGCAAGAGAGAGAGGGAAAACATGGTTAGCAGTGATGGGTGCAAGACTAGAAATAGTCTGTAGGACAAAATAGCGCTTCAAATGAACATGCAAACTCCACACAGAAAGACTCAGAGCCCGGGTATCCAACCAAGGATCTTCTTATTGTGAGGCACACGCACTATACCCTGTGACACAATGCTGCCCAGGATCTTAATCCATGAAGTAAAACGGTTACCAAAGTCAAATATCTCTAGGACATAAAATAGATAATTTACATAAAAAATTCAAATGCCTTTTCAGCATCCATAGATATCACTGCCTCTTCAGTATTAAGAGCAGGCACATCTTACAATATATTGAAAAATGTCAAAGGTTAGGAAAGGAGTGCCTATTACGAATGAACCCAGTTTGAGCCGCATTAATAATAGAAGGGAGAATAGTATCCAGACGTAAAGCCGGCAGTTTAGATAACGATTCTAAGTCCACATTTAACAGACTGATAGGGCGATACGAAGTGCACGACAAAGGGTCCTTGCCTTTTTTCAAGAGGAGAGAAATTGAAGCTTGGTTGAGCATTTGCAGGAGTCGGCCAGATTCAAACGATTGTACATGTCCAATAATAGGGGGGATAGCTTATGCCAAACATTTTTGAAAAATTCATGATGATAGCCATCTTCTCCTGGGGATTTTCCGTTTTATAGTGATAACACTGCAGCATTTAATTCCGCAGCAGTAATTGGTCTGTCTAACTCTACAGCAGCAGACTGATCAACCGAGGGAATCTCCTGATCGGCAAAATCAATTATCAAGCTCAGGAGTAGAACAATGAAATGAGTAGAGTACGACGACGCATAAAAATTCCTAAATATAAACCCCAAAACCAGTGAAGTTGGCACGTTGTGTAAATAAAAACAGAATACAATGACTTTGAAAGTAATTTTCAACCTATATTCAATTGAATCAGAATCAGAAATACTTTATTAATCCCAGAGGGGAAATTAAGATTTTCAGCACAATCCCATTGAAGAGCAGACCAACATTACAGGGAGACAGAACAGGATCGCTGACGGGTCTGCCAACTTCCGGCGCCCCTTACAAAAAAGGTGAGAAACAGGTAAAAGCTGGGGAGGTGGTGGGGATGAGAGAGAAAAAAATATTCGGTGTAAGCCTGGGCCCCTGGAGAGGGGGTCCAGACTGAGGCCAAGGGAAAAAAAACTCATAGCCATAGCACACATAAACATGTGTGTAAGAGGGAATGACATTAAAGACATTAAAAGAGCAGAGCAAACAGCCACTTCTACACACAGCCACAAAAGTAAAACAACAACTACAAAAAAAAAACATATACACTGTGGTGGCCTCTGCGGTGTTCCACGCCATCGTCTGCTGGGGGGCGGGGGAGAAGCATGGCCAGAGACAGGAGCAGACCCAACAAAGCAACCAAGAGAGCCGACTCCAACCTCGGCCGCCCACCAACTTTCGGCCAGTGTCCAGTCCGCATGGATGAGCGAGGATACGTCTAAGGAGACCGAGGTGTCCGATACCTGCTCATTCAGCCAAGACACTGTGAAGCTTGTCCGTCCCGGCGCTCAGCGCCAGCTCCGCAGCCCTGTCTCTTCATCCACATCTCCTCCAGTCTCTCCAAACAGACTCTGGTGTGGCAGAGCAGCTGGTCTCCTTGGCCAAAAGGCTCCCGGGAGGCAGGTCCAAAAGTTCACAAAAAAGCACAGCAGAAGTCACGAAATTGCCACCCCTTGTCGCACAGTCCCAAAGGGTCCCGAACCAAAAGGCAAAAAAAACCCCCACAAAACACATGAAAACAAGAGGGAAACATCAGGAATACAAAAGGATGCCACAAGAGCACAGACCTCCTACCAACAGCAGCCACTACAGCGGCACCATCTTGAGAAAAAGAAAAAAAATAGACTGCAAAGACAAGATACTTAACGTTCAAACTGGAAAACTTTGTTATTTTTTGCAAATATTAGCTAATTTGGAATTTGATGCCTGCAACATGTTTCAAAAAAGCTGGCACAAGTGGCAAAACAGACTGAGAAAGTTGAGGAATGCTCATCAAACACTTATTTGGAACATCCCACAGTTGAACAGGCTAATTTGGGAACCAGTGGGTGCCATGATTGGGTATAAAAGCAGCTTCCATGAAAAAAGCTCAGTCATTCACAAACAAGGATGGGGCGAGGGTCACCACTTTGTGAACAAATGCGTGAGCAAATTGACGAACAGTTTAGTTTAAGAACAACATTTCTCAACGAGCTATTGCAAGGAATTTAGGGATTTCACCATCTAAGGTCCGTAATATCATCAAAAAGTTCAGAGAATCTGGAGAAATCACTGCACAAAACATTGAATGCCTGTGACCTTGGATCCCTCAGGCGGTACTGCATCAAAAACCAACATGAATGTGTAAAGGATATAACCACATGGGCTCAGGAACACTTCAGAAAACCACTGTAAGTAACTACAGTTAGTCGCCACATCTGTAAATGAAAGTTAAAACTCTACTATGCAAAGCGAAATAAATGTATCAACAACACCCAGAAACGCCAGCGGCTTCGCGGGGCCCGAGGTCATCTAAGATGGACTGATGCAAAGTGGAAAAGTGTTCCGTGGTCTGACAATCCACATTTCAAATTGTTTTTGGAAACTGGACGTCGTGTCCTCCGGAACAAAGAGGAAAAGAACCATCCGGACTGTTACAGGCGCAAAGTTCAAAAGCCAGCATCTGTGCAAAGCATGGGTAACTTACACATCTGTGAAGGCACCATTAATGCTGAAAGGTACATACAGGTTTTGGAGCAACATATGTTGCCATCCAAGCAATGTTATGATGGACGCCCCTGCTTATTTGAGCAAGACAATGCCAAGACACGTGTTACAACAGCGTGGCTTCATAGCAAAAGAGTGCGGGTACTAGACTGGCCTGCCTGTAGTCCAGACCTATCTCCCATTGAAAATGTGTGGCGCAATATGAAGCGTAAAATACAACAACGGAGACCCCGGACTGTTGAACAACTTAAACTGTGCATCAAGCAAGAATGGGAAAGAATTCCACCTGAAAAGCTTCACAAATTGGTCTCCTCAGTTCCCAAACGTTAACTGAGTGTTGTTAAAAGGAAAGGTCATGTAACGCAGTGGTAAAAATGCCCCTGTGCCAACTTTTTTGCAATGTGTTGCTGCCATTAAATTGTAAGTTAATGATTATTTGAAAAAAAAAAATGTGTTTCTCAGTTTGAACATTAAATATCTTGTCTTTGCAGTCTATTCAATTGAATATAAGTTGAAAAGGATTTGCAAATCATTGTATTCTGTTTTTATTTACGAATTACACAATGTGCCAACTTCACTGGTTTTGGGTTTTGCACACTATTTGATCTCAAGATTATTTGTAACTATTGAATCTGCGGAATACAAAATATTGGGATGCTGATATCTGGTGTAGTTGATGAGCTAATAGTTTACCAGCTTTATCGCCATTTCCATATAACTGAGATCTTAAACAAAGTATTTGTTCAGTAGCACGGTCTGTCACAAAGACATCCAGTTTTGCCTGTAGAGAGAGCCTTTCCTTATAAGTGTCTAGATTTTGAGAGGTGAAGTACAAATTATCTAACAGAGATATGTGTTGTGTCAAACTATAATAATAATAATAATAATACCTGGGATTTATATAGCGCTTTTCTAAATACCCAAAGTCGCTTTACACGTGTGTGGGGGGGGGGGGGGGGGGATTAAAACAACTTTATTAGGAAAAGAAACTAAGAAAAGAAAAAAAAAAAGAAAAAAATAATAATAAAGAAGCACCAAGGGCAGGGTCAGTTTGGAAAGGCTAATGTGAAGAGGTGAGTTTTTAGGGTGGTTTTGAAGGTAGGGAGGGAGGGGGCTTCTCTGATGTGCCTGGGGAGAGCGTTCCAGAGAGAGGGGGCAGCCACGGAGAAGGCCCTGTCGCCCCAGGTTCGGCGCCTGGTCTTGGGGACCTCCAGGAGGCCAGCATCACTAGACCTGAGGGAACGGGACGGAACGTGTGGCTGGAGGAGGTCAGAGAGGTAGGGTGGAGCCAGGTTATGGAGTGCCTTGTAGGTGGTGAGGAGTATTTTAAAGGGGATTCTGTATTTGACAGGCAGCCAGTGGAGGTCATGAAGGACAGGTGAGATGTGCTCTCTGGAGCGGGTTCCGGTGAGCAGGCGGGCAGCGGAGTTCTGGACATATTGCAGTTTATTGAGGGTTTTGGAAGTGATGCCATAGAGGATGCTGTTGCAATAGTCTAGCCGGGATGAGATGAAGGCGTGGATGAGGGTTTCGGCAGCAGAGGGTGTGAGGGAGGGCCGGAGACGGGCAATGTTTCTGAGGTGGAAGAATGCAGTTTTGGTGATGTGGTTTACATGGGGGAGGAATGAGAGGGTAGGGTCGAAGATTACACCTAGATTGCGGATGTGGGTGGAGGTAGTGACAAGGGAGCCGTCGATGTTTAATGAAAAGTCCTGAGTGGAGCGAGTGAGGGAGTCGGGGCCAATTATAATTATTTCAGATTTGTTGCAGTTGAGTTTTAGAAAGTTTTTTTGCATCCAGGTTTTTATGTCTGTGAGGCAGGTGGTAAGGGTGGAGTGGGTGGCTGAACTAGTCAATGTATTTCCTTCCTGAATTTTTCCTCATAACTTTTATAGGATATTATCTCCCTCCTAATGTAGGCCTTGTGCACCTGCCAGAGTACAGAGGCTGACATACCAGGAGTCTTGTTCAAGAGCACAAAAAATGTATTTGATGCAAAACAAAATCCACAAAGTTCTCATTTAAAAGTAGTCGTATATTTAGATGTCATGGTGATTGTCAGGTTTTTAAAGAATAAATCCATTGACATTGGAGCATGATTAGAGATAACAATTGCATCATATTTGCATATAGATATACAAACCCCGTTTCCATATGAGTTGGGAAATTGTGTTAGATATAAATATAAACGGAATACAATGATTTGCAAATTCTTTTCAACCCATATTCAATTGCAAATGCACTACAAAGACAAAATATTTGATGTTCAAACTTATAAACTTTATTTTTTTTTGCAAATAATAATTAACTTAGAATTTCATGGCTGCAACATGTGCCAAAGTAGTTGGGAAAGGGCATGTTCACCACTCTGTTACATGGCCTTTCCTTTTAACAACACTCAGTAAACGTTTGGGAACTGAGGAGACATATTTTTTAAGCTTCTCAGGTGGAATTCTTTCCCATTCTTGCTTGATGCAAAGCTTAAGTTGTTCAACAGTCCGGGGTCTCCGTTGTGGTATTTTAGGCTTCATAATGCGCCACACATTTTCAATGGGAGACAGGTCTGGACTACATGCAGGCCAGTCTAGTACCCACACTCTTTTACTATGAAGCCACATTGATGTAACACGTGGTTTGGCATTGTCTTGCTGAAATACGCAGGGGCGTCCATGGTAACGTTGCTTGGATGGCAATATATGTTGCTCCAAAACCTGTATGTACCTTTCAGCATTTATGGTGCCTTCACAGATGTGTAAGTTACCCATGTCTTGGACACTAATACACCCCCATACCATCACAGATGCTGGCTTTTCAACTTTGCACCTATAACAATCCGGATGGTTCTTTTCCTCTTTGGTCCAGAGGACACGACGCCCACAGTTTCCAAAAACAATTTGAAATGTGGACTCGTCAGACCACAGAACACTTTTCCACTTTGTATCAGTCCATCTTAGATGAGCTCAGGCCCAGCGAAGCCGACGGCGTTTCTGGGTGTTGTTGATAAACGGTTTTCGCCTTGCATAGGAGAGTTTTAGCTTGCACTTACAGATGTAGCGACCAACTGTAGTTACTGACAGTGGGTTTCTGAAGTGTTCCTGAGCCCATTTGGTGATATACTTTACACACTGATGTCGCTTGTTGATGCAGTACAGCCTGAGGGATCGAAGGTCACGGGCTTAGCTGCTTACATGCAGTGATTTCTCCAGATTCTCTGAACCCTTTGATGATATTACGGACCGTAAATGGTGAAATCCCTAAATTCCTTGCAATAGCTGGTTGAGAAAGGTTTTTCTTAAACTGTTCAACAATTTGCTCAGGCATTTGTTGACAAAGTGGTGACCCTCGCCCCATCCTTGTTTGTGAATGACTGAGCATTTCATGGAATCTACTTTTATACCCAATCATGGCACACACCTGTTCCCAATTTGCCTGTTCACCTGTGGGATGTTCCAAATAAGTGTTTGATGAGCATTCCTCAACTTTATCAGTATTTATTGCCACTTTTCCAACTTCTTTGTCACGTGTTGCTGGCATCAAATTCTAAAGTTAATGATTATTTGCAAAAAAAAATCTTTATCAGTTTGGCCATCAAATATGTTGTCTTTGTAGCATATTCAACTGAATATGGGTTAAAAATGATTTGCAAATCATTGTATTCCGTTTATATTTACATCTAACACAATTTCCCAACTCATATGGAAACGGGGTTTGTAAATTAAAGTAATTTATTATCAACTAGAAAGTAGTCAATGCTGGTGAAAGTGTGATGAACGTTAGAGAAGAAGGAATATCTGTTATGTACATGAGGGGTGGAAGGAGACGACACCACGAAGAAGCTCAGGTTACCAGGTTTATTGTAACCTTTGATGATTGTGTGGGAGGTCTATGCTACTCTATGTGTTGGTTGCAGGATTAAGTGTGAAATTAACCATGTAAATAATACAAGAGGATGTTGTACGTGCGTGACGGATGGAATCTTCGTCAGTCCAAGAGGGCGAGGCACAAAGGAAGTCCGGGGACAGGCAGGAGGTTGAGAGCAGGAGAGAAGCGACAAGGTCCGTGTCCAGGCAAGGGTCGAAGATCGAGGGAGGCAGTCCAAAATCTGGATGGAGGTTGAGGTACAGAGCTCGAGCATACGGAACAAGGCAGGCACTGCGAGGGAGACAAGGGACATGAGACAACAAGACAAAAGGACACGGAGAACAAGGCAGAGGACAACAAGAGGTAAGCCAGAGACGTAATGCTTACTACAGAGAGTTAACGACGTTCCGGCGTAGGTTCCAAGGAGTGACTGGTTTTTATGCTGTCCTCCTGATTGCTGCCAGGTGCGCAGATTGCTGACAGTCTGCAGCTGCGGTGAAGCGTGAGCGTGAAGCGTGAGCGTGAAGCGTGAGCGTGAAGCGTGAGCGTGAAGCGCTCGGTGCGTGCGGGGGCGTGTCCTGGCAGGCTGCCAGACAGAGTGTTGGAACTTGCTGCGGGAGGATTGTGGGTTCGAGACCGCGCCGTGACAATATAGCCTTCTCGAGGGATAAAAAAAGCGCCAGACATCTGAAACAGAAAATTCTTCCATAATAGACTGAATTACCTTAGCGGACCTTGACGGTGGGCAAGTTTTGGGTGATGAGCGATCAAGCCGAGGATCAAGCCAACAGTTAAAGTCTTTTCTTAGTATTAAATAGTACAGTGACAAGTCATGGAGATTCAGAAAAAGCGGTCTGAAAAAGATGTCATCGTCATACTTGGGAGCATAAACATTTAGAAGGGCTACTGTGGGTGTTTGAAATATGGCCAGTGACGATAACATACCTCCCATTGGCATCAGGCATACTATTTGAGTGTACGAAAGGAAAATATTTATGTAGTAAAATAGCAACTCCCCTCGATTTGCCTGGAAATGATGAGTGGTAGGTCTGCCCAATGCATCCTATACTCAGCCTGAAGTGATCAGAAGGTTTAAGGTGAGTCTCCTGCAAGAAGATTAACTGGGCGCCCACATGACGGAGATAATGTATTAAATTACTGCTTATTATAGAATTATTAAGCCCTTAGCATTTAAAACTGGCAAACCTAATGCCACACCTGCCGGATGTCGCTGTTCGATTTTGCTGGGTCATAGCAAAAATATGCAAACATCAAATATACAGTATACAAAAATGCAAGTCTGTGGTAAAACAAAACAAAATAAGCTTGAGTGATGCAAAAAAAAGAAAAACCAAACAGTGGCTTCCATAATCCCGCCCCGAAGCTCTGGCAGAAGCATTCCTGCCTCACAAAAAACAACCATTGCACCTGTTCTACACTGACAAACAATGCGGTCGGCGCCCAAAATGTCACATGAAGTTAGCAAATAAGATGGACTAAGGCAGTGGTTCTCAAATGGGGGTACGCGTACCCCTGGGGGTACTTGAAGGTATGCCAAGGGGTACGTGAGATTTTTTTTTAAATGTCTGTCAAAAAGAACTGTGAAAAGAAATGCAACAATGCAACATTCACTGTTGACAGCTACATTTTTTGTGGACATGTTCCATAAATATTGATGTTAAAGATTTCTTTTTTTGTGAAGAAATTTTTAGAATTAAGTTCATGAATCCAGATGGATCTCTATTACAATCCCCAAAGAAGGCACTCTAAGTTGATGATTACTTCTATGTGTAGAAATCTTTATTTATAATTGAATCACTTGTTTATTTTTCAACAAGTTTTTAATTATTTTTATATCTTTTTTTCCAAATAGTTCAAGAAAGACCACAACAAATGAGCAATATTTTGCACTGTTATACAATTTAATAAATCAGAAACTGATGAAATAGTGCTGTATTTTATTTCCTTATCTCTTTTTTCAACCAAAAATGCTTTGCTCTGATTAGGGGGTACTTGAATTAAAACAATTTTCACAGGGGGTACATCACTGAAAAAAGGTTGAGAACCACTGGACAAAGGTATATGTTTGAATACGATGAAAGAGGCTGTTTAATTACAGCTTACTATCAAAACCTATTCCTTTAATCGAGTGTGCAAATATATATGAAGAAGACCGATATACAACCGGCAAAATAGTCAACAAGACTGTCGACAAAAACATTAAAATGGGAGTTGTCCCGGATTTGATCTAGCAGGCATGCTAGCAGGCCGTTGCCATTTTGGAGCTAAAAGACTACAGATACCAAAAGCGTGAGATATCTTGCCTTTCTTATCAATTATGTTCTACTTTATTTAGATGGTATAGTTCCTGTGTTCTGTTGGGATGACTGCTAAGTATTTTTTTGGTACAAAATGGCAACGGCCTGCTAGCATGCCTGCTAGATCAAATCCGGGACAACTCCAATTTTAATGTTTTTGTCAACAAAGTCCACTGCCTTTGTTGGATCATCGAATCTGTGAGTCTGGCCGTTGGATAAAGTGATCCGCAAAGTCACCAGAAAGAGTAGACCAAACCTCACTTTGGGACATGAATGTAGCCTCTTTTTCACCGCAGCAAAAGGCCGCTCACTTCTGAGCCACAGCCGGGGGAAATTTGGGAAAATGTAAATCCTCTTGCCCATATAGGATAGCAGAGAAGCTTCACCCACCCTTCTCAGAATCTGGTTCCAGACTTGAAATAAATTCACTCGTACAACAAGTAGCCGTGAAAGTTTGGCGTCTCTAAGCCTGGCACGGAGGGTCCGGTGGGCACGGTCCAACATAGCCTTGTTGTCAAGTTTCAGAACCTCCTGCAAGAACTGAGCATCGAACTCAGTCGTACGGGGGCCCTCACAGCCCTTCGGGAGGCCCACCACTCAGACATTATTCCACCTCGAGCGGCCCTCTAGATCATCGCATTTTTTTAGAGAGGAGATCCACGGTGGCAGTTAGCTTGTTGACGCTAGTGCGGAGTTCAATTAGCTCGTTAGTATCTCCTCTCTGACAACGGATTTAAAATTGTCAAGGATGTCGGATGGCATTTTGTCCATCTTCTGACTTATCCATTTACAAAGGGCCGAGTCGATGACCGACTTCTCCATGGTATCTGGATCCGGAGATGTACATCCTGGCTTGTCGGATTTCCTTCGGCCAGACATCGCGGAATTCGCAGGCACAATCCAAAAAAAATAAGCTACATACAACAGGTCAGTAAAAAGTATGGTAGCGTTGACGGCTGGAATTAGTAAAAGTGGCAATAAGATATAAAAAAGGTCACATTTTCATGGAGCCATCGCTACGCATGTCTTGCACCGACCATGCTTACCCGGAAGTCACCTTCTTTCCCTCTATCCTAAGTTGTCTCCCAGTTCCCGTCACTGAAAAACATCCCCACAGCACTATGATGCCACTACAATGCTTCACTGTAGGTATGGTATTGGCCTGGTGATAAGCGGTGCCTGGTTTCCTCCAAACATTAAGCCTGACATTCACGCCAAAGAGTTCAATCTTTGTCTCTTCAGACCAAAGAATTTCTCATGGTCTGAGAGTCTTTCAGGTGCATTTTGGCAAACTTTTTACTAAGAAATTACTTCCGTCTGGCCACGATACCATACAGGCCTGATTAGTGGATTGCGGCAGAGACAGTTGTCCTTATGGAAGGTTCTCCTCTATCCACAGATGAATGCCGTAGCTCTGACAGAGTGACCATTTGGTTTTTGATCACCCTCCTGACTTGACAAAGATGAATGCAGCAATGTTCAGAGACATCTTAGTTGAAAAACAAATTCAGTTTGAGAGGTGCTGCAAAGAGGACTTGGCGAAGACGAATGGGCGAAACTGCCCAAAGATACGTGTGCGCAGCTTGTGGCATTGTATTCAAAGAGACTTGAGGCTGTAATTGCTGCCAAAAGTGCATCAACAAAGTATTGAGCAAAGGCTGTGAATATTATGTACATGTGATTATTTTTTTTAAATTTCTAATAATTTAGCAAAAAAAACAAAAACTTTTCACATTGTCTTATGGAGTATTGTGTGTTGAATTTTAAGGACAAACATTTATATATTCCATTTTGGAATAAGGCTTTAACGTAACAAAATGTGTAAAAAGTGTTGTAAATAATTGCCGGATGCACTGCATTGTGTGTTCTGTCTTGGAAGGGGAATGAGTATAGCTTTATTTGCTGACATGAGAATGTGTTCACACAGAGAGAGTGAGCATCGTGAAATCAGCTGTGTTTTGTGCTGCACACAGCGTCTGGGAACTGCCCCCACCCCACATGGCAGGGGAATTTTCAGCTTGCATGCCTTGTGGATGAGTCCATTAGAGCTTGTAACCAAAGAACAATTTCCTAATCAACAGTCAAGTTTTTCCCCATATCTGATGCAAAAAACAATCCAGCGGACCCACCAAGGTCAAACACATGTTCTGTGACACTGTTTGACCATTTGGTTCAAAACTTTCTTCGCAAAACATCAATTATAATGGTTTTAATCTCTCTAATCAAGAGTCATGACCTTTAAATAAATGTACAATCAGTGTTTTAAATAATATTCTAACATTCTCCACAGTCACACAAATCTCACACAAATATAAAAATAAGTTAACCACTGTTAAACCATTCTTTACTTTTTCTTTGCAGTGTACTTTTATTTCTTCTTCTTTCTTATTATTGTCGGCTTATAGTTGAATTAACCATATTGTGCTGAGCAGCCTATAATGCACGTACTGGACAAATGACCGCAAGGCTAATTTACATAAAGGATCAAACCAAATATAGGCGCTGTCGTCCTTAACTGTAGTTATCTCAATCATTGCGTACATTCGGTACTTAAAATAACAATATTATTAGCCATTGTTGATTTTTTATAATATGTATCTTGTTGTGCTCGTACAATCTTAAGGAAATGGAGGCAAAATCGTCGAAACCATCAGTTGCGCTGTTGATTCAGTTTGCTCTTGAACAATTACAAACTGGTGTCTGCTAAGGGCATATTTGCCAACCCTCCTGAATTTTCCGGGAGACTCCCGAAATTCAGCGCCTCTCCTGAAAACCTCCCGGGACAAATGTTCTCCTGAAAATCTCCCGATTTTCAGCCGGAGCTGGAGGCCACGCCCCCTCCAGCTCCATGCAGACCTGAGTGAGGACAGCCCTTTTTCACGTCCTCTTTCCCACGATATAAACAGTGTGCCTGCCCAATCACGTTATTCCATAAGAGGCGTCCGGCATACCGCCGATGAACATGGTGCAGATGGAGAAGATCTTCTCGGCGTCCGTGTTGGCGCACACGTTGCCAAAGCCGACGCTGGTCAGGCTGCTGAGGGTGAAGTAGAGGGCGGCGATGTACGAGCTGTGCACCGACGGGCCGCCGACCGTGTTGTTGACGTAGGGCATCTCCAGGCGTTTGCCCAGCTCATGGAGCCATCCTTGGGGAAGAGACGTGAAGGACAACAGGGTGACAAGAACTAAATCATCCAGACTAGAGATAAATTGTATTATTATGTTTATCTTACCTAAAAATAAACATATTTATTAATTAAAAAAACAAAAACGAAATACATTTTTACTATATTTTGCTAAAAACATAAACATTAATTGTATTTTTATTTGTATTTTTTCTGACTCCTTATTACATCCAGCCATAGAATTATACATTAAAATAAACATTTGAAATAATTAATTTTAAATGATCATAATAATTCATTTAAAATTACCATATTTAATTATTAAAATAATTGCTTGTTTATCAACAACTTTAGCATTTTATTCATTACATTTTGAAGCTCTCAGAAGCCAAGTTATGTTATATTCCTTAAGATTTATTTATGCAAGTTTGAAGTATCAATTATCTAAACACAGTTTTGTTTGCATACTTTCAGGATGTATATATATATATATATATATATATATATATATATATATATATATATATATATATATATATATATATATATATATATATATATATATATATATATATATATATATATATATATATATGAAATACTTGACTTGGTGAATTCTAGCTGTAAATATACTCCTCCCCTCTTAACCACACCCCCACCCCCCACGTCCTTAAATCGGAGGTCTCAAGGTTGGCAAGTATGGCTAAGGTGAAACTACAGTAAGTGCCACACAGATCCCCAGGCAGCATTAGATTTATTCAATACAACACTGGCATTTAACATAAGTTGATAATTCATAAAACTCCTCTACCATTCCTCAGACAAAAAATATATACACAAAAAACAATGAAACCCAAGGCTATGCTATAGATTGTGATTATGAATGTTTCTCCAATAGTCACATCTCTGGTGTTTATTGTATTTTTCTTCTCCGCCATTACTGTCATCACATACAAAAAACTAAATCCATCCATCAATTCATCCATTTTGTACCACTTAGTCACTGTTAAATGGTCTCATGAAATGCTAAATATTTACAACAGTCTGTATGCAGAGATTTTTTTTTGTTTTTTTTTTGACATATGTAAAAAGGATTTTCTATTATTCACACCATCAATCAATACTGATCAATAAAAAAAGGTGTCAAACATTGTTCAGAGGACCCACACATTTCTTTCCAAAGGTATGTAGAATATAATAAGAGAAATTACTACAGTCCAGTATAGATTAAGTCGTTTGAATTAGTCAAAGGAAAAAGTATATTTAGACATCATGTTAGAGTAAGCAGCATATATTTTTTTTAAACAGCAGCAAAACAATGTGCAGTACTGTAGTAGCCTGCCCCTGTACTGTAGTGATTGCTGCCCCTTTCTCATATCAAATCCCACTTATAAATTAATTGAAATAGCTGCCTGGCACTATTCTTCTTTGCAAAGTATAGCAGGTGGATTAACACCCCCGAGAGGAAACATGATATACTGTGCAAAAAGTTGAATGAAATGTTTTATTGATTTCCCCCCATGCTTATGAAACTGACCTATACATCTAAAGTGTGCAAAAGTGCAGAATAGCAGGACAGATGAAACCAAGACTATAGTCAAACACATGGCCTCATTTCTCGCAACTGCTTTTGGCTCGGATTAGCCACCTTGTTTAATTACCAAGGGGAAAACTATTGGACACAGTTTTCCGTATGATGCCACGTTGCACCACAATCATTCCTGAAAGTGTCAATAAAACCATTATTTTTGATTGGCTGTTTCTGTGTAGAGCACTAGTCAGTCATCTTTTATAAAGAGAGGGAGGAGTTCAACCCTGAGCAGTCCAGGCTTGTTTGGACTTTAAAACGTCACACACACGCACAGACACACAGTAACGCACACATATGCACTCAAAATCAAGTTAATAAAGATGACCCTGAACCAGGGTCAGCGGTGGAACATTCATAACACCAAGTTGTCTATATAGTCAACCCCAAAGAAAACTAGCCAGAACATCTTTTGTGTGCCTGAATAATTGTCTGTGTTTGTGCTTGAAGGCGTGTGTCTACGTACTTTTGTGCGCTTCACCAGTAAGAACTTGTAGCGAATACTTGGCAAGAAGTCACTTTATTGCTGCTATGACTGTAGACAGGAGGTGCCTGCAGGGGGGAAAGGAGAAAGGGAGACATGGAAGGATGTTATAAGCTCATTAGATGAATATTGACAATTCTAACACGGCCGAAATCTGCAGGTAGTTCAAGCCAATGTCTAAGTTTAATATGAGCACCACAATCTTGGATGATTATTACTTGTTGTAAATACGTTTGTACATTATATCAGTTCTACCCATATTCAATAATCTACTCTTTTTTTTTTCAACAGAGAGGCTTCTTCTCCCTGCCTGAGGGACACTTCTTTATTGAGCCACTCCCCAAATCTCCAAGTGATCTTGAAGGGTCTCCAGAGCCCCACATCATCCTCCCAAGAGTTACCACGGCAACACACCGGGAGAAACGCAGTCCGGAGGGCAGACATGCACGTAGTTCATGCGGAGTTCAAGGTGTGTATTTTTTAGTTTAGTTTAGTTTATTTATTTCGATCCCCATTAGCAACAGCAGAAGCTGTGTGTGTGTCCGATTAGTATAAACTGCGGTAATAAAGTCATAAACCTATGAAAATAACGTTGTATATTTTTGGGAAAAATAAGTCTTTTTTTTTTTTTTTTCTTTAAATAATTGAATATATTTTTGAGAATGAGTTTGCATATTTTCAAGAAAAAAAACATATCATTTCATGAAACAAGGCATTTAAAAAAAAAAAGTAGTTTTTAAAGACAGGTATTTCTAAAAAAATGTTTTGCCTGAAAAGGAAATTGTATGTATTTTTTAAGGAAACCAGTTGCACATTTCCCCCCCTCAAAAAATCTGTATTTTAGAACAAAATCAATTTTTATGAGAAAAAAGTTCCACATTTAAAAAAAATTGCGTATTTTAGAAACCAAGTAGAATGTTTTTAAAAGAAAAGTTGCACATAAAACATCTGGCATATTTTAAAGACAAAAATGTTATATTTTCAAGAAAAAAGTCTTAGTTTTATGACAAGGTTTAAAGTTTGTACATTTTTAACCAATTGTATTGCAATATTAGAATTTACCTTGTAATTTGATAATAAAGTGAGATTATTCAGTTAGTTGGTTACAGCAATTGGCAAGCTATATCTTAGTTCATAGAGGATGACTTAAAGACATATAGTACCATTATGATCTGGTAAGTGAACTGTTTCATTGATGAAATAATGTGACTGCTCCTATATCCAGATCTTCACCAAACCTTAATGTGTTCTTCCTTGGGCGTCCACTGTGCGTGTGACCTTTTGTTTCGTTCATGACTTAATGAAATTAAATTAATTTAAATTGTAATTAATTTAATGTTTTTGTCCATCAGATGCCAAATATGTACAAGTGGATAGAGAGCGGGAGGAATGGGAGAGGGTACACCGTCCCATGAAGTCCCGCTCCCAGCGCTCGGTCAGCAGGGAGCGTTGGGTGGAGACCATGGTAGTGGCGGATTCCAAACTCATTGAATATCATGGCAGCGACAATGTGGAGTCCTACATCTTCACCATTATGAACATGGTGAGGCTATACTTCTGTCACATTCATATCTCACTTGTTGTTAACTCAATTCATTTTATATTGGAAAGGTGGCAGGTATCTTCCATGACGCCAGCATTGGGAACGCCATCCACGTCATCTTGGTTCGACTGATTTTACTACAAGAAGAAGAGGTAAAGAAACATTTATGTTGTTTTTTTGCATTAAATGGGTCCTATTATGCAAAACCAACTTTTTTTTACCTGTTAGCACCTGTTTTTGTGTATTTGGGAACCCCACATGTCCTGAAAATGTGAACTTGGTGGCATGGCGAAGATATTCATAAAACAGTCTTGCTTTCTTGCGAACTTGCTCCAAACAAGCCGTTTGGAATTTGAGACTTTAGTGACTATTTTACGTTAGCTACGGCAGCGGATATCTCCATATATGGTTTACTCGCAGAGCTTTGCGTGAGTCCGACATTTTTCTTCAGTTGTAGTCGCTAAGTTCCTTATTTTTCTCTATCCTCTTGTTGTGGGGCAGACTGGTTCGTAAATGCACATGCTATTTGTAATAAAAAGTAGCGTATAGTTTTAACTTACATCTGTCAGTATAGACTTGATATGGAAGCGCTAAAAATTACAACATGGTTGACGGGGTAGAGACTCAGTTGAAAGGGGCTTAGCCTGGAGTACAGCACTTAAATAAGACCTCCCGCAAAACAGCGCATTCTTAAGACAGTCCGAAAAGCGCCTTTAAGGTGGTATGTAAACATAATCTCTGCAACATTTTGACCAAAGCACCACCATTACATGTTATGTAGATCACAAGGAAGTGTTGTAAATGTACAGAAAAAAAATAATGAAATGATTTGACAGACACATTATATTTGACCTTTGAGCTTAACTGTCATGGATGTTTGGTATTATGGCATTTTTTAACTCTGCTGGCTGTCCCAGAAAGGACTGAAGATCGTTCACCATGCAGACACCACTTTGTCCAGCTTCTGTGCCTGGCAAAAGAACTTAAATCCACAGAGTGACACGCATCCTGCCCATCATGACGTGGCTGTGTTGGTCACCAGGTAAGTAATCCACGCACACACAGGCACACTTGCTTATAAAATTGTATATAGAGTATACAGTATGTGTCCTACTTTCCATTAAACATGACCTAACACACTGACTTGTTTCATTAGCTGGTAACACAAGTAAGTAACACACTCAAGCACAGTGCTGGTGGCGGTGGTAACATCATATTCTGGGGATGCATGAATGGACAGGGAACATGAATTCCAACAGGCAGCTTACCAACATGATAAGCCTTCAAAGATGACACGCTAAGAAGATGAAGATGATGAAGTATGTCTCTTCTAGACCTGAACCAAATTAGGCACCTCTGGGGCATCCTCAAGTGTAAGAAAGGTGGAGGAGCCCATGGTGTCTAACGTGCACTGCGATTTCTACTTATTAAGATTCTAAATCGATTTATCATTTCGAGAATCGATTAAAAAAATTAAGTATTTTTTTGTTGTAATTTTTTTAAGGATCCCTTTTTTGATTAAAACATTTAACAACTATTATTATTATTATTATTGATAATGTTAATACATTGTTCTATTTTATTTTTTATTGTATTCCATTTAATTATTGTATATATTCTTAATTGCTTTGTAAATTTCTATCCTAATTATTGTAAAGCTGTGATTGGGTTGGAGTTGGGGTTGTTCTTTTTCCTTTTATTAGACTTATTAACATTCTGTGATTGTTTGTAGGTAAAATTTAAAAAATACATTTAAAAAAAAATAAAAAATGTGGCCAACACTGCGTGTACAGTATGTCAGCAGCCAGGAGGAGATTTTGTTAAATGTAACCTGTTTTGAAAAGTTTTTATTATGATTTGCCCAAAGATTCCCACCTCTTGTGCTCACACTAAATATTCACACTCCAGACTAATTTAAACACATTCTCTGTGAGGGGTACGTACTTGAGTTGCCAGTTTTTAGACAGGAATTGCAGTGTGTTCACTCCAACTATATATTTTACTTCAATACGCCTTGATCCTATCAGGAAGGACATCTGTGCTGGGATGAACCAACCATGTGAGACCTTAGGCCTGTCTCACCTTTCGGGGATGTGCCAACCGCACCGTAGCTGCAACATTAACGAGGATTCAGGCTTACCTGTCGCCTTCACCATTGCCCATGAGATGGGTCACAGGTCAGTGTCAAAATGGTTTGTTAGCTGTACGTCCTAATGTGGGGGCTTCATTTGCAACTATCTTTCCCGCGATTGTTCAGAATTTGTTAATAGCAACATACAATACACTATGAGAGAATGAAAGCTATTCTTGTAAGAGAGCAGATCTTCTTATTGTTGAATGTGTATGAGCGCAGCTTTGGAATTCATCACGACGGCCAGGGGAACGACTGTGAGCTGGGAGGGAGGCACCCCTTCATCATGTCAAGACAGCTGATGTATGACAGTTCACCTCTCACTTGGTCGTCTTGCTCCAAGGAGTACATCACACGCTTCCTTGAGTGAGTCCACATTCAAGCTTTTGTGGTCCTTTGGTTGTCTTATTTCAAAGTTTTTGATTCGAAAAAAAACTGGCCCACCATGTTTACAATATCTGAAGCTAAACGTCGACTCATTGCGGACTGTTAGAGGCTATCATCTTTATCCAAACAGTGTCAGGTTTCATAACCCATTTTGTGAAGCATTAACCCAGGAAGGACATGGTGAGAGACCAACATTTCGTACCAAAATAACAAAGCAGCTTGGGCTAACATAAACTCACAATGGGAGGAGGAAACAGGAATGCACCCCAAAAGGGGAATGATACAAGGAAAACAGCTATTGGAGATGCAATGGAAAGCATGGAACAAAGAAAGCGAACACAGAGAACAAGAATCACAGGAAAATTAATAAACCAGCGACTAGCTCCTTCTTCTTCTTTTGGTTTAAAGGCAGGGTGCACCCGAAGGTGCAAGCCACCACCAACTGTACTACAGTATGTAGCATGTGCTATGATACTACGTTTTATATATAAAAATTAAATACAAAATGAAATAGTGTCCAATCTCCGGTGACTAGCTTAAGCCCCAGCTGAGCTAAATAAAACACCAATCCCTAATGACAAATCATAGACATAGGTGTGCTCCCTTGCAATTTCTTACCAGAGCCTTAAAGGTAATGATATAATCCAAACAGGAAACAGATGTGACAAAATAAAAACACAAAACCGGAAATTCTGTTACATACAATATTGATAACTAGGAGCTCAGTAGACGTCTATTGGACATTTTCTTAGACAAAAAACGCTTAGATTTTAGTATCACGGTACAATAACGGTAACTTTATTACTGTTTTGCAGGATTAAAATAACATATTAGTAAATGTTGATATATTTTTCACTCTATAATAAGGCTTTGACATTTACGGTTACAACCCAATAAATATTACTTAAGTTGTTTTGTATCTAACTCATTATTTCCAGTTTTTAAGAGACAACAATTATTGTTGAGAAGCTTAAATTAAGATCAAGTATGCACAATAATAATATTTGTTTAATATTCAAAATAATCAATGTTTATAATTATAATAAATAAATAAATAAATAAATAAATAAAATAATCAATGCGGTATAGCTCGGTTGGTAGAGCGGCCGTGCCAGCAACTTGAGGGTTTCAGGTTCGATCCCCGCTTCCGGCCATCCTAGTCACTGCCGTTGTGTCCTTGGGCAAGACACTTTACCCACCTGCTTTCAGTGCCACCCACACTGGTTTAAATGTAACTTAGATATTGGGCTTCACTATGTAAAAGCGCTTTGAGTCACTAGAGAAAAGCGCTATATAAATATAATTCACTTCACTTCACTTCACTTATAATTATAAGTATAACTTATAAGTTATAATTATAAGTATAATTCACTTCTGCAGCTCACTATCACATATGGGTTACAGCAGTTTGTTAAGGATTTATAAAGTGTTTATTGACCTACCACAAAAGCACTCGGAAAGCGCAGACCTACACCAGGCCCTACCACCCAATAGTAACAAAATCCCGAATGCAGTTCTCACCGGGTTCTTCGGCTTTCTGGGGATAGGCTGATTGGCAACACTAAATTAGCCCCAGTGTCTGAATGTGAGTGTGAATGTTTGTCTGCTAATCTATGTTGGCCCTGCAATAAGATGGCGGCTTGTTTAATGAAAAGCCCCCAATAACATTTTGAGTTATTTTGCTATCTAACAGACCAACCAACAAACTAATGGCCATGATTACATAACATCCTGGTGGAGGTAATATATAACTAAATTTAAAAAGTGTATTCTATTGTAAAGTGATACATTACTTTTACTTGAGTTTTGGATTACATTTTTTTTACTGCACTCTTGCCTGCCACTGTTTTCTTATAAATAAGTTGAGAACCATGCAATTATCTAATTGTATAATTGTCGACGTATTTAATTTTAAGGAAAGACAAGGAAACATGCAACATAGGGGTTTTTAAAGTGTGGGTCTACTCAGGCTCAACTGTTTTTGGAGTACAGTTTTCCGCTCTATTTACAGTACTCTGTCACCGTAGGAATTGAAAATATTATTTATATTGCTATCTATTTTGCCTGTTTGAAAAAAATATACAGGTGAAACCCAAAAAATATGAATATCGTGCAAAAGTATTGGGATCGTGGGGGCGCATAGCTGCGAGGGTGGTGTTCTCACGGATGTGGAAGGATTAGAAGGAAGTGGCAGAAGCAGCGTACAGTAAGATTTATCCCAATGACGAAGGCAAAAGTACAAAAGATAAACATGCCGCTAGCATGGTTGAGCTACGGCAAAGCTACACAAAGAACTAGCATAAGTGTCGTAGCAAGTCGCTAGCAAACTTACATTAGGAATGACAGAGGGTGGCAAATGAATGTAACTTTTCGCAAGTGGCGAACATTGATCCAGCAACTTAAGGCTGGGTGAACAAAGAAAATAAAGGGGATGTGACAGGTGGGACCACAAATCATTAACTAAAGACAGGTGTGTCCATTCAGTGCCCTAGGCAACAGGAAAAGTAAACAGAGGAATGACTGCTGAGGACAAAACAGAACACTAAATTGACAATAATAACCAAAAATAAATAAATAAAGATATGGCCCGGGACAATAGATCATGACACAAGGAGTTGTTTATTCCAGCAATTAGATTTACAAGGTGAAACTGATTGGCTCAAAACATGCAACTCAAGATATTTCAAGCCATCTTTTGGTATAATTTTGATGATTATGGTTTACAAATTATGGAAACCCTGAATTGAAAATCTCAGAAAATGTAGGGGTTTAAAAAAAACTGTAAGCGATGATCATCAAAATTATAACTTAGGCTTGACATATATCATTTTGCATGAAATTAGTTTATATTACATATTAGTTTCATATTTGAAGTTGAATTGCTGACATTAACGAACGTTTGCGCAATATTCAAATGTTTTGAGTTTTACCTGCATTTCCTAATTTTTCCCAAGCTGCTGGGACTCCCTGAAGTCTGCCATACAAATAAATAAAATAGTCAAAAATGTCTCTTGTTTACCATCTTATTATCTTTCTATGTCTTTCAGTCGTGGATGGGGCTTCTGCCTGGATGATCGTCCTTCCAAAAGAGACCTGACAACCCCACTGGCACGCCTCGGTGTTCGCTACACCACGCACCATCAATGTCAGCTCCAGTATGGTCAGAATGCCACCTTTTGCACAGAGGTGGATGTAAGTATTACTCAGCAAGTTAAAGAGAAAGCATGATAATAGTCTCATATCTGGAGATTTGTGTCATTATTTAGAATGTTTGCCAGATTCTTTGGTGCTCTGTGAATGGCACTTGTCGCTCTAAACTGGACGCACCTATTGATGGCACGCGCTGTGGACCAGAGAAGGTAGATTGGGTGCCAAACCCTAAAAGTGGACCTAACATGATGCTTCTGTATTGTGCTCTGGCTGTAAAAGACTTAATTTGGTTTTGCCTCAGTGGTGTATCTCTGGAGAGTGTGTCATTGTGGGCAAACTGCCTGAGACGGTGAATGGAGGCTGGGGACAATGGAGTACTTGGTCCTATTGCTCAAGGACTTGTGGCACTGGAGTTCAGTCAGCTGAGAGAGAATGTAACAACCCCAAGTAAGAGCTAATTTTACTCTTTGTAGCACTCGTTTTATAGTTCTGCCTTCTACAAAATACTTTGGCTCTCCTCCACAGACCGGAGTTCGGAGGGAAGTACTGTACGGGTGAGAGGAAGCGTTATCGGACCTGTAACACTAAACCCTGCCAGAAGAATAATCCGACTTTTAGAGAAATGCTGTGTAGTGAGTTTGACACTGTGCCCTACCACAACGAGCTCTACAAATGGATTCCTGTGGCGAACCCCTGTAAGTGTTGCCACACATCCCCTAAGCCCATTTATGAACTTTTATGTCTTCCAGTAGGGGGAAGCATTTACAAAAAAATATGCCCCCCGTTTTACTGCAGTAAATCCCTGTGAGCTCCACTGCCGACCTGTCAATGAGTATTTTTCGGAGAAGATGCTCGACACTGTGACGGACGGAACACCGTGCTTCATGAACAACAACTCAAGGAACATCTGTGTCAACGGAGTGTGCAAGGTAGTGTGGCTGGGTAAGACACTCAGAGAGAGAGAGTGGATGTACCTATGAAACATCTTACATCATAAATCCGGGGTGTCCAAACCTTTTCCACTGAGGGTTAACTGAAAAATCAAAAAGGCCAAACAAATTTTATCAGCACATTGTGAGGGAAGAGAATACATATATGAATCGTTACAGTTTACACAGTACAGTACATATTCTGTACAATTGACCACTGAATGGTAACACCTGAGTAAGTTTTGCAACTTGTTTAGTCGGGGTCTGCGATACTCCATTCATATATCATTTCATTTTATAAAAATATTTTAATAAACTCCTTAATTACGGATACTTCTGATTTTAAGTAACCCATGTGTGAGTCTCTAATGTGTTTATGGTTGTGTGTTTCTGTCTTAAGGAGGTGGGCTGTGATTATGGCATCGACTCCAATGCAGTGGAGGATCGTTGTGGCGTGTGTTTGGGTGATGGCAAAAGCTGTGAGACTGTCTATAGGTCGTTTGACAAGGGAGACGGCTTCGGTGAGTTCACCGGAAATTATATTTGAGCAAGTAAAAGTGTAAACTACAGTGAAACCTCCCAGTTTAAAAACTGTCAGTTCCAGAATACTAATCATGAAATTAACCAGTTCCAGGGTCAAGCTGTCGCCATCATACAATAAAACCTTGCAGTGTTTTAAATATTAGTATAATGAAAAAACGAGTTGACTTCATATTATGAATTGTGTTTTATGTGTCCGTTAAACTCCAATTATATTTGCAATCTGCAGATTATTTGAAAATACCATCCACAAAACACCATAACTTCAGACGACCATTTTGAATATTCCGCTGGCAAAATATTCTGCAATCTCTGGAGAGTCGGGATAAAATGACATCACATGGGAGACTCGTACTGCACAGATTAGTGATACTGAAAATATGCAAAAATTGGAAAGAGATGTGCTGTGTATCATTCACAATCCCTATGTAAGGCAATAACATGTTTGTTTTTCTTTTTTTATACATTCAAAATCATAAATAAATAGCTAATAATTGAGTCAACGGATTGAGGGTACTCTAATGCGCTCATAAAACCCTCTAAATAACCATTCAAAAACCACCAACAATACTCCATTTACATGTTGTGACCTGAATATTAACCAAGTACTGTATTAGTGATATTGTTATCATAAGCACCAACCCAGACAGCTTATTTTAGCAGCGCATTGATGGCAGTGAGCTAACAGCTAGTTTAGGCTGCTATATTGTTGACACACTGACACGCTTCGTCTCAAAACTTGTAAAAGTTAATTCTAGATTATAAATCATGCCTCTCACCTAGTAGTAGATGAATGTGGCTATGTACTGAGAGGCTGGTTGACTTTGACATCCCCCGAGATGGCGAAAAAGACACAAAAACACGCTTGTTGCGGCACCTGTGTTCTCTTCGTGAAGATTGTGACTACTTATTCATCTAAACAGGATTATGTGATTGTGCCGTCGGTCGTTATCCCAGCGAGAGCGGACCTTGTGCAGTAACTGTTTGTTTTATTATGGTGTATTATGGTTAGTTTGTATGTTTAGCCCTTAGCAATTCAGCTGAATCAAGTGTTTCACTCAAGTTGCATCCGTTTAGCACTTGGCTTCTAAAACTTGTTGCTCATCCTCCTTGTGTTCAGGCTAAAAAATATAAGGTTCTGGATCATAATTAGTCCCAAAGTAGTCGCTGTAGGCTCTGATGAAATATGTCGTGAGTAGTAGGTTGTTGAAGTAAACGTCATAGATCATGTGATTGGCTTCTTCATTGACTCTCAAATGGCTCAGGAATCTCTGTGAAATTGATATTTTTTTTATCATAAATTTTTATGCGGAAATGTTGGCCCTGCGATGAGGCCGTGCCTTGTCCAGGGTGCAGCTGGGATAATAGGCTCCAGCCCCCCTGCGATAGAAAATATGTGGATGGATTTTGTGAGTCTTTTAGTATTATAAATCAGATATATATGACAATCCCTATAATATAGAGGCAACTTGTCTTTCCATTATACTCGTACTATAAAGGTGTACACACACTCGGCCAATCGCATGTGCTCTACGTCCCAGCATGATTCTATGCACATGGAGCGAAATTATAGTATGTTAAAGCAGATTTGTTGATGGTTACTGACACAATTTATAATATACATAAAATACAAAGACTCAAAATTATCAAAAAATCACCGCAAGTTTGCTTGCCTGTGACTAAATTTGTGTGTGTATCATTTAATTTATTCCCTCCTCTCGCAAACATTAATGACAGTGGCAACCTAGCACAAAGTGAATAGTCAGAATGAATCCAAATAAGAAATAGTCCAGTAAGTTAGAGATATTAGATACATAAGAATAGAAGTGATGGGATGAGCAAATGTCTCATGACGCGAATGCACAGCACAGGTGCTATTCTACCATGTGCTTAAGAAGAAAGACTTTGCAGTTGCAAACATAAGTCTTTCACTGCGCGCCTTTATCTAAGGTGTGCACTCTTGGTGGAACAAACCTGAAATTTGGGTGTTCCCTGTCAAATCCTGCATTGCCTGTATTTTCTCATTGACCTAAGTACTTTTGCCTCAACGTGCTTCTGTGGCTGCAATAAGTCCAGTGCCCCGAGAAGGCGAAACATTATATTGCATTTAGATGTAGTCTACTCCACACGTAACACAATGGTAAAAGAGACTTCCATAAAGCTTTCAAATCTCTTCTGATCGCTTCAATTGGACTATGTTTATACTGCAGGTCAAAGTGGACCAAATCTGATTTTTTCGAAATCAGATTTTTTTCCGGGTGACAAGTAAAATGTGATCTTTATCAGACTCCATTATAAACGCGCACAGGCCCCAATGTGTCCTCGACGTCACTTGAATGTGCAGTTCGATAAAGTGAAAACAAAGAATATTGACTGGATTTTGTAATTGAACAAGGAAGTCGTTACTACCAGAGAAAAATATCGGCGCCACAGATCAGCATGTTAGTGGGTTTGTGCGGTGGCTGTTGTGTATAGGAAGTAGGCAGATATTGGAAAACAACTGCAGGAGGAGGAGGAAGAGAATTGTAAAAAGGAAAGTGATCGTGTGGCATACACGAATAACGTACCTCAACCAAAGATGACTTACAAGTTCCAAACAGGTGAATTGCCGTTTAGACTGCAGTCACATTTGAAAAGGTCAGATTGCAAACGGATTTGGACTACCTCCTGATGTGGTCCAAATCTGATGCAAAAATATCAGATTTGAAGCATTTGAGGGAAAAAAAATCTGTTTTGGTGTCCACCTTCAACATCCATTGGAGGAATAAAGGACCATAATACCGCTCCGAATTAACAATCAAAAATCAAAATGCACTTCATTTACCAGGCTGTGTTTCTGCTTCACTTGACACCACTCCCACTCTCGCACATATCCTGCGCATATCGGCCGCATTTGGACAATCGTTCAACACATACAAAGATTTCGGCTGGACCGTGAGGCCATTATTTACTAAGTGACTATTTCATCGAAAATACATGTAGCGTCTATCAGGCGCTATACATAGGACGATGAGGACATCACCAATAATGATTGATTTTTTTGACAGTTAATATCAAACTGGCTGCTGTTACGCTTCCCCTCGCAAGCATAGACACACACACACACTCACACACACACACACACACACACACACGGGGTGGTGTAGCTAGGTTGGTAGAGCAGCCGTTCCAGCAACTTGAGGGTTCCAGGTTCGATTCTCGCTTCCACCATCCTAGTCACTGCTGTTGTGTCTTTGGGCAAGACACTTGACCTACCTCCTCCCAGTGCGACCCACACTGGTTTAAATGTAGCTTAAAGGATTTGTAGAAGGGGTTTCACTATGTAAAGCGCTTTGAGTGTCTCGAAAAAAGCGCTATATTAATATACTTCACTTCACTTCACACACGCACGCACTCTGCTCCTCCTAATTATAGCACACACGCACACACATAAGACTTCGAGGGATTGTCCTGCGGGAAGATATGGCGGGGGGATGAGGATGCCTCTATGGGGCTCCAGTCCTCCTACTTGTCCCCTGCTCGTCCATCCCTCAATTTTAGCTACATGTTAGACACTTAGGGTATGGGGGGCTTGGGATGGTAGGGTCCCACCATGGCCTTGATGTCCCCCAATTTTAATCGCATTATTAGTCCCCACAAGCATACATATCTCCCTCACGGTACAGTACACACATCAATAGACTTAGACTTAGACTTCCTTTTTATTCTCAATCAATCAATCAATCAATGTTTATTTATATAGCCCTAAATCACAAGTGTCTCAAAGGGCTGTACAAGCCACAACGACATCCTCGGTACAGAGCCCACATACGGGCAAGGAAAAACTCACCCCAGTGGGACGTCGGTGAATGACTATGAGAAACCTTGGAGAGGACCGCATATGTGGGTAACCCCCCCCCCTCTAGGGGAGACCGAAAGCAACGGATGTCGAGTGGGTCTGACATAACATTGTGAAAGTCCAGTCCACAGTGGATCCAACACATCAGCGGGAGTCCAGTCCACAGCGGGGCCAACAGGAAACCATCCCGAGCGGAGACGGGTCAGCAGCGCAGAGATGTCCCCAACCGATGCACAGGCTAGTGGTCCACCCGGGGTCCCGGCTCTGGACAGCCAGCACTTCATCCATGGCCACCGGACCTATGCAACTCCCCCTCGCAAGGGACAGGGGAGAAGAGGAGAGAAGAAAAGAAACGGCAGATCAACTGGTCTAAAAAAGGGGGGGTCTATTTAAAGGCTAGATTATACAAATGAGTTTTAAGATGGGACTTAAATGCTTCTACTGAGGTAGCATCTCTAACTGTTACCGGGAGGGCATTCCAGAGTACTGGAGCCCGAATAGAAAACGCTCTATAGCCCGCAGACTTTTTTTTGGCTCTGGGAATCACTAATAAGCCGGAGTTCTTTGAACGCAGATTTCTTGTCGGGACATATGGTACAATACAATCGGCGAGATAGGCTGGAGCTAAACCGTGTAATATTTTATACGTAAGTAGTAAAACCTTAAAGTCGCATCTTAAGTGCACAGGAAGCCAGTGCAAGTGAGCCAGTATAGGCGTAATATGATCAAACTTTCTTGTTTTTGTCAAAAGCCTTGCAGCCGCATTTTGTACCAACTGTAATCTTTTAATGCTAGACATAGGGAGGCCCGAAAATAATATGTTACAGTAATCGAGACGAGACGTAACGAACGCATGAATAATGATCTCAGCGTCGCTAGTGGACAAGATGGAACAAATTTTAGCGATATTACGGAGATGAAAGAAGGCCGTTTTAGTAACACTCTTAATGTGTGACTCAAACGAGAGAGTTGGGTCGAAGATAATACCCATATTCTTTACCGAGTCTCCTTGTTTAATTGTTTGGTTGTCAAATGTTAAGGTGGTATTATTAAATAGATGTTGGTGTCTAGCAGGACCGATAATCAGCATTTCCGTTTTCTTAGCGTTGAGTTGCAAAAAGTTAGCGGACATCCATTGTTTAATTTCATTAAGACACGCCTCCAGCTGACTACAGTCCGGCGTGTTGGTCAGCTTTAGGGGCATGTAGAGTTGAGTGTCATCAGCATAACAGTGAAAGCTAACACCGTACTTGCGTATGATGTCACCCAGCGGCAGCATGTAAATACTAAAGAGTGCAGGGCCAAGAACCGAACCCTGGGGAACTCCGCACGTTACCTTGACATAGTCCGAGGTCACATTGTTATGGGAGACGCACTGCATCCTGTCAGTAAGATAAGAGTTAAACCAAGACAAGGCTAAGTCTGACATACCAATACGTGTTTTGATACGCTCTAATAAAATATTATGATCGACGGTATCGAAAGCGGCGCTAAGATCACGAAGCAGCAACATAGATGACGCATCAGAATCCATCGTTAGCAATAGATCATTAGTCATTTTTGCGAGGGCTGTCTCCGTAGAGTGATTTGCCCTGAAACCGGATTGAAAAGGTTCACAGAGATTGTTAGTCACTAAGTGTTCATTTAGCTGCTGTGCAACAGTTTTTTCGAGAATTTTGGAAATAAACGGAAGGTGGGAGACCGGTCGGTAGTTTACCATGAGGTCAGGATCGAGGTTAGGTCTTTTGAGCAGAGGATGAATAACCGCTTTTTTGAATGCTAGGGGAACAGTGCCGGAGGAAAGTGATAAGTTTATAATATTTAACACTGATGGACCTAATAATACAAACAGTTCCTTGATAAGTTTCCCAGGAAGTGGGTCAAGTAAACATGTTGTTTGTTTTATCCCACTTACACGCTGTAATAATTCCTCTAATGTTATTTCATCAAAAATAGAGAGACTATTTTGGAGGGCAGTGTCCGTCGTATATACAGTCGTATTTGTGTTAATAGAGCCCAGTTGTAGCTGGGATGCGTTGTCTTTAATCTCCTTTCTAATGAGTTCAATTTTCTTATTAAAGAAATTCATAAAATCATCTGCCGAGTGGGTGGAGCTACTGGGAGGAGTCCCTTGTTGGGTTAGCGATGCTACTGTACTAAACAGAAATTTAGGATCGTTTTTGTTGAGGCGGATGAGATTTGAGTAGTATTTAGCTTTAGCTAAGGTAAGCATGCGTTTGTAAGTTATTAAACTATCACTCCATGCTTGATGGAAAACCTCAAGTTTAGTCGCGCGCCATTTGCGTTCCAGTTTTCTACATGATAATTTATGAGCTCTAATTTCTTCTGTAAACCATGGGGTGCGCCTTTTAGGGGCCCTTTTTTGCTTTAGCGGTGCTATACTATCAATAATTTCGCGCAAGGCATCGTCAAAGTTGTTAGTGAGTTTATCAATAGAGCCGACATAATTTGGGAATGGTGCTATTACCGAAGGCAGTAGGTCAGCAAGAGTCATCGTTGTGGCAGCATTAATGTTGCGGCCGCTATAGCAGTTATTATTATTATTAGCTTGTTGACAAAGAGTCAAAACTTCAAATTTTATAAGGTAATGATCAGACATTACTTTAGTATATGGAAGTATCATAACTTTGGAGGTGGTGACACCCCTGACAAGCACTAGATCTATTGTATTACCGTTGCGATGCGTGGGTTCATGTATTATTCGTGTAAGACCACAGCTATCAATTATGGTTTGGAGCGCCACGCACTGAGGGTCCGATGGGGTATTCATATGGATATTAAAGTCCCCCATTATGATTATATTGTCGGCGTGCGTCACTAGATCAGCAACGAACTCTGAGAATTCACTGATAAAGTCCGAATAGGGCCCAGGGGGGCGGTAGATAACAGCCAGGTCGAGAGGTAGCGGTGTGACAGACCTCATAGTAAGCACCTCAAACGATTTATATTTATTATTTAGGTTAGGGGTAAGGTTGAAATTTTCATTGTATATTAGTGCGACACCCCCTCCCCTTTTAAGAGGGCGGGCAACATGCGCATTCGTATAGTTAGGAGGAGATGCCTCATTGAGCGCAAAAAATTCGTCCGGTTTGAGCCAGGTTTCGCTAAGACCAATGACGTTAAGATTGTTGTCACTAATGACCTCATTAACCAATAACGCCTTGGGAGACAATGATCTTATGTTTAAAAAGCCCATATTATAGGTATTGGGCTGTTTTGACGAGTTTTTGTTAAGATTATCCGTAGTGGCAATATTAACTATGTTGCGTTTATTATGCGTAGTGCACTTTAAATAGTTTCGACCATATCTAGGAATTGATATGACGGGAATTTTCCGATTGTTTGCTTGGTGCTGCAATAGACTGGACATATCATAATTTGCCACCTCAGTAGAATGCATGTCCACCCCTGACACAGACACAACAGAAAAAACATTATGTGAATTGTGTATTATTCTAAGAGAATTGCTATGCGTACATGGATTATCCAGCCTGGCGCTGGCTAGTTCTAGCTTAACTGACTCCTCACCCGGACTAACAGACATTGTAATTGCCTGTGACCGGGCTTGCTCTAGTGTAGTCAGTCAAGTGAGACTTAAATAGTAGTCTATGTTTCTAGACAGGATGATGGCGCCTTCCTGGTTAGGGTGAAGGCCGTCTCTCATCAGCAAGCCTGGTTTGCCCCAGAAAGAGGGCCAGTTATCAATAAACGTTAGTCCCTGCTGCCTACAGTAGCTAGCCAACCACTTGTTAAGCGAGACTAATCTGCTATATCTCTCATCATTGCCTCTCGCAGGCAGGGGGCCAGAGACAATTACTCGATGCCTGGACATCTTTCTGGCGAGATCACAAGTCCTGGCTATGTTTCTCTTTGTAATCTCTGACTGTCTCATTCTAGTGTCATTGGAGCCAACGTGTACAACTATATTCGCATAATTAGTGGTGCGATTAGCCTGTCGTACGTGTTTACTAGGCCTGTTGCGAGTTAGCTCCCTAAGATTAGCTTCAATGTCAGGTGCTCTGGCCCCGGGGATACACTTTATTGTGGCTGGTTTGCTAAGCTTTATGTTTCGGGTGATGGAGTCCCCTATAACTAAGGTGTGGTGCCCGGTAGACTGGGGTGTAGGACTAGCTAAAGAGCTAAATCTATTATGCGTCTCAACCGGTACACCGTAGCTTGTAGGCCGCTTAGGACTGCTACAAGCTGGGCTAGTTAGCTCGCTACAGCTAACGCTAGCAGATGTGTCCGCAACATCTAAAGTTACGACATTACTCTGCTCTAACTGGCGGACACGGCCCTCTAGCAGAGCCACCCTCTCCGTGAGTATGGTGCAAGACGCGCAGGAAGCCATTACTCACAGTGTTTTCTGTCACCGAGTGAAGTTCCTGCTGTCCTCAGGGAAGTGGTCGCGGTCTGTAGGAGTAGCTTCTTACTGACCGGCGCTGCCTTTCTCCGCGCTAGCTTAGCAGCTAGCTAGCTGAGGAAAGGGTGGTGGGACAGAGATCGGGTGATTTGCAAGTTAAATAGTACCACTAAAAATGTTTGAGAAGTGATAAAGAAAGCTGTAGAACAATTAAAAGCACACAGATAGAGCGCTACTTAGCTTTTTCGCAACAGCGAACAGACGGCGAGCAGTCACGCACGGTGAACCGTGCGTGACTGCTCATTCAAATTTGAACTTTACAGTACAGATAGGGTCTGGAGGTTGGCTGTAACGGCTGACCTCCTAATTTTAACTACACAGTAAATCATGTACAAAGCCAATAACACAGGGCTGCCCAGAAATATGCAACAGTACTTCTCAACAAAAGAAAATACAATCTTAGGAATAGAAGGAACCTAAAACATTTATATACATGCACAACTTTGAAAGCATTTATATGTGAGATTAAACTATGGAATGGATTAAGTAAAGAACTCAAACAATGTACTGATATGAGCAAGAAACAGTACAAGCAGATGGTGTTCACAAAGTATACAAAAGAAGATTTGAAGTAAAATGTTTGATATCACTATCAGATACTCATGATGGGACAAAATCATAAGGGTACAATCAAATAGGCTCTGCTTTATCCTATTCCTTTTGAACATTGCTATTTCTTATTTCTCGCTACCCTCTGTCCCTCTACTGTCTCTCTCTCTAACCAACTGGTTGAGACAGACGGCCACCCAAAAGAGCCTGAGTTTTATCCAAGGTTTCTTCCCACAGAGTAGTTTTTGCTTGCTTCGGTTACTTTTCTGTTTTCTTTTTTGAATGCTGCTTGGGCACATGGGTGGGATCAGACAAGCTCTGCTTCTTCCCACTCCTTTTGGGCTGTTGAACACTTGAGCAAAAATGTTTGCTTGTCAAGTTTTAACATGTTTCAAATAGAAATACATTGACTGATTGATTGGTTAACATTGAGCAAATGCAGCTTAAACGATAAAAAGCCAAAAACAATAAAGCTGTCGCTCTTACCCATGTTGTCTCCCTCTATTGCTCGCCACAGCTTCCCAAATGTGTAACACTTCAAAAGGCCTAGACATAAGTGCAACACCCCCCACCCCGCAACTCCCCTGCTGCACAAAAATAGAAAGACGCACACACACCTTCCCACAAACATCATTAAACTCCACAGACTCCACTCACAGTTGCTTGTTTCTCCGCCATCTCCCCTCCCATCCAAACAAAATAAAAAGCAGGGACAGGGCAGTGCCCCCCACGCCGAACACACACATGCCAACCAATCCCGCAGACAGAGCCCACCCTCTATTAAAGATCAAAGTGAAGCTGTAGTCGTCTGAATGTGCGTGCACCACAAGCCATGGTGGTCCATATACTGTATTACCTTGCCGTGACTCCCACACCACTTACTGATTTTGACAGGGTACGTGGATGTGGGGGTGATACCAGAGGGGGCGCGGGACATCCTGGTAAAGGAAACTGAGGAGGCAGGTAACTTCCTGGCTCTGAGAAGACAGGGCTCTGAGGAGTACTTTCTCAACGGCAACTACATCATCCAATGGAATGGGGAGTACCAGGCTGGTGGGACCACCTTCTACTATGAACGTAGTGGGAACATGGAGAACCTCACCGCACCTGGACCCACTAGAGAGCCAGTCATGCTCCAGGTATGCCCACCTAAGGATTCCTTGCTTGAAGGATGTCAACATTATAGTAATACTTTGTAATAAAGAATGGCCTCTAAGCCCATCATAGGCATTATGACCCTTTGCATGATAATCCATGCTGTTGTCCAGTTGTTGTTTCAGGAGAAGAACCCAGGCCTTAAGTACGAGTACATTGTTAAAAAGACCAAAGAAACAGAAAATGATGTTGTCAAACCCATGTACTGGTGGAGACATGGCGCATGGACAGACTGCAGCACTACCTGTGGACTAGGTGGGTCCTGTGTTTGATGTTTAAAGGGATGATTTTTTCCTTACATTTAAAACACTTCCTTGTGGTATACACAACATGTAGTTTGGAAGAAGATAAGATTGTTCTATAAATATCTCCGACATGTGTCCGTGATTTTCGGTACTTATGGGGATCCAAGATACACAAAAACAGTTATAAATAGGTAAGGAGTTTTTTGGTTTTTTTTAATAATAGGGACCCTTTCAGACATTTCGCCTTTCGATAGTGCTTTCTTGTGCCACAAATTAGGATTTTTACCTCATCAGTTAAGGACTGAATTGTTGTGATGATGCTCATAAGTTAAAATCCTTTTCACATGAATGTTACTGTACACCTAAAATAATGTTGACATTACCAGAATAATCATTGCAGTCAAATTAGATTATTAATGTTGATTGGATTTAATGTCAGGTTCTCTGGGTGGCATACTTTTGTATTGTATATGGGTATTGCCGTATGGACCCAAATATAAGTGAATATTTTTTCTTCAAAAAGAAGTAAAAAAAACCCCATCTTTTTATCTTTGGGTTATGTAGATGTATTATACAGTACATGCAAACAAGTGGCACCAAATGACTTATCCCCAAGCAAGTCAGAGCATTTCCTCCTGTCACTCACACACACCAGTAACTGGCAACAAATAAAACCACTTGAAAGTGTCTTAAATGTTGTTCGAAAGTTAGCGAATACCAGAGGCTCATCAAACAAGTGTCAAGCAGTTAATATGACATATTTTTCATTGCTTTTTTGAATCCATCAGTTGGTATTTCACTGATATTCAAAAGATTAAGATTAATTTGGACCTAATTTGGCTCTACTTTTTTCTTAAAGTTAGAGGGGTCATCTTATATTCAGGTCATACGGTAATGTAATATGCTGCAATGTATTAACTAGCGTTATAATTACCAGTTTATTTAGTTACAATATTTTGTATATTATATATTTTGACTCAGCAATCACATTTCTCAGCATTTGCACAAAGGCTGGATTTACACTATTTGGTTTAAGTGACTCAAATGTATTCTTTTAAACTATGAATCAGATATCTACCACTGTGACTGCAGTGCAAGTGTAAGATTAGAAATACTGGTCATTGCGATACGCAGAGCAACATCCAGTTTCTATCTTACTTTGTATTTTGCAGCATCACCATGGAAAAAGCACTTACTTGATATACATTTCAGGGTAATGATTCTTTCTGATCCCAGATAGTATACCTTGATCATGATCTTCTACCTTTTCGCAATCTATAGTGCATGTCATTTAAGATTCAAGCACCCTAAGTAAGTACCCTAGCCATGGGATACTGCTAGGCCTTAGTGGGGGTACTGTATGCGCTGCGTTTGTGCTCCTGTTTGGTTTCATTCTGCTTTACTGAGATGGTTTTATTTATAAAACCATCTCATGATCTATAATATGATCTATAATCACAAGATGATTGTGATTATAGTTTTACAGACTTAGGTGCTAGACCTTTTTTCTGTCTGTCTTAGGTGAGCAGCACCAGCCTGCACGTTGCTTCGAGTTGGATTTGGGTGTTGTAGACGAATCTCTCTGTGACCCAGAGAGTCGTCCAGAAGATAGACACCGAAGGTGCAAGACCACAGATTGTCCTGCCAGGTCCAAATCTTCCTGATTAGTGTTTTATTTTTCATCAATCTTTTGGCCGTTCTGTCTCACTTCTCCCTTTGTTTTAAGGTGGTGGGTGGGTCGCTGGCAGCAGTGCACGGCCACGTGTGGTTCGGACAGCTTGCGGAAGCGTACGGTTCTTTGTGTCCGTACAGTTTTGGGTGAGGAAAGGGTGCTCCATCCAGTGGAGTGCAAGCACCTCCTCAAACCTAAACCTGTTGTGCCGTGCAACAGAGATGTACCTTGTGGACAAGATTGGGATGTTGGACTCTGGGAAGATGTAAGTTCTCTTCAGAATTATGTAGCATAATTTTCTCATCATATCATAATCGGCCTTCTTCCCAGTGTCCAGTGACATGCGGAGGAGGAGTTCGCTCCCGCACCGTGAAATGTATTCTGGCACCCAAAAAGCAGTGCGACCTTGCAACCAAACCACGAACCCGGTCTCTGTGCGCTCTGCAGAGCTGCCCAAATTCAAGGCTTCAACGACGTCCTGGGCCTCCACCTAAATACCGCCGCATTTACCTGCCTAAGAGCCACCCTACTGAGCGTTCTCCCCCACTCACAAGGACCTCAGCCACAGCAGTTATTGCCACAACCTCTAAGATCCCATCAACCGATCATTATGACATTAATGTTGTCGAGAAAAATCAGAGGAAAGCAACAAGTATGGAAAATACAGAAACAGAGGAAAGAGTGGATGTTGAGGATGGAAGCACACCAAACGTGGTGATGAACAGTCCTGGTTATGACTACATCACAGATGATAGGCCACGAGAGGAGGAGGGAATTATCGATCTGGACGTTGGTACTACTTGGGTCAAAAGTTCTCTTAAATCAACCACACCAGTGTCACATATAAACATCACACCCACTTTACAAACAAGTGTTCCTTGCATGCACACAACCACACAAGCCACCACATCCTCCCTCTTCACCTCACATGTCACTACCAAGATCACTCATGACAGCAACCCACGCATCTCTTCATACAGCCCCCAGATGCACAGGGTTCCTCTAACTACTCCCATGTTGAAGTTGCATTCGGTTCCACCCAAAACCCGTCTCAACACAACACAAGCTCCATTCCATTCCAGTACTGCACCATTCCCCCAGATTACCATTAAGGTTATTAAAGTGAAGAAGCCCACAGTGACTACCAAGAAAAGCAACTCTGCCAAAGAAACCCCAACCCATTCCAAAGGCAACCGCTCTGACAGCCAGAATCAGCCAGATTCAAATCCCAGGAGCAGCCCCTCCCAGGACCAGGGAGGGCCAGTCAGTATGGAAGTGTTCTGGGTCGTAGGAAACTGGAGTGAGGTGGGTGCAGACATTTAGGGCCATCATATATTATACCAAGAAAGTGCGATGCCATTATTTTCCAAGCATTTAAAAACATTTTTGTTATGTTCTAATGCTGACCACACTCCATTGATATTGTTATAATTAATTATCATACTGTAGTAAGCTGAGGTCTGCATATTACATGGGTAGGGTTTTTAGATTGAAATTCCTCAAAAGTACACAGCAAGACGCTAAGCAAATTTGAGGATCCTACCAGCAACTTCAACTTACTACGATGGTAATTCATAAAACCCCACATAATTATTGGAGTGTAGTTTGCATGAAAGCATAATAATAATTGAAGATAGTTAAAGGGGCTGTTTGCAACTTGCTCATAGTTAAATTTGCCATACCAAAAAATATAAGAACACCACCGGCAAACTTTTGTTACCATTAGTGGTTGACCAGAACATACATAATTTTGTAAATATCTCTATTTTTCACAATTGCTAATTCAATTGAATAAAAAAAACATGTCAGCCCGATGAATTTGATTGGCGTTCAGGCTTATCACTCACCCTGTCTTGCCAATATGTATGTGCAAAGAGCACGTGCACAGACACAAATGCAGTCCAATAGAAGCAACGAACAATTTGTATATTCTATCATAACAACAACGTGACTGCAAAATAGGATATGTAACATCAGCTAACAAAGTCGCTATCATTGGCTGACAACACACAAAGCTAATTCACATGCACGTGTTACATATGCACGTACATGCTGTACACTATTACGTCCTAAGAGCCGTAAGTGAACGGGACACAATGCTTACAATACATTAGAAAGTTAGCACCCTCTATGCATCTGTGTCAAGTTTACAAACAGCCCTTTTAATAGTAAAGGTCTGGAAAACTGTAACATTTTGTTGTGGTACTTTATTGGTACACTATTAGTAATGTTTGATCAAAAAGGAAATGCTTGTTGTATTCAAAATGTCCAATTTCTATGTTTAGCTGTGATATTGTGTATGATTTGTCCTCGCACATTATAAAACTAGTTTAACTGAATAATGTAAATTAGATGTGAAAATTACTATTAATACTACAAACCCGTTTCCATACGAGTTGGGAAATTGTGTTAGATGTAAATATAAACGGAATACAATGATTTGCAAATCATTTTCAACCCATATTCAGTTGAATATGCTACAAAGACAACATATTTGATGTTCAAACTGATAAACTTTTTTTTTTTTGCAAATAATCTTTAACTTTAGAATTTGATGCCAGCAACACGTGACAAAGAAGTTGGGAAAGGTGGCAATAAATACTGATAAAGTTGAGGAATGGTCATCAAACACTTATTTGGAACATCCCACAGGTGAACAGGCAAATTGGGAACAGGTGGGTGCCATGATTGGGTATACAAGAAGATTCCATGAAATGCTCAGTCATTCACAAACAAGGATGGGGCGAGGGTCACCACTTTGTCAACAAATGCGTGAGCAAATTGTTGAACAGTTTAAGAAAAACCTTTCTCAACCAGCTATTGCAAGGAATTCAGGGATTTCACCATCTACGGTCTGTAATATCATCAAAGGGTTCAGAGAATCTGGAGAAATCACTGCACGTAAGCAGCTAAGCCCATGACCTTCGATCCCTCAGGCTGTACTGCATCAACAAGCGACATCAGTGTGTAAAGGATATCACCACATGGGCTCAGGAACACTTCAGAAACCCACTGTCAGTAACTACAGTTGGTCGCTACATCTGTAAGTGCAAGTTAAAGCTCTCCTATGCAAGGCGAAAACCGTTTATCAACAACACACAGAAACGCCGTCGGCTTCGCTGGGCCTGAGCTCATCTAAGATGGACTGATACAAAGTGGAAAAGTGTTCTGTGGTCTGACGAGTCCACATTTCAAATTGTTTTTGGAAACTGTGGACGTCGTGTCCTCCGGACCAAAGAGGAAAAGAACCATCCGGATTGTTATAGGCGCAAAGTTGAAAAGCCAGAAAGTGTGATGGTATGGGGGTGTATTAGTGCCCAAGACATGGGTAACTTACACATCTGTGAAGGCACCATTAATGCTGAAAGGTACATACAGGTTTTGGAGCAACATATGTTGCCATCCAAGCAACGTTACCATGTTCGCCCCTGCTTATTTCAGCAAGACAATGCCAAGCCACGTGTTACATCAATGTGGCTTCATAGTAAAAGAGTGCGGGTACTAGACTGGCCTGCCTGTAGTCCAGACCTGTCTCCCATTGAAAATGGGTGGCGCATTATGAAGCCTAAAATACCACAATGGAGACCCCCGGACTGTTGAACAACTTAAGCTGTACATCAAGCAAGAATGGGAAAGAATTACACCTGAGAAGCTTAAAAAATGTGTCTCCTCAGTTCCCAAACGTTTTCTGAGTGTTGTTAAAAAGAAAGGCCATGTAACACAGTGGTGAACATGCCCTTTCCCAACTACTTTGGCACGTGTTGCAGCCATGAAATTCTAAATTAATTATTATTTGCAAAAAAAAAATCAAGTTTATGAGTTTGAACATCAAATATCTTGTCTTTGTAGTGCATTCAATTGAATATGGGTTGAAAAGGATTTGCAAATCATTGTATTCCGTTTATATTTACATCTAACACAATTTCCCAACTCATATGGAAACGAGGTTTGTATTATTTCTGGTCCTTCGGCGTTCCACACTTGCTGGCATTAGTTTACCCAGTTGTTGTGCTTAGCTAGTCTGGACGCTGCAATATTATACTGTACTCCTCAGTCTTCGCTTTGCTGTAGTGGACCATTTATCCTGATGCCTTCAGTCTCCACTTGGATACAATTTTCCAATTCCATATTATATATCTCATTCTGAATAATGCATTTAATATAGCTTAGCTTTCACAGTTTCTCATTGTACGGTTGTGAGTTGAGTCAAGCCGTATCTGTACTATGCAGTGGAAAAGCGGCATAAGCCTGCTAGGATGAGCTCCAGCTTTCCAATGCACAGAACAAACGGTAAAACTAAATGAATAAATAATAAATGGTGGATGAAACCCTTTGTTTTTGTCTGTCCCACTCCAGTGTTCAACAACATGCGGGATTGGTGCAATATGGAGGACTGTCACTTGTAGCTCCCAGAAGGACAAGGATTGTGAAATCACAAAAAAACCAGAGCCTGCCCGCACCTGCCATCTACAGCCATGTGCCACGTGGCAAAGTGGCAGCTGGAGCAAGGTAACATCCTCTGGTCCTTAAAATACTAAAAAACTCCAATCTATCAATATACAGTATCTGATCAATGTTGTCCACAGTGTCCTGATCATTGTGCGGTAGTGGGTAAGCGGTACCGGGATGTCCAGTGCGTTGATTCCCAGAGTCACCGTCCTCTTCGACCCTTCCATTGTCAGGCGGTGTCGAGCAAACCTGTCAGTGCTTTGATCTGCCCCCTAAAGGCCTGTGTAGACTGGAGCGTGTCACCCTGGGCACCAGTATGTCCTGTGTAATGGCATATGTGTACACAAATACAGTTAATTAATTACTTCTCTAACTCAGTGCACCGGGAGCTGTGGTGTGGGTATGAGGGAACGGCTGGTGTACTGTCCAGTGCCTCATGGTTGCGGCGCCACACTGAGGCCAAATAGCACCGAAACATGCAGCCTGAAGTCCTGTACCCTTTGGACGACAGAAGAGTGGGAGCAGGTCTAAGACAGTCAATCATATATAATGTGCATTTTCCGTCATAAAAAGGAGGCTGCAAAAAGTGTATATTATGACTCCACAGTGCTCTGTAAGCTGCGGAGGAGGTCAGCAGCTGCGTGACGTCATCTGCGTGAGGGCTGAGGATTCTAGTGTGATGCCAGACAGCCTTTGTGAGAAGATGTCCAAACCAGAAGTGTTCAGGAAGTGTAACACGCAGGAATGCCGCACTACCACAGGTTGGTTACAAAGATCTTGCTTTCAGTTGGCCTTGAATTAGCTATATTCCCTCTTTAACAGGTCCAGTTTGCAGAAAGAACACAATGTCCTCTCGCTTCTGCGACAAGCTGAAGCTGCTAGGTCGTTGCTCTTTCAGGTCGGTGCAACGACAGTGTTGTGTCACCTGTAGGTCATAGACGGGTATATCCTCTCACTGCACCTCCCAGCTACTGTTATTCGTCAACGCGGAACAGGAAATAGTTGACCGACAGTGGAACCTCTAAAGTCAGTGATGCTGGTCGACTTCCCATTTGTTTGGATTTGCAATCTTTCTCATATCGTGAAAATTATCTGTTCCGCAGGAGGCTGCCTTCAGTTTTTGCACAGAAAATGTTTTAAAATGTAAACATTTGGCAAATCATGGCCATCATTAAATGTTTTCTTCACAGCCATCGTTGTTTACGTGACACAAAGCACAGTTATGAAAGTAACTCTTTGGTCAGGGCAGTTCAACACAATGGTTCAGGGGACCACATTTTTTTAAAGCAAAGGACCAGAAGCCGGTATTGGATTGTCCTGCCAACTCATTGTCTTTTTAACAGAGCAATACTAATAACAAAGGTTGTCTATATAACGAGCGTATTTCTTACTAGTAACAGTAAGATACGTTAAAGACACATTAATGTCAACAAAAATGCACAGGACTGATTCACCTGGTCAGAAGTAGAAAAGTTACCAAAGGAGTCTACAGTAAAAAAAAATTATATACTGCGAGAAACATGCATTGGCTATACTGCTTATTTAAGGTATTCTGCAAAAAAGAAAAAACTAAAAATTCTGTAAGTGTAAACAGAAATTACTTGCGGGTCAGTCTGATCTTCTATAGTTGGATCCCAAGTCACTTGTTTTAACTGGCTGGCTTTAGGTGGTTGCTGAGTTGGTATCTAACGTAACAATGTTGACAGTTTTGACTCTGAAATATTTGACAACTTCTGAAAATCTTGCCCATATGTATTAACTGCAGACCCATTTGACTTTAGAGGTTCTACTGTATTTCACTGAGAACACTATATGATGTTAGCACTAACGTTTAGGCTGATTCCTCAGCAGGGTGCAAACTGTACACTACATGGGGTGCACTTTAGAATGCCATAGCAATACCGCAAGCACAAATTTTACTTACTCATAAACTGGATGATGTACACGTATTTTATTCATTTAAATGTTTTGGTGCGTCAAATGTGCTTTGCCTTAACCGGTACTGGTGCTGAATGTGTATTTTAAACTGGCAAAAGCAGAGCAAAGCATGTAAAAATCACATTTGTATCTGTCTTTTTATACTGTAGCATTTAGTGTGGTAGACATTGTTCTCATTGTGTTTTCAAATATTGCGCTGGGACTGTGTGTTTACATCAATCAGAGGGAAAGTTTCAACAACTCCTCTTAAAGTGACTGTTTGCAATTGGTTTAAAGTTACTTTTTTCAAACCCCAAAACACAACAAGAACCCCACGGCTATCTTATGTTACCATTAATGGTTTAAAAGAAAACATTAAAAAAGTTTATATTTTTGACAATTATATGGAATAAAAATTGTTTGTCAGCCCAAGAAAAAGGCTGGTGTTAATGGCTGTTGGCCACCGCTATACCTGGAGCTCTGAAGCAATTAACAATTTGCAGTCATGTTGTCATTTTGATACGCTATACCATATTTTTCGGACCATAGGGCGCACCGGATTAAAAGGCGTAGTGCCAATGAGCTGGTCTATTCAGGTTTATCTTCATACAAAAGGCGAACCGGATTATAAGGCGCATTAAAGGGGTCTATTTGTGTTGGCCATGTGATGACGGCCCGAAAGGGACAAGCGGTATAAAATGGATGAATGGATAAAAGGGTCATATTATGATTTTTTTCTAAATTTAAAACACTATCTTTTGGTCTACATAAGTGATGGTGGTAGCTTTCTGAGCGTCTCTTCAGGATGCGCCGTTTTGTGGGCGGTCTTATTTACATGGCTCACCTTCAACAGCGTCTTCTCCCCATCATCTTTGTTGTAGCCTTGTAGCGTGCAAGTACGGGAGTCGAAGAAGTGTCAAAAGATGGAGCTAACTGTTTAAATGACGTTCAGACTTTACTTAAATCAATAACGAAGCATCAAAATGGATGAATGAATGGAACTTCTCATCCGTGGCTCAGAAATGTGTCCGACCGGAACCTTCTAATAGCTCAAATTCAGTGGGTGAATTATCTAAACCCACTACCATTTTTAGCGCTTTGATAGCCAGTCTACTGACAGACATAAGTAAGAACTTTACGCTACTTTATATTAGAAATAGCAACAACGGAAGATGAATGCCACATACTGTAAGAAGATAGAGAAAAAGAAGAAGCATATGACTACAATGGCGGACGCGGGCACATTTTCAGGACTTATGCAGATCCCAAATACACATCAGCTGATACCAGAAGGTCTTGTATAATTTTGTGAAACAAAACACCAGGTAATATGTCTGCTAATAGGTGCCATTTTGCGGTCCTCGTATGTTTAATGCGCCGGCAATCCATCAAGCGGTGTGGCTTCATAGCTTACTGAAGTCGTACTAAAAACATTTGGACAGAGTTTTGAGCGTTGTGTGTAAGGTTCTATATTACAGTGGTTCTCAACCTTTTTTCAGTGATGTACCCCCTGTGAACATTTTTTTTATTCAAGTACCCAATAATCAGAGCAAAGCATTTTTGGTTGAAAAAAAGAGAAAAAAAAGTAAAATACAGCACTATTTCATCAGTTTCTGATTTATTAAATTGTATAACAGTGCAAAATATTGCTCATTTGTAGTGGTCTTTCTTGAACTATATGGAAAAAAAGATATAAAAATAACTAAAAACGTGTTGAAAAATAAACAAGTTATTCAATTATAAATAAAGATTTCTACACATAGAAGTAATCATCAACTTAAAGTGCACCCTTTGGGGATTGTAATAGAGATCCATCTGGATTCATGAACTTAATTCTAAACATTTATTTTGTTGAAGTATTATTCAATAAATATATTTATAAAGGATTTTTGAATTGTTGCTATTTTTAGAATATTTAAAAAAAATCTCACATACCCCTTGGCATACCTTCAAGTACCCCCAGGGGTACGCGTACCTCCATTTGAGAACCACTGCTATATTATAAATGGAACATTTAAGTTTTGGTGTTGTTTACTGGTGCCACACGTATCTCTTATGTATAACTGCCATCTACTGGTCACACTTATCATTACACCATGTACCAAATCAAATTGCTTCGAAGTCGGTAAGCACAACCAGAATTATGCCGTATATTAGGTGCACCAGGTTATAATGCGCACTGTCGATTTTTGAGAACATTTTAGGATTTTAAGTGCGCCTTATAGTCCGAAAAATACAGTACATTTAATGATAGTTGGTATGAGTAGCTGGACTTTGCCAAATCGCTATCATGAGAACAAACATAATTAATGCGTGTGTGTTTAGTGGGCCGTAGTTTATGTTGTCAGAAATATAACGCTCACAATCCACAGCACTTTCGAAAGTTAGCACTCTGTAGGCAGCCATGTGAGGGTTGCAAACAGTCACTTTAAGTGAACTGCAGAACTCTGTAGTTGAATCTGTGATGCTCCTCAGGTGTGAAAGTGACCAATTAAAAAAAAGAGGCGTTGCGGGTCATCCCTCTCAGGTCCCCCAAAACCAGATGGCTACTGTTTTTGTATGATCTTGTACATATATTCTCTATCAATAAATGTATACGATGTTTGTGCTTACCATTTATGACATAATATCCTTGACGGGTCATTCCAACCAGGACAACTCAGAATGCCCAATGCTGATGCAGGATGTGTAACATCAGCCTCAGCAGCACAAAGCTCAGGTTCAGGGATCAAGTTCATCTGGCCAACATTTTCCCCAGGTTTCCTCTGTGCCAGATAACCAGAGACGGATTAAAACAAGCATCATGCACATGCTGTTATTCAAGTCAGACACCAAGAGTTGGTCAGCACTAATGGAAGTAGTAACACATTACTTGGTCAACGTGGAGCATCAACTCTTCCAATCAGTGAATGTGTTTGCGTGTTGTCACGGTGAACCCATCCTGCTGCATGTTTAACACAGCTCTTGTCATGTTATGTCAGAGTGTTGCTTCATCTGACTGTTTGCACAATGGGCCGTAGAAGAGTTAGCTTACACACATTCATACAGTGTACCAAATACTAATTACAGTACATTTCAAAATTGAGTGGTAAAGTGTTTGCTAAAGCTGTCTTTATAGGATTCAACATAAGGTGACAAATTCCATCCCATCCATCCATTTTCTACTGCTTGTCCCTTTCGGGGTCGCATGGGGTGCTGGAGTCTATCAATCAATCAATCAATGTTTATTTATATAGCCCTAAATAACAAGTGTCTCAAAGGGCTGCACAAGCCACAACGACATCCTCGGTTCAGAGCCCACATACGGGCAAGGAAAAACTCACCCCAGTGGGACGTCGATGGGAATGACTATGAGAAACCTTGGAGAGGACCGCATATGTGGGTAACCCCCCCCCCCCCCCCTCTAGGGGAGACCGAAAGCAATGGATGTCGAGTGGGTCTGACATAATATTGTGGAAGTCTAGTCCACAGTGGATCCAACACATCAGCGAGAGTCCAGTCCATAGTGGGGCCAGCAGGAAACCGTCCCGAGCGGAGACGGGTCAGCAGCGCAGAGATGTCCCCAAGATGCACAGGCTAGCGGTCCACCCGAGGTCCCGACTCTGGACAGCCAGCACTTCATCCATGGCCACCGGACCTGTGCAACTCCCCCTCCCCAAGGGAGAGGGGAGCAGAGGAGAGAAGAAAAGAAACGGCAGATCAACTGGTCTAAAAAGGGGGTCTATTTAAAGGCTAGAGTATACAAATGAGTTTTAAGATGGGACTTAAATGCTTCTTCTGAGGTAGCATCTCTAACTGTTACCGGGAGGGCATTCCAGAGTACTGGAGCCTGAATAGAAAACGCTCTATAGCCCGCAGACTTTTTTGGGGCTCTGGGAATCACTAATAAGCCTGAGTTCTTTGAACGCAGATTTCTTGCCGGGACATATGGTACAATACAATCGGCAAGATAGGCTGGAGCTAGACCATGTAGTATTTTATACGTAAGTAGTAAAACCTTAAAGTCACATCTTAAGTGCACAGGAAGCCAGTGCAGGTGAGCCAGTATAGGCGTAATATGATCAAACTTTCTTGTTTTTGTCAAAAGTCTAGCAGCCGCATTTTGTACCAACTGTAATCTTTTAATGCTAGACATAGGGAGACCCGAAAATAATACGTTACAGTAATCAAGACAAGACGTAACGAACGCATGAATAATGATCTCAGCGTCGCTAGTGGACAAAATGGAACAAAATTTTGCGATATTACGGAGATGAAAGAAGGTCGTTTTAGTAACACTCTTAATGTGTGACTCAAACGAGAGAGTTGGGTCGAAGATAATACCCAGATTCTTTACCAAGTCGCCTTGTGTAATTGTTTGGTTGTCAAATGTTAAGGTGGTATTATTAAATAGATGTTGGTGTCTAGCAGGACCGATAATCAGCATTTCCGTTTTCTTAGCGTTGAGTTGCAAAAAGTTAGCGGACATCCATTGTTTAATTTCATTAAGACACGCCTCCAGCTGACTACAATCCGGCATGTTGGTCAGCTTTAGGGGCATGTAGAGTTGAGTGTCATCAGCTTAACAGTGAAAGCTAACACCGTATTTGCGTAGGATGTCACCTAGTGGCAGCATGTAAATACTAAAGAGTGCAGGGCCAAGAACCGAACCCTGGGGAACTCGGCACGTTACCTTGACATAGTCCGAGGTCACATTGTTATGGGAGACGCACTGCATCCTGTCAGTAAGATAACAGTTAAACCAAGACAAGGCTAAGTCTGACATACCAACACGTGTTTTGATACGCTCTAATAAAATATTATGATCGACGGTATCGAAAGCGGCGCTAAGATCAAGAAGCAGCAACATGGATGACGCATCAGAATCCATCGTTAGCAATAGATCATTAGTCATTTTTGCGAGGGCTGTCTCCGTAGAGTGATTTGCCCTGAAACCGGATTGAAAGGGTTCACAGAGATTGTTAGACACTAAGTGTTCATTTAGCTGCTGTGCAACAATTTTTTTGAGAATTTTCGAAATAAACGGAAGGTGGGACACCGGCCGGTAGTTTACCATGAGGTCAGGATCGAGGTTAGGTCTTTTGAGCAGAGGATGAATAACCGCTTTTTTGAATGCTAGGGGAACAGTGCCGGAGGAAAGTGATAAGTTTATAATATTTAACACTGATGGACCTAATAATACAAACAGTTCCTTGATAAGTTTCCCAGGAAGTGGGTCAAGTAAACATGTTGTTTGTTTTATCCCACTTACACGCCGTAATAATTCCTCTAATGTTATTTCATCAAAAATAGAGAGACTATTTTGGAGGGCGGTATCCGTCGTATATACAGTCGTATTTGTGTTAATAGAACCCAGTTGTAGCTGAGATGCATTGTCTTTAATCTCCTTTCTAATGAGTTTAATTTTCTTATTAAAGAAATTCATAAAGTCATCTGCTGAGTGGGTGGAGCTACTGGGAGGAGTCCCTTGTTGGGTTAGCGATGCTACTGTACTAAACAGAAAATTAGGATCGTTTTTGTTGAGGCGGATGAGATTTGAGTAATATTTAGCTTTAGCTAAGGTAAGCATGCGTTTATAAGTTATTAAACTATCACTCCATGCTTGATGGAAAACCTCAAGTCATTTGTGTTCCAGCTTTCTACATGATAATTTATGAGCTCTAATTTCTTCTGTAAACCATGGGGTGCGCCTTTTAGGGGCCCTTTTTTGCTTTAGCTGTGCTATACTATCAATGGTTTCGCGCAGGGCATCGTCAAAGTTATTAGTGAGGTTATCAATAGAGCCGACATAATTTGGGAATGGTGCCATTACCGAAGGCAGTAGGTCAGCAAGAGTCATCGTTGTGGCAGCATTAATGCTGCGGCCGCTATAGCAGTTATTATTATTAGCTTGTTGACAATGAGTCAAAACTTCAAATTTTATAAGGTAATGATCGGACATTACTTTTGTATATGGAAGTATCATAATTTTGGAGGTGGTGACACCCCTGACAAGCACTGGATCTATCGTATTACCGTTGCGATGCTGTATTCAGGCAGAATACAGCTGTATTCAGGCAGTAGGCGTGGTACACTCTGGACAAGTCGCCACCTCATTGAGAAGGTGACAAATTATCTTTCAATATTGAAACATATTGCAGCATGATGAAGGCAAATGGTCAGAGGCCTGAAAACACCGTCAGGAGGAAGACTCACCGTTCTGAGAGGTTTCATGGATGATGTGACAAGCATCCTATAGACCGCCCCATGCACAGCACGACTCCTCAAGCATTTCGACGAACTGACCGTCTAGGCGAGGATGAAGATAAAGCCTGCTAAGTCCAGGAGCCTGTCCATCAGGAAGGGTGTGAGAGATGACAGGACAGTCTTCACAGCAGGAGGTGAGAAGATTCCACTCCTGGCAGAGCAGCCCATCCGAAGCCTCGGGAGGGAGTATACAGCAGAGCTCTCGGACAGGCAGATGGGGAGGGTGGTCCAGAAACAACTAAAAGAGGGGCTCGTAAGGATCGACGGCAGCCAACTTCCTGGGAAGCTGAAAGTTTGGTGATACCACTTCACACTTATCCACCGCGTAATGTGGCCACTGAAAGTAGCCGAAATTCCATCTTCTCAGGCCAGCAAGATGGACAGCATCGCCAACGGTTATATCAGGAAGTGGCTGGGCCTCCCCCGCTGTTTCTCGGACCCAGGTATTTTCGGCAAGAACATTCTGCAACTTCCTCTGAAGTCAATCAATCTGGGTTACAGGCAGGAGAAGACTCGCCTTGTACTGGAGTTGAGGGAATCAAGAGACGAAGCTGTGAAGAGTGCAGCGGTGACTGTCCGCACTGGACGAAAGTGGAAGGCTCAGGTGGAAGTGGACCAAGCTGTCTCAAGGCTGAAGTACAAGGAGATTCTGGGAAGAGTCCAAGACAGCCGGGCAGGACTGGGATGGGGGCAACCAGTCCAGTTCTGGTCCAAAGCCACGAGACAGCAGAGGAAAGCCATGGTGGTGGAAGAGGTCACACAAGTGGCGCAAGACCAGTATTGGATCAAGGCCGTATCCCAGGGAAAACAGGGGGCATAGACTCGCTGGGAAGATACCATCAAAAGAGTCATAACCTGGGCCGACATCTGGCGAACTCCTCAATCTCGGCTTAGCTTCCTCGTGAGGGCCCCTGCCATGCCCTCGAAACCTAGCCCAGTGGTTCGGAAGCGAGGGCAAGTGCTCCCTGTGCAGCAAAGACAATGTAGGACTCAAACATATCCTTTCAGGTTGCAACGTCGCGCTGACGCAGGGGCGCTTCCGGTGGCGACACAATCAGGTGCTGAGGAAGTTGGCAGAGCTGTTGGAGAGATGCAGAGTCGGGGCAAACAACGCCACAGATCGCCATCGGCCAAACATCAATTTCATCAAACCAGGAGAGGTAGGACATCACTTCTGCTTACCTCTGGTAAGGGCTGGGAGATGCGTGTTGACCTGGACAAGCTGCTAGTCTTCCCAACTGAGGTAATACAGACAACGCTAAGACCAGACGTTGTGATGTGGTCCTCAGCTGCTAAGAAAGTCCTCATCATTGAACTAACCGTGCCATGGGAGGAGGGAATACCAGTAGCACATGAGTTCAAACGGTCAAAGTACAGCGACCTGGCAGAGGACTGCAAGGGGGGAGGCTGGTCTGCGTCCATTCACTGAGATCGGATGCAGGGGCTTCGTAGGAGGTTCTGCGACCCGGCTCCTGCGTGCGGTGGGAATGACCGGTTGCAGCCTGAGGAGGGCCATTAAGGAGTTGGCAGAGGAGGCAGAGAAGGCACGCTTCTGGATGTGGCTAAGAAGGAGGGACAACACTTGGGGCCCAACACCCCATTGAGGTCAGTTGCAGGGAGTGGCGCGGGGAGACGTCCCCGCTTAGCCACTGCCCCCCCACTGCGAGGTGTCCTGGCTTGGGGGCGAAACATCAGTGAACGGTGGCACCAGCTGACGACCCTGCAGCTGACCTCGAAGTGCACTAGAGGAGGTGCGACAGGCAGAGATGCCAAGCAGTTAGGTCTGTACTTATTAATATTGAAAACTTTTTTAAAAAACAACACATTTTACATCAGTTCAAGAACGTAAAAAATTTTTATCTTGAAGACTGACCTTTTTTTTTAGCATGCACATTATTATTATTATGCTTAGCATAAGTAAACTACTGTACTTATTTCTTAGGCGAATCCATTATAGCAGACCTGTCAACTATTATACGCTAACACACATATTCATGTAACACAAGTAGTCAGTAGTGTTTAGTAGTAAATGCTAACAATGTTAACGTGACAAAGTGCTAACTCTAATACAAGTTCAACTGTTTCAATGCAGTTACACTACTGTAATTACATTACTGAACACTGTTTTGACCCTCAAAGACTGCCATATTCTTGCCTATAGCGACTGGCCATGTAGGCTAACAGCTGCTAGTACCTGGCGACACAGTTTAAAGCAATTTTTCTCAACCATTGTTGGGCCGGGAGCGCCTCCTAAAGGACCACCAAAAATATCTGTTTTTCAGCTGTGGTCCGCAACGGTACATAATACACTTTTCCAACACTTGTGGATGTAATGACAATCTCAAACAAACAGAAAAAGTTTGAAACTACAGTGGTTCTAGGAACGTTTTATAAGTGCTAAAATTATAACTAAAGGGGTGAAGATTGATTTTCATTTTCACTTTAATTAGTTAAAAAAACATATGCATTATCTACTTAGTTTTTTAATACAACATAATTGTATGTAAATGTATTTTCCGTCAGTTATTTATTAGTTATACAGAATTAGTTATATAGAATTATTTTTCTAATCAGCCTGACCTAAACCTAATTTGGTAAATAAATACAAAACTTTGTGATTAACACATACCTTATTTTTTTTACAGAGTTATAACTGTATGCAGATTAGATTTAATTATTGAATATGAGAGTAAGAATATTAATTCAGTGTTAATAATTGGGTGGGCCACAAGCCCTTCTATAGTAAAAAAGTTGGGCCCTGAGGTCAAAAATGTTAAACATCCTTGATTTAGAGAGCAATCAATGTAAGATTTGTTTGAAATTACCACTAATATGTGTCATAAAACTATTTTCATTCAGTTGAGTTACATGAGCTCTAATGGCTAATGCTAAATTAAACAAATCTATTTGAGAATAGATGCCGTACATGAGAAAGAGGTAGCTTACTGTTGGTGAATATAATCTGTGTCTGTGTAAAATACACTGATCAATGCTATACCATTAATAATTGTTTTTTCTACAGTGGCATTCTTGTGCCAGTAGTAATATACAGTGCATCCGGAAATTTTTCACAGTGCTCACTTTTCACACATTTTGTTATGTTACAGCCTTATTCCAAAATGGAATAAATTCATCAATTAATCAATCAATGTTTATTTATATAGCCCTAAATCACAAGTGTCTCAAAGGGCTGCACAAGCCACAACGACATCCTCGGTTCAGAGCCCACATAAGGGCAAGGAAAAACTCACAACCCAGTGGGACGTCGATGTGAATGACTATCAGAAACCTTGGAGAGGACCGCAGATGTGGGTGACCCCCCCCTCTAGGGGAGACCAGATGCAATGTACGTCGAGTGGGTCTAGTATAATGTTGTGAAAGTCCAGTCCATAGTGGATCTAACATAATAGTGAGAGTCCAGTCCATAGTGGGGCCAGCCGGAGACCATCCCGAGCAGAGACAGGTCAGCAGCGCAGAGATGTCCCCAACCGATGCACAGGCGAGCGGTCCACCCTGGGTCCCGACTCTGGACAGCCAGCACTTCATCCATGGCCACCGGACCTGTGCCCCCCTTCCACAAGGGAGAGGGGGGCAGAGGAGAAAAGAAAAGAAACGGCAGATCAACTGGTCTAAAAAGGGGGTCTATTTAAAGGCTAGAGTATACAAATGAGTTTTAAGATGGGACTTAAATGCTTCTACTGAGGTAGCATCTCTAACTGTTACCGGGAGGGCATTCCAGAGTACTGGAGCCCGAATAGAAAACGCTCTATAGCCCGCAGACTTTTTTTGGGCTTTGGGAATCACTAATAAGCCGGAGTTCTTTGAATGCAGATTTCTTGCCGGGACATATGGTACAATACAATCAGCAAGATAGGATGGAGCTAGACCGTGTAGTGTTTTATACGTAAGTAGTAAAACCTTAAAGTCACATCTTAAGTGCACAGGAAGCCAGTGCAGGTGAGCCAGTATAGGCGTAATATGATCAAACTTTCTTGTTCTTGTCAAAAGTCTAGCAGCCGCATTTTGTACCAACTGTAATCTTTTAATGCTCGACATAGGGAGACCTGAAAATAATACGTTACAGTAATCAAGACGAGACGTAACGAACGCATGAATAATGATCTCAGCGTCGCTAGTGGACAAAATGGAACACATTTTAGCGATATTACAAGAAGATAATACGAAGATAATACCCAGATTCTTTACCAAGTCATCTTGTGTAATTGTTTGGTTGTCAAATGTTAAGGTGGTATTATTAAATAGATGTCGGTGTCTAGCAGGACCGATAATCAGCATTTCCGTTTTCTTAGCGTTGAGTTGCAAAAAGTTAGCGGACATCCATTGTTTAATTTCATTAAGACACGCCTCCAGCTGACTACAATCCAGCGTGTTGGTCAGCTTTAGGGGCATGTAGAGTTGGGTGTCATCAGCATAACAGTGATGTTTGTCCTCAAAATTCTACAGACAATACCCCATTATGACAAAAAAAAATGTCAATGTTGCAAATCTATTAATAAACTAAAAAAAATCACATGTACCCAAAACCAGTGAAGTTGTCACGTTGTGTAAATGGTAAATAAAAACAGAATACAATGATTTGTAAATCCTTTTCAACCTATATTCAATTGAATAGACTGCCACGACAAGATACTTAACGTTCGAACTGGAAAACGTTATTTTTTGCAAATATTAGCTCATTTAGAATTTGATGCCTGCAACATGTTTCAAAAAAGCTGGCACAAGTGGCAAAAAGACTGAATAAGTTAAGGAATGCTCATCAAACACTTATTTTGAAGATCTCACAGGTGAACAGGCTAACTGGGAACAGGTGGGTGCCATGATTGGGAATAAAAGCAGCTTCCATGAAATGCTCACTCATTCACAAACAAGGATGGGGCGAGGGTCACCACTTTGTGAACAAATGCGTGAGCAATCGTCCAACAATTTAAGAACAACATTTCTCCACGGGCTACAGCAAGGAATTGAAGGATTTCACCATCTACGGTCCGTAATATTAAAAGGTTCAGAGAATCTGGAGAAATCACTGCACGTAAGCGGCAAGGCCGTGACCTTGGATCCCTGAGGCGGTACTGCATCAAAAACCGACATCAGTGTGTAAGGGATATCACCACATGGACTCAGAAATATTTCAGAAAACCACTGTCAGTAACTACTGTTCGTCGCTACATCTGTAAGTGCGAGTTAAAACTCTACAATGCAAAGCCACCACCCGGATTGTTATAGGCACAAAATTCAAAAGCCAGCATCTGTGATGGTATGGGGGTGTAACTTACACATCTGTGAAGGCACCATTAATGCTGAAAGGTACATACAGGTTTTAGAGCAACATATGATGCCATCCAAGCAACGTTATCATGGACGCCCCTGCTTATTTCAGCAAGACAATGCCAAGCCACGTGTTACAATAGCGTGGCTTCGTAGTAAAAGAGTGCGGGTACTAGACTGGCCTGCCTGTAGTCCAGACCTGTCTCCCATTGAAAATGTGTGGCGCAATATGAAGCCTAAAATTCCACAACGCAGACTGTTGAACAACTTAAGCTGTATATCAAGCAAGAATGGGAAATAATTCCACCTGAAAAGCTTCAAAAATTGGTCTCCTCAGTTCCCAAACGTTTACTGAGTGTTGTTAAAAGGAAAGGCCATGTAGCACAGTGGTAAAAATGCCCCTGTGCCAACTTTTTTGCAACATGTTGCTGCTATTAAATTATAAGTTAATGATTATTTGCAAAAAAAAATTAAGTTGATCAGTTCGAACATTAAATATGTTGTCTTTGCAGTCTATTCAATTGAATATAAGTTGAAAAGGATTTGCAAATCATTGGATTCTGTTTTTATTTAGGAATTACACAATGTGCTAACTTCACCGGTTTTGGGTTTTGTACATAAGTATTCACAGCCTTTACTCAATACTTTGGTGATGCACCTTCGGCAGCAATTTCAGCCTCAAGTCTTTTTGAATATGATGCCACACGCTTGTCTTTCAAAGTTGACCAGCTTCCCAGATTGGTGCTACAACCTTCTACTAAACAGGTGAGAGATTTGAATTCAATGTTGTAAACTCAAAAGCAAAACAGCAGCAACAAAAGCATCTCAAGCTTCTTCTTGAATCTTAGTAAAACTAAAATAATGCTATTTGGTAATAGTATAAGAGAAAGTCAAACACAAATACAAATAGACGGAATAGAAATTGAAAGAGTAAATGAAACCAAATTTCTAGGTATAATGATTGATGATAAATTGAACTGGAAATCTCACGTAAAAAATATACAACATAACGTAGCAAGAAACACGTCAATAATGAATAAAGCAAAACATGTTCTAGACAAAAAATCACTTCATAGTCTATACTGCTCACTAGTGTTACCATATCTGAGCTACTGTGTAGAAATATGGGGAAATAATTACAAAAGTACACTTCATTCATTAACGGTGTTACAAAAAAGATCAGTTAGAATAATACATAATGTTGGATATAGAGAACATACAAACCCTTTATTTATTGAATCAAAGATACTGAAATTCCACGACATAGTGAATTTGCAAACAGCTAAAATTATGCACAAAGCAAACTATAACCTGCTACCCAAGAATATACAACAATTCTTCTCAACAAAAGAGGAGAAATATAATCTTAGAGAAAAATGTAATTTAATACATTTAAAACATTTGTACGCACGTACAACACTTAAAACCTTCAGTATATCAGTATGTGGAATTAAATTATGGAATGGATTAAGCAAAGCAATCAAACAATGTACTAATATGATCCACTTCAAGAAACTCTTCAAACTTAAAGTGTTTACAAAGTACAAAGAAGAAGAACCATGACAAACATTTTCAATTTATTTCATCCATTCATTCATTCATTCTTAAAGTAATCTTACTTATCTCATCATATGAAATATGACTTTCTTCACCAATTATTATTATTAAATTCTTACTATTATTTATTTATTTATTTTTATTGTGATTACCTATGGAGTTTATTGTGAATAAATTGAGAACAGGAAGTGAATAAAAAAGTTTCAGCAACTGTTATGTAAAGAAAAGGGGTAGGATTAAATAAGCTCTGCTTCTTCCTACTCCTTTTCGAACATGTTGAAAAGAGAAACTGGAAATTGTGATGTATCATGTTGTATGCTCGCATGTTCGAAATAAACTCAAACTCTAACTCTAACTCTAACTCTTCTTGATTTAATGGCGGGTCGCAACCAACGTTATTAGTAGTTCAGTTAGTATCAGCTCAAGCTAGCTTGTAGTCAGTAGCTGGCTACACGCTAGTTGTCAGAGGAGCACTGAGCAAGGCATTATGTCACAACGCTCAAAAAATAGTTTGGCGCTGTTAGCACTTACAAAAGCTGCCACTGCAGGTTGGTTAATATGCAGTTCACTGCATGTAAATTGGGTGTTTTTGGATGTTTATTTAGGGGCCTTATTGGCGGAGTAGATAAAACCAAGTACCTGCATTCTTATCTGCCTCGTACAAGTTTTTTTCAAGATTTGTAATTCACAGAAAAGGAAAGGGGAAAACATTTGTTCTTGTTTCACTTATGGATTGTGAATGATGTGCACACTAACCCTAACTGTAGCTCAAAACTTAGAGGCTGGATAGTTCAGAGGGTTGTGCTGCTTCAAATCACAGGCAGGTTGATTGGTAATGTTTGAAATTGTTATTTAGACAATTAAAATAATGCAAATTAGTTATATTCTATGGTTCATTAGGATCAAATTCAAAAGTCTGATAAAAAACTGAACAAGGGGGTCAGTGTTCAAATTTTAGGTAGGTTGATTAGTAATGTTAAATTTAAAAAAATAATAATAAAGCAAGTGAGCAATAACCTGTTAAGAATCATGATTAATCCAAATTCAAAAATCTGATTTAAAAAAAAAATCATAAACTTAACCCTAACTTTAGCTCAAAACATGGAGACTGGATAGTTCAGTGGGTTATGGTGCTAAATCCCTGAACAAGTGGGTTAGGGATTAAATCTGAGGAAGGTTGATTGGTAATGTTGATTGAACATGTTTTTAAATAATTTGATGCAAGTGAGTATTAATCTGTGAATGATCATGATAAATCCAAATGCAAAATCTGTTAAAAATTTTAATAACCCGAACTGTACAATGAAACCCTACTGGGAAACCCAAACCATAATGATGGCTTGAAACCCTAATGAGAAACCCGAACCTTAGCTGTACATTTAGGACAAACCTAACCTCTAACCCTAACCCTAATTGGAAAAATTAACACTGAATGTACATTGAAACCCTAATGGCAAAACCTGACCCTGAATCTAGCTCAAAATTTACAGACTGGCTCAGGGGCGTCACTACAGGGGGGGCTTAGCCCCCAGGAGATGCACAGGATGCGAGCGAACGTAGCGCACGAGCACAAAACTTCACAAACGGCTAACAAAGACTTTGAAATTAATCATTATTATTATTATTAATTCAGTCTGTGTATTTTCAATCTGTGTTCAGTACAACAACAAACATGGGTTTGTCGTGTCCTCCGGACCAAAGAGGAAAAGAACCATCCGGATTGTTATAAGCGCAAAGTTGAAAAGCCAGCATCTGTGATGGTATGGGGGTGTATTAGTGCCCAAGACATGGGTAACTTACACATCTGTGAAGGCGCCATTAATGCTGAAAGGTACATACAGTTTTTAGAGCAACATATGTTGCCATCCAAGCAACGTTACCATGGACGCCCCTGCTTATTTCAGCAAGACAATGCCAAGCCACTTGTTACATCAACGTGGCTTCATAGTAAAAGAGTGCGGGTACTAGACTGGCCTGCCTGTAGCCCAGACCTGTCTCCCATTGAAAATGTGTGGCGCATTATGGAGCCTAAAATACCACAACGGAGACCCCCGGACTGTTGAACAACTTAAGCTGTACATCAAGTAAGAATGGGAAAGAATTCCACCTGAAAAGCTTCAAAAAATTGGTCTCCTCAGTTCCCAAACGTTTACTGAGTGTTGTTAAAAAGAAAGGCCATGTAACACAGTGGTGAACATGCCCTTTTTCCAACTACTTTGGCAAGTGTTGCAGCCATGAAATTCTAAGTTAATTATTTGCAAAAAAAAAAAAAGTTTTAGAGTTTGAACATCAAATATCTTGTCTTTGTAGTGCATGCAATTGAATATGGGTTGAAAAGGATTTGCAAATCATTGTATTCCGTTAATATTTACATCTAACACAATTTCCCAACTGATATGGATACGGGGTTTGTATATATTATGACAAGCCGTTAAGGAAATTAAATACATATGGAAGTCTGAATAGAAATGAGAAACTTTTATATATACTGTAAATAAGAAAGACTGTCCATCTGCTGATCTGAAAAAGAGCCAAAGCTGTCAAAGAGCTGAGGGACCATCTTCAAAGTGCAATGCTGAAACAAATAATGCAAACAATAAAATGTAACTTCCAGGGCTTGAGATTAACGTAGTCCCGTCGTCCCGGGGACGGTAAAAAAAATGCACGGGACGAAATTAAATGCTCCCCGGGACGATGGCTTTTAACCATTTTTTTTCTTTTTCTTTTTATGTATTTATTCATTTTACATTTTATATTAAATGTCTTGGTTTTTCCACCCTCTGAAAATCCTATGAAATGTTTAACAAGTCATCCTATAATAATACAACAGCTATTAATGTAACAATACAATAAAACAAATATATTTAATGATGTTGTTTTCATTATTTTAACAATAGGCTAATGTATATTACTTTATATAGTTTCTACAAGAAACACAAAACTTAAAAACTAAATTATTTACAATTGCAGACACAAGGTTCTTGTTCTGCAGTGCTGTGTGCTAATGTGCTTCGTACACCTGCAGGACCGCAAGCAAGGTCGCAGAGAAAATGCGGACTGGATTTTGAGTGATGTGGGCATTTTCTATATGAACAAGTGGAATGGATTGGATACCGACGCACTAAAGGGGCTTTCTACCTTACGCTATGAAGTGAGGGGAAACTGAGTGAATAATGACAGGTAATATGATTATTTATTTAAACTCATATTCGGGCCACTTTATAATGAATATGTCGGCATATACTGTATTTGTAAAAATAAAAAAAATAAAATTATATTTTTTTTAACACCAAATTATTTAAGTGGGCTTAAGAATATTTTAGGGGGGCTTAAGCCCCCCTAAAATAGGCCTAACAACGCCAATGGACTGGCTAGTTCAGTGGATTATGATGCTTGATCTCTGAACAAGTAGGTCAGGGTTCAGCTCAGGTAAGTTGGTCAGTAATGTTTGAAACAGTTTTTTTAAATATTTAAATAATGCCAGTGAGTAATATTTTGTGAATAATCATGCTAAATCATTATGAAAGCATGCATTGTAACTCCCTTTCACGGCACACTGTACATACTGTACCTACTTTGCCAGAGACGTCGCATTAAAAAAGTAGTCAAAAGTGCCTGAAATATATCTGTTGGCATTGACCTTAGGAGCAAAACATGACTCATTCGAAATCCTCACCAGAAGATCATGCTAATTTTATGTTAAACAAATGTTTTGCGGGTAGTCTAAATAAAGGTGCTTTCAAATAAACTTTAACGAGGCCTTATCTTCTATATTTTATATCTTAGTTGACTAAATTTAATAATTTTAGCTGACGAAACTAAAAAATTAGTTAATTAAATTAATTAATTACTAATTTAGATGACTAAAATTGGACTAAAACTAAAATACATTTTAGTCTCTATGTGTCAAAGTCAAGGCCCGAATGAATTATCTATGGCCTCGGGGATGATATTTGATTTGTATTGGAACCGGCCCGCAGGCCACAGCTGCCTGCTGCTGTTTTGCATGCACCAATACTCCATCAGTGTTGGCGCTAGGAATTTTCAATATGGGGTCCCGGGGACCCCATCAGGTCATAAAAATGGGGTCCCACAGTAAATTATTGGGTCACACTTTTTTGTAACTGTTTTGAAAACAAATGGTAAATGTATGCATTATCCTGTTATATCTCACATTTTATATTGTGTTTTGGAAAAAGGTTGTCATAAACTTTACTTAATTCATTAAAAAAAATAACACAAAAGAAAAACAAATTTTTATGCATATGTAAATGTATTCAGTTATAAACATTCATTCCCTTTCTTCTTTCCTTCATGAATTTTGAATCTTTACCGCTGCCGGTAGTTTTTTCTATATTTTGATGGTAATATTTTCAGAATGTGTTTGTTCTATTTTTGGCCAAAGTAAGACAAAGAAAACAATATGAAGTTGTCTTTATTTTTTAGTTTTAATGCCATGATTTGAATCGTCCGGCCCACGTGTGCACAGATTTTCCTCCATGCGGCCCCTGAGCTAAAAAGAGTTTGGCACCCCTAGTCAAAAGAAGAAAAAAAAAACTGTTCTCAAAATGAACACTGCAGTAAGCATCTAATCCAGGGGTGTCAAACTAATTTTAGATCCGGGGCCACATGGAGAAAAATCTACTCCCAAGTGGACCGGACTGGTAAAATCACAGCACAAATAACTTAAAAAATAAAGACAACTTCAGATTGTTTTCTTTGTTTAAAAATAGAACAAGCATATTCTGAAAATGTACAAATCATAATGTTGTTGGGGTTTTTTACACTTGCATGTTGCGGTTCTATCTTTATTTGCCGTTATTTATACTTTCTGAAAAAATTATGTGATAATGTTCATCAGTCAACTCATGGTGTTAATTTTCAATCTATGAAGATACAAAAATAATATCAAAATCAAATTACAGGATGTTATTCATGTAGTTTGCTCATATTCCTCGACTGGTGCACTGGTTTATTTTTATTTTTTTTACATATGTAGCATAATCTACAAAGATACAGAGAATTGCTATTGCAACATCTTGTGGACACATTTAGAACAGCAGTTTCTTTCATTCAAAAATTTCGGGTAATTTTTTATACTTAGCAAACTGATCCCGCGGGCCGGATAAAACTTGTCCGTACGTTTGACACCCCTAATCTAATCCCTAATCAGTATGCAAATAAGACAGTCTCAAATTTCATATGATAAACTGAAGACAAACATGTGTCTGACAGACTCCTGTATGCAAAGTATTAGTTCAGTTTTTTTGTTGTTTTTTTTGAGGTGAGGGGGTTAGCTTACTGACTTTCTGCTCCTCCCTTAGCAGCTCACAAAGACAAAGTTAACACTGTGTAATACACCCGTCTTTTAGAGCTTTTAAAAAGGGTAGTAGTGTTCCTGCATGTACTGGTAGCAATCAGAGACAGCAACCAGTAAATCAGTATTAGCAAGCAGTGCTTCCTCTGCTCCTCCTTCCATTCCCCCAACACATGCTGCCCCAAATCAGCCTGCTCAGCTACCCGTGACTTAAAAGGCCTTTTTTCCCCCTTTTTTCATGTAAAACACTTCCTTCTACATAACATGTGGCACTATGGTCAAAATGTTGCATAGATTATAGACTTAGACTTAGATTTAGACAAACTTTATTGATCCACAAGGGAAATTGTTCCACACTGTAGCGCAGTTTCAAAGGATGGAAAGGGTAAAGATGGAAAGGATACTGCAGTTATTAAGTAGACTAAAAATGTACCATAGAAGCAATATAAAATATAACATATATATAATATTTACATATAATATATATATACACAGTATATAGGTGAGGTGAAATTAACTTCTGCATTTGACCCATCCTCTTGTTCACCCCCTGGGAGGTGAGGGGAGCAGTGAGCAGCAGCGGTGACCGTGCTTTTTGGTGATTTAACCCCCAATTCCAACCCTTGATGCTGAGTGCCAAGCAGGGAGGTAATGGGTCCCATTTTTATAGTCTTTGGTGTGACTTGGCCAGGGTTTGAACTCACGATGGTGATTGGTACCTTAACTTTTTAACTTTAATATAATGTATACTGATATATTATATTATTATATTCTATTATATTTCTATATAATATATACAATATATAACAAATCCCAATTACCATGTACAATATTACAGTATATATAACAGCTGCAGCAAAAAAAAGAAAAAGAAAATAATGTTATACAAACCATCTTTAAGCCGCTTTCTGATCATCGCGCCAGGCTGCGTTACCTTGCCATGTTGTCGTTTTCAGTCTGTCTACCGACAGATATAAGTGAGAACTATACGCTACTTTGAATTACAAATGGCAACAGCAGAAGATACTTGTGCATGTACGAGCCAGTCTGCCTCACATCAAGAGGATAGAGAAAAAGAAGGAATTTATTGGTTACGGTATCGGACTACATTGGCGGACTCGTGCAAAGCACTTCGGGTAAAATCTCAACTGTACGGAGATATCCGCTGACATCGCCAATGGAAAAAAAACCATTACAAATAGGTCAAATTCCAAACGGCTCGTTTTGAGGAAGTATGAAGGAAGGCAAGATTATTTTTATAAATATTTTTACCTTAACTGCTTTTAAAAAATTGGAAAGCAGCATTGATGGAGACAAGGGGCTCCAGAGGCATGTGTCCAGCCACAAGCATGTGCATGCTTCAACTGTATGGACTAGAGCACATGTTTCAAACTCAAGGCCCGGGGGCCATATCTGGCCCGCCACCTCATTTTATGTGGCCCGCAAAGGCCTGGAATTACCATGCGTCTATTTGTTTCAGAATGTATAGTCAACTTTCTATTTTGACAGAAAAAAATACATGTACTGTGTGCAATTTCATATATTTTAAATTTAATCTAATATTGCAGCAAATATCATATTATCACACATTCCAAACATCAAAATCTGCTTGACTCATGATTTTGAAGCAACTTATCTATCAAATTGTACAATGTAAAAAAAAAAATCTGGTAAAAAAACTGATAGCTCAGTTGCCAGAATTTTACTGTAAAAACACAAGACAAAAAAATGTGTAATATTGTTTTTCCATTTACGGTACTACACCGTAAAAACAACAACCGTAGATTGTACAGTAAAACAGTGGTACTGTTTTCCCATTTACATTTACAGTATACATTGTAAAAAAAACATGGTACATTTTATGGTAAAATTTCGGCAGCTAAACTTTACTCTAAAATCTACATGTTTTTCTTACAGTGTACATGAAATATGTAACAATAAATAGTTGTGATTTCTCCAGATTCTCTGAACCTTTTGATGATATTACGGACCTTAGATGGTGAAATCCCTAAATTCCTTGCAATAGCTCGTTGAGAAATGTTGTTGTTAAACTGTTGGGCAATTTGCTCACACATTTGTTGACAAAGTGGTGACCCTCGCCCCATCCTTGTTTGTGAATGACTGAGCTTTTCATGGAAGCTGCTTTTATATCCAATCATGGCACCCACCTGTTCCCAATTAGCCTGTTCACCCGTGGGATGTTCCAAATAAGTGTTTGATGAGCATTCCTCAACTTTCTCAGTCGTTTTTTGCCACTTGTGCCAGCTTTTTTTAAACATGTTGCAGGCATCAAATTCCAAATTAGCTAATATTTGCAAAAAATAACAAAGTTTACCAGTTCAAACATTAAATATCTAGTATTTGCAGTGTATTCAATTGAATATAGGTTAACAAATATTTGCAAATCTTTGTTTTCTGTTTTTATTTACGATATACACAACGTGCCAACTTCACTGGTTTTGGGTTCTGTATATAGTTTTTGTTTTGTTTTATTTTTGGTATGTGTAATAAAACATGCAATTGTACTATTTACATTTTCTAGAAAGCAGTACATGGTTTGAAGGCCGATATATGTTTTTGAGTTTGTAGAAAATGAAATAAAAAAAATAATTGAAGATGTCATCATACATTATACTATAGTATAACATAGTATGCATATATCTATTTATATAGAACTGCATGCAAGGTAAAATACATCACAATTAGATATATGTATGTTTTACAAAATAGATGTATTTCACAGTATATATTCAGCTGAGATAGGCTCCAGCACCCCCCAAGATCCCACAAAAAGGGACACGCGGTAGAAAATGGATGGATGGATAATACCAGTTGATACCAATTGGCATTTTTAGCATTAATAATGTATTAAACTAGCCGGAATCTATGATACAAATGTCACGCATCACAGTTGTTGTTTTCAAAAGCGAAAAACAGGTAATTTATGACTCAGACTTAAACTCTGTTCTCCTCGTCCATACACCTCCTCCTCTTTCCTTTTCTCTTTTCCCACTTCCCCCATTTTAAAGATTAAGATTAAAGATTAAAGTACCAATGATTGTCACACACACACTAAATGTGGCGAAATTTGTCCTCTGCATTTGTCCCATCCCCTTGGGGAGCAGTGGGCAGCAGCGGCGCCGCGCCCGGGAATCATTATGGTGATTTAACCCCCAACTCCAACCCTTTGTTGCTGAGTGCCAAGCAGGGAGGTTATGGGTCCCATTTTTATAGTCTTTGGTATGACTCGGCTGGGATTTGAACTCCAACCTACCGATCTCTTCACCATCGTACACAGACACTTGTTTCTCAACTTTGTCTTGTGGTCCGAATCATTAGTGTGTCTACACTTCAGCCTATGTTGTTAATGTAACTATTCATTTTATTCCTGAAGTTATGATGTTGTGAGCCGAATCATTAGACACAAGCTGTTTGCACTTTGTAGACTGTAGGCCTAATATTAATTTCACTGCTAATAATTTCTCATGTTATTATGTTGTGATCTAAAACAATATTGCCAATGCAAAAGTTTTCTGTTTTCATTAATTATGAATATGGATTAAAACACCTGTTGCATTTTGGATGTATTGTCTGGTTATTAGCAGGCACATAACCAAATCTCTTTTTTTTAATACTAACGGCTTGTAAAAACATCATATTTGACAAAAAAAATCTGAATCGGACATCCCACCCTGCAGTGTGAAAGTAGCCTTAGATTACAACTCACACAAGAATGCTACTGTAGAAACAAAACATATTTTAATGGTATAACATTGACCAGCAAATTTTAAATGTGCAAAAAAGATTTAACAATACTACATAAATGTGTAATATACCATAAACCTACTAAGTCCAGGTCCATGGGTCTATGGTCCAGCACAGATGAGTTGATCTGTTTGGTGACCTGTAAGTAAATTCTTCTGGCCTGTGAAAAGTGACACTTAGCAGAGCACCCTGACGTAAGCCTGTCCAGGACACGGTGCTGATAACGTGACAAACAACAATTTATCATTGTAAGGCAGGAAACAGCAACCTCATATTACCAGACACTCCAACGCATAACACAACAAACATTAAATATTTACATTTAATGACAGAGAGAGAAGAAAAGAAGGGTTTGGGTTAAATGTATTTGTGCATGGTATCCCCTCTGAAATTGAGCTAACACGTTCTCCTGTGATTGTAAAAAAAAAACATTTAAATGAAAGGGGAATGTAAATTTAATATGGCAGCTTACGCCTCAAATCTCGGGCTAAACCCTGAGAGAAGGCAGTGCAGCATCTGCAGGCTTTGGAGCAAGCGGTCCAGTCTGGTGGCTGTCATCTGGACCCCATCAGGTCGTATGTCCCCAGGCAGTCAGACTGGCATCCCAGGCTGTACCAGACATGCTCCTTTATTAAAGCCACAGCCTCCTCTGACCCTGCATCCAAAAAGCGGGCCCCAGAAAGAACACAAACTCACACATGGTTCCCATAGGGCACTTTGCTTATTTGTGACTTTGTGCATTTCATTCCCTTGCCGACTACATGTGCATTGGGAGCTGAAGTAACATGGAGCAAAGGGATTTTCATCTGCTTAATGATAGCGTAGCCCGAGGAGACGATCTGACATGCTGGCGGGGGTTGGGGGAGTGAAAAGCCGGGACACACGACAAGAATAAGGTGGATTTCCACACTTGGACTTGGCACTGTTTATATTATGTTTCACACTAGTGCAAAACACAACATGAGTTTTTGAAATGTCAGTACAGTCGTCCCTCGTCACATCACGCTTCACTCTGTTGCAGATTTTTTTTTAAGTTTTTTAAGTGTATACTATATATTTGTGGCCTCAATTAAATGTTACATTCAGTATTATTTATGTCTTATGTGTGTTACAGTGCAGTATGTGTCTTATTTTCTATTATTTTTCAGCCCCTCAATTAAGGTCGTGTCCTGCCTCGTCATTCTGACCCGAAAGCGTAGCTTGGCAGATTTATTGGCCGGGTAAAGACTCGGGTAAAGTGAAGGGTGTTACCCCCGACGAAAACATTGGCCCTTGAGGGAACGTCTCCCCTTTGCTACTACGGTCTGCACCGGAGCCGAACAGCAGGACAGGTGTAACAAGTACATTATTACCTGTTACTCTTTATAACTCCCTGTGCAGATCTGAATGCGTATTATTTAAATGTTTACCTAAGTTTGAAGCAAAAGGTTAATACCAATCGCCACGTTTGGCAAGGCGTGTTTTAAAGCAGCAATTGCACACCGGCGCCTCCCTGTTTAAAGCGTCACATTTATTGTTGGTTTTGAAGCCCAAATACCTCCATGTTGTGCTTCACACACCCTATTTATTAACTAGTAGAATTGCTGTTTTTTGCTATTCTTCTTCTCCATGATGTTTTTGCTTATATGTGCTTTGTGTGTGCGTTTTGACTCACTCAACATCATGTGCCTCTGCTCAGTACCTCACCACTGCACAGCAGCATGCAGATGAAAAAACCAGTAATGGTATTTTTCAAAGGCAGTATAGTACTGTTTTCAATTAATTAGTACCGCAGTACTTTATTAATGCCGGTATACCGTACAACCATGGTGCTTATTGTGTTTGGCAATGGACCAATCAGTAATATAATCCGTTGTTACGTTCTCATAGCTGGGCTTACTTTACTTAAGCCTCCATTGTTTACAAGTGTTCAAAGTAGCAGCAGTGAAAGCATTAACATGATATTGAATAGAAAAACATTTTACTATTAATATACACATGGATATTTCCAGGATTTAGCATTGGAGAGATACAGACTGTAGAAGTTTAACCTTAGTGTATAGTTACAGACCTACAGCTTCCTTTCTCTCGTCCACCCGCATATAGTCTCCTTATCGCGCCGACAATAAAACAAGTTGACCATGCTATATTAGGGGTGGCCAACCAATCAGAGACTAAGAGCCACTTTTTTTTACTGTGTTACTGCAAAGAGCCACATCCTACACATGGGCACACATGAACATCACCCCATCCCTTCCTCACACACACACACACACACACACACACACACACACACACACACACACACACACACACACACACACACACACACACACACACACACACACACACACACACACACACACACACACACACACACACATACACACACACACACTTTCTTGTATTTGTTACCTTCTTGGGTAACACTTTAGTATGGGGAACATTTTCTAAGTAACAAATACTTAATTTAGAGTTATTTGGACACTATTAACATTTGTAGTTTTGTGTTTTGTTAGTTAGGGTTAGGGATAGGGTTAGGGTCAGGGTTATATCTAACTGATTTTTTATTTTGATTGGACGTGTCATTGTGAAAATGTTTAAACGAAAATTAAAAAGTATGTTGGAGTTCAGGTGTTGGTGGAAGGAACAATGATAAAGTAATCTTAAATAATTTGTGTTAAAAAGGGGGCAAATAAATATAAGAATATTATTCTTCCATCTGCTCCTTTCTAAACATGGAAATGTATCAGAAACAAAAAACAATGAAAGTGTCAACTGTACGTGGCTTGTATATATGCATTTTCATGAAAGGAATAAAAATAATGATGATGATGATGATGAGGGTTAGACCCTAACCCTAACCACTAACCCTTAATAAGTACTTAATAATGACTAATTAAGAGCCAATATGTTACTAATGTGCATGTTAATAAGCAACTAATTAATGGTGAATATATTCCCCATACTTAAGTGTTACCCCTTCTTGAGACCTCCGAAAAATGCCTACCTCTAGTGTTATAATAAAAGTCGTAATTTTTCTCAATGCAAGTCCAAATTTTACGAAAAACAATGCAAGTCCAAATTTTACAAGAAAAACTGAACATTTGGTCAATATTATGATAAAAGTTGGAATTGTATTCAACAGTCGCAATTTTACGAGAAAAATATTGGCTATTTTATGAAAAGACTTGTAATTTCACTCGACAAAAAAGTTGCAATTTTATAAGAAAACTGTAACATTTTGGCGATATTATACAAACCCTGTTACAATATGAGTTGGGAAATTGTGCTAGATGTAAATATAAACGGAATACAATGATTTGCAAATCCTTTTCAACCCATATTCAGTTGAATGCACTACAAAGACAAGATATTTGATGTTCAAACTCATAAATGTTTTGGTTTTTTTGCAAATAATAATTAATTTAGAATTTCATGGCTGCAACACGTGCCAAAGTAGTTGGGAAAGGGCATGTTCACCACTGTGTTACATGGGCTTTCCTTTTAACAACACTCAGTAAACGTTTGGGAACTGAGGAGACGCATGTTTAAGCTTCTCAGGTGGAATTATTTCCCATTCTTGCTTGATGTACAGCTTAAAGGCCTACTGAAACCCACTACTACCGACCACGCAGTCTGATAGTTTATATATCAATGATGAAATCTTAACATTATAACACATGCCAATACGGCCGGGTTAACTTATAAAGTGACATTTTAAATTTGCCGCTAAACTTCCGGTTCGAAACGCCTCTGCGGATGACGTATGCGCGTGACGTAGCCCGGCGAACACGGGTATGCCTTCCACATTGAAGCCAATATGAAAAAGCTCTGTTTTCATTTCCTAATTCCACAGTATTCTGGACATCTGTGTTCGTGAATCTGTTTCAATCATGTTCATTGCATTATGGAGAAGGAAGCCAAGCAAGCAAAGAAGAAAGTTGTCGGTGCGAAATGGACGTATTTTTCGAACGTAGTCAGCCACAACAGTACACAGCCGGCGCTTCTTTGTTTACATTCCCGAAAGATGCAGTCAAGATGGAAGAACTCGGATAACAGAGACTCTAACCAGGAGGACTTTTGACTACGATACACAGACGCCTGTAGAGAACTGGGACAACACAGACTCTTACCAGGATTACTTTGATTTGGATGACAAAGACGCAGACGTGCTACTGTGAGTATGCAGCTTTGGCTTTTTTTTGCGTATGTACGTAACTTTTTTAAAATATATAAGCTTTATGAACCTTGGGTTAGGTGAACGGTCTTTTGGGCTGAGTGATTGTGTGTGTTGATCATGTGTTTGAATTGTATTGGCGTGTTCTATGGAGCTAGGAGCTAGCAGAGGAGCTAGCATAACACGTACCGTACCTACGTGCGCGTCACGTACGTAACTTTTTAAAAATATATAAGCTTTATGAACCTTGGGTTAGGTGAACGGTCTTTTGGGCTGAGTGATTGTGTGTGTTGTGCAGGTGTTTGAATTGTATTGGCGTGTTCTATGGAGCTAGGAGCTAGCAGAGGAGCTAGGAGCTAGCATAACAAACACGCAGGTGTTATTATGCAGGATTAATTTGTGGCATATTAAATATAAGCCTGGTTGTGTTGTGGCTAATAGAGTATATATATGTCTTGTGTTTATTTACTGTTGTAGTCATTCCCAGCTGAATATCAGGTACCGTGAGTATGCAGCCTTGGCTGCTAAACATTCGATAACTTGACCGTATGTGCGCGTCACGTACGTAACTTTTTAAAAATATATAAGCTTTATGAACCTTGGGTTAGGTAAACTGTCTTTTGGGCTGAGTGATTGTGTGTGTTGATCAGGTGTTTGAATTGTATTGGCGTGTTCTATGGAGCTAGGAGCTAGCAGAGGAGCTAGGAGCTAGCATAACAAACACGCAGGTGTTTTTATGCAGGATTAATTTGTGGCATATTAAATATAAGCCTGGTTGTGTTGTGGCTAATAGAGTATATATATGTCTTGTGTTTATTTACTGTTGTAGTCATTCCCAGCTGAATATCAGGTCACCCCCGGCTCTCACAGCATCTTCCCTATCTGAATAGCTTCAACTCCCCACTAGTCCTTCACTTGCACTTTACTCATCCACAAATCTTTCATCCTCGCTCAAATTAATGGGGAAATTGTCGCTTTCTCGGTCCGAATCTCTCTCACTTCATGCGGCCATCATTGTAAACAATAGGGAACTTTGCGTATATGTTCAACTGACTACGTCACGCTACTTCCGGTAGGGGCAAGCCTTTTTTTTATCAGATACCAAAAGTTGCAATCTTTATCGTCGTTGTTCTATACTAAATCCTTTCAGCAAAAATATGGCAATATCGCGAAATGATCAAGTATGACACATAGAATAGATCTGCTATCCCCGTTTAAATAAAAAAAATTCATTTCAGTAGGCCTTTAAAGGCCTACTGAAACCCACTACTACCGACCACGCAGTCTGATAGTTTATATATCAATGATGAAATCTTAACATTGCAACACATGCCAATACGGCCGGGTTAACTTATAAAGTGACATTTTAAATTTCCCGCTAAACTTCTGGTTGAAAACGCCTTTGGATGATGACATATGCGCGTGACGTAGCCAGTGAAACAGGAGTATCGGTAGGCCATTGAAGCCAATACAAAATAGCTCTGTTTTCATTTCATAATTCCACAGTATTCTGGACATCTGTGTTGGTGAATCTTTTGCAATTTGTTTAATGAACAATGGAGGCTGCAAAGAAGAAAGTTGTAGGTGGGCCGGTGTATTAGCGGCTGGCTGTAGCAACACAACAAGGAGGACTTACTTGGATAGCAGGCGCGCTAGCCAACGCTAGCCGCCAACCGCATCTGTGATCGGGTGAAGTGCTTCGTCGCGCCGTCGATCGCTGGAACGCAGGTGAGCACGGGTGTTGATGAGCAGATGAGGGCTGGCTGGTGTAGGTGGAGCGCTAATGTTTTTATCATAGCTCTGTGAGGTCCGGTTACTAAGTTGCTAAGTTAGCTTCAGCATCGTTAGCAACAGCATTGTTAAGCTTTGCCAGGCTGAGAATTATTAACCGTGTAGTTACATGTACATGGTTTAATAGTATTGTTGATCTTCTGTCTATCCTTCCAGTCAGGGATTTATTTATTTTGTTTCTATCTGCATTTGAGCCAGATGCTATCACGTTAGCTCAGTAGCTAAAGAGCTTCGCCGATGTATTGTCGTGGAGATAAAAGTCACTGTGAATGTCCATTTCGCGTTCTCGACTCTCATTTTCAAGAGGATATAGTATCCGAGGTGGTTTAAAATACAAATCCGTGATCCACAATAGAAAAAGGAGACAGTGTGGAATCCAATGAGCCAGCTTGTACCTAAGTTACGGTCAGAGCGAAAAAAGATATGTCTTTCACTGCATTCTAGTCCATCACTCTAACGTTCCTCATCCACAAATCTTTCATCCTCGCTCAAATTAATGGGGTAATCGTCGCTTTCTCGGTCCGAATCGCTCTAGCTGCGTTGAAAACAATAGGAAAATATAAGGAGGCGAACAACTGACTACGTCACACTACTTCCGGTAGGGGCAAGGCTTTTTTTTATCAGAGACCAAAAGTTGCGAACTTTATCGTCGTTGTTCTATACTAAATCCTTTCAGCAAAAATATGGCAATATCGCGAAATGATCAAGTATGACACATAGAATGGATCTGCTATCCCCGTTTAAATAAAAACATTTCATTTCAGTGGGCCTTTAAGTTGTTCAACAGCGGGGGTCTCCGTTGTGGTATTTTAGGCATCATAATGCGCCACACATTTTTAATGGGAGACGGGTCTAGACTACAGGCAGGCCAGTCTAGTACCCGGACTCTTTTACTATGAAGCCACGTTGATGTAACACGTGGCTTGGCATTGTCTTGCTGAAATAAGCAGGGGCGTCCATGGTAACGTTGCTTGGATGGCAACATATGTTGCTCCAAAACCTGTATGTACTTTTCAGCATTAATGGCGCCTTCACAGATGTGTAAGTTACCCATATCTTGGGCACTAATACACCCCCATACCATCACAGATGCCATACTTGCCAACCCTCCCGTTTTTAGCGGGAGAATCCCGGTATTCAGCGGTTGGGGACCACTGATCTAATGGATAGCCACCGGAACACTGAAATTCAAGTTGTTGTTTTTTTTTTCTATGTAAATAAAATAAATATATATATATATATACTGTATATATAGCTAGAATTCACTGAAAGTCAAGTATTTCATACATATATATATATATATATATATGAAATATATATGAAATACTCGAGTTGGTGAATTCTAGCTGTAAATAACGACGCCCCCAACCAATTTGCTCACACATTTGTTGACTAAGTGGTGACCCTTGCCCCATCCTTGTTTGTGAATGACTGAACATTTCATGGAATCTACTTTTATACCCAATCATGGCAACCACCTGTTCCCAATTTGCCTGTTCACCTGTGGAATGTTACAAATAAGTATTTGATGAGCATTCCTCAACTTTATCAGTATGTATTGCCACCGTTCCCAACTTCTTTGTCATGTGTTGCTGGCATCAAATTCTAAAGTTAATGATTATTTGCAAAAAAATAAAGTTTATCAGTTTGAACATCAAATATGTTGTCTTTGTAGCATATTCAACTGAATATGGGTTGAAAATGATTTGCAAATCATTGTATTCCGTTTATATTTACATTTAACACATTTTCCTAACTCATATGGAAACGTGGTTTGTATATAACCATCCATCTTCTTCCGCTTATCCGAGGTCAGGTCCAGGGGGCAGCAGCCTATGCAGGGAAGCCCAGACTTTCCTCTCACTAGCCACTTCTCCAGCTCTTCCCGGGGGATCCCGAGGCGTTCCCAAGCCGGGAGACATAGTCTTCCCAACGTGTCCTGAGTCTTCCCCGTGGCCTATTACCGGTTGGACGTGCCCTAAACACCTCCCTCCCTCCTGACCAGATGCCCGAACCACCTCATCTGGCTCCTCTCGATGTGGAGGCGCAACGGGTTTACTTTGAGCTCCCCCCGGATGGCAGAGCTTCTCACCCTATCTCTAAGGGAGAGCCCCGCCACCCGGCGGAGGAAACTCCTTTCGGCCGCTTGTACCCGTGATCTTGTTCTTTTGGTCATAACCCAAAGCTCATGACCATAGGTGAGGATGGGAACGTAGATCGACAGGTAAATTGAGAGCTTTGCCTTCCGGCTCAGCTCCTTCTTCACCACAACGGATCGATACAGCGTCCGCATTACTGAAGACGCCGCACCGATCCGCCTGTCGATCTCATGATCCACTCTTCCCCCACTCGTGAACAAGACTCCTAGGTACTTGAACTCCTCCACTTGGGGCAGGGTCTCCTCCCCGACCCGAAGATGGCACACCACCCTTTTACGGGCGAGAACCATGGACTCGGACTTGGAGGTGCTGATTCTCATCCCAGTCGCTTCACACTCTGCTGCGAAACCGATCCAGTGAGAGCTGAAGATCCTGGCCAGATAAAGCCATCAAGACCACATCATCTGCTAAAAGCAGAGACCTAATCCTGCAGCCACCAAACCAGATCTCCTCAACGCCTTGACTGCGCCTAGAAATTCTGTCCATAAAAGTTATGAACAGAATTGGTGACAAAGGGCAGCCTTGGCGGAGTCCAACCCTCACTGGAAACGTGTCTGACTTACTGCCGGCAATGTGGACCAAGCTCTGACACTGATCATACAGGGAGCGGACCGCCACAATCAGACATAGACATAGACAAAAGCACATGTGAAGAAAACCACACTGTTCCTCCTTAATCCGAGGTTCGACTATCCGGCGTAGCCTCCTCTCCAGTACACTTGAATAGACCTTACCGGGAAGGCTGAGGAGTGTGATCCCACGATAGTTGGAACACACCCTACGGTTCCCCTTCTTAAAGAGAGGAACCACTACCCCGGTCTCCCAATCCACAGGCACCGCCCCCGATGTCCACGCGATGCTGCAGAGTCTTGTCAACCAAGGCAGCCCCACGGCATCCAGAGCCTTAAGGAACTCCGGGCGGATCTCATCCACCCCCAGGGCCTTGCCACCGAGGAGATTTTTAACTACCTCAGCAACATCATCCCCAGAAATGGGAGAGCCCACCACGGATTCCCCAGGCACTGCTTCCTCATAGGAAGACGTGTTGGTGGGATTGAGGAGGTCTTCGAAGACCTCCTCAATCAAGACCAGATTCCCTCCACCGATCACAACATCCGCAGTCGAGGTCAGCAGAACACCATCCGCACCATACACAGTGTTGACAGTGCACTGCTTCACCTTCCTGAGGCGGCGGATGGTGGTCCAGAATCGCTTTGAAGTAGTCCGGAAGTCGTTTCCCATGGCTTCCCCAAACTCCTCCCATGTCCGAGTTTTGGCCTCTGCGACTGCTGAAGCCGCACACCGCTTGGCCTGTCGGTACCTGTCCGCTGCCTCCGGAGTCCTATGAGCCAAAATAACGCGATAGGACTCCTTCTTCAGCTTGACGGCATCCCTCACCGCCGGTGAACCCGTTGGAGGACTCCAACGGGTTCTAGGATTACCGCCACGACAGGCACCAACTACCTTGCGGTGACATGTTCAAAATTCTTCCGGAGGTGGGAATTTAAACTCTCTCTGACAGGACACACTGCCAGACATTCCCAGCAGACCCTGACAATGCGTTTGGGCCTGCCAGGTCTGTCCGGCATCCTCCCCCACCATCGCAGCCAACTCACCACCAGGTGGTGATCGATAGTAAGCTCCGCCCCTCTCTTCACCCGAGTGTCCAAAACATGAGGCGGCAAATCCGATGACACAACTACAAAGTCGATCATGGAACTGCGGCCTAGGGTGTCCTGGTGCCAAGTGTACATATGGACACCCTTATGTTTGAACATGGTGCTTGTTATGGACAATCTGTGAGGAGCACAAAAGTCCAATAACAAAACACCACTCAGGTTCAGATCCGGGCGGCCATTCTTCCCAATCACGCCTCTCCAGGTTTCACTGTCGTTGCCAACATGAGCGTTGAAGTCCCCCAGTAGGACAAGGGAATCACCTGGCGGAGCACTTTCCAGTACTCCCTCGAGTGTATCCAAAAAGGGTGGGTACTCTGAACTGCTGTTTGGTGCGTAAGCACAAACAACAGTCAGGACCCGTCCCCCCACCCGAAGGCGGAGGGAGGCTACCCTCTCGTCCACTGGGTTGAACTCCAACGGGCAGGCTTTGAGCCGGGGGGCAACAAGAATTGCTACCCCAGCTCGTCGCCTCTCACTGTGTGCAACACCAGTGTGGAAGAGAGTCCAGCCCCTCTTGAGAGAACTGGTTCCAGAGCCCTTGCTGTGCGTTCGAGGTGAGTCCGACTATATCCACCCGGAACTTCTCTACCTCGCGCACTACCTCAGGCTCCTTACCCCCCAGCGAGGTGACGTTCCACGTCCCAAGAGCTAGCTTATGTAGCCGAGGATCAGACCGCCAAGTGCCCTGCCTTCGGCTGCTGCCCAGCTCACAATGCACCTGACCTCTATGGCCCCTCTCATGAGTGGTGAGCCCATTGGAGGGGGGACCCACGTTGCCTCTTCGGGCTGTGCCCGGCCGGGCCCCATGGAGACAGGCCTGACCACCAGGCACTCGCCATCGTGCCCCAACTCCGGGCCTGGCTCCATAATATGAATATGACTATAATTGACAATAATTATGTGGTTGACGTATGGAATTGTGAAATTTGGGGCAATTAAAATTAGTTTGCGTCTGTAATATTTGTCGGTAAACATGTAAACAATTGATCAGATCAACTTAGATCTTTGGCAGGTGATTAAAGTTCCATTAAAGAGCTTAATTTGAAACATTTTTTGCAACATGAACAGGGTTATTTTTAGTTCAATCGCTGTGATGCTTGTTTTTTTAATGTCTTAAATTAAGACTTAGTTCTTGAATAGTATTGTTCATGGTACATAATTGTGCATAATGTTTCTATATCAAATCTTTACATACACTGTGGAGGAGTCAATGATGGGTTGACTAGTCTGTGACGTGAACACATTGTGTTTTCTTCCTGGTCATTGGAACACTGTAAAATCCAATCTCTGCGATTATGTTTGAATATCCGGTATATGAAGTTTTCATTGCATTTTTATATCACCATATTTATTAAAAATAACTTATGCTCTACACAATGTAGGGCTGGATAAGGAGATCATTTGTTGCCTATTGCTTGGAACTTTAAAATGCAATTCAAGAGAGCTCCATCTATTGACGCCGCAGCTGAGATGAGAGCATCTCCAGAGCCAGCAAATCTCACTCATATTGCCTGTAGAAGAATAACAGTAGGGTGAACGGCAAAAAAAATTTTGCTACTTGGCCTCTAGAGAAATCCTGCAAAGCTTGCAAATCTGTCTTTGCAGTCCTTCATCCCTCGGACAATCCTCACTGACCACATTACTCTCTCTGAGCAAACATCCAAAATGATATTAACATGGGCATGTAAAGAATATTAGAGTTTAGGTCACCATTTGCAGTGATTCAATTTATTCTATAAAATATAGTTATATATATCTATAAAAATTTGATGCCAATTATTGTTACAAGCATAATCAATATGCACGCTCTGCTCCCTCCACAGTGATTATGGTTATCAGAGTGGGAAGAGATGCTGCAAAAAGGAAGCACTGATAAGATTGCTTTGTTTGCATCCCGAGATTAAAAAAAACACACGAGCACAGTCAGACTGCATCGCCGCTCTGGCCTGAGATCATTGACAGAGACTAAAGGAGGCAATAAAAAAAAAAAAGACTCAAGGGCGGGAAAGTGAAGGAACAGACCAGACGCCAACAATAAAGATGTGAGGATCAGTGCAAATTGATAAGGCTACCATCAAAACAAGTGTGTTTTGGATTTTTTCATGATGCCACCAATGAAGGCAAGAAGGAAAAATGTGATGATAAACATGTGAAAGATTCTGGATACTCAGTAAAATATTTTATAAAAACAATAGCATGTAGCTGTGGGTATATTGGCTAATTACTAGCAGGAATAATGCGAAGAGAAGCTCTTCTTGTCCCAAGGGTGAGTAGTTTTATTCTAACTCACTTTTATCAATGAATTAATTCATTAATTAATCTCTGTACTCCAATGATGGTTCAAAATAATTCAATAATTTTTGAATGGGGTTTTATCTTTATTTGAAACTCTGGTTCGGCGGTTGAGACCGACTTGGTGGCTGTTGGGCTTTGCCTAATTTTTAAACAGAAATCCTAACAATACTTGCAGCTGGCATGTTAGCAATGTGCGTGGATACATTGTGATGACATGGGAACATCTCTTCAGTAGCTAAAGTGTTAACTCTCAATGTGATATGCAAATTGTGAATATACCAAAACTAACATTTAACTTTGGGAGAATCGGCAAAACAATTCAATGCTAGGATGCAAATAGCAAACATGCTAATGGTTAGCATGCCCAATAGCTACTCAAAATTACCACAACTGGCAAATGCTTGTGTAAATTTGTATTACAAGTCCACAATTCGAACATCCAATTACCCCAAATTATTTCCAGTTTCGGAGTGGATCACACTTGCCTTCATATGTTGGAATTGATGTTTCCCTTCAATGAACCGCAGCGCCCTAATGCGGGTAACTCATGCAGCCCAGACTATGATTATGACTATCAATCCTTAGCTTGACTGTAGGTTAGACACAACCTTAGTACTAGTGTTGTCCCGATACCAATATTTTGGTACCGGTAATGGTACCAAAATATATTTCGATACTTTTCGGTACTTTTCTAAATAAAGGGGACCACAAAAAAATTGCATTATTGGCTTTATTTTAACAAAAAAATGTATGGTACATTAAATAAAATAGTGAACATACAAGACAACTTGTCTTTTAGTAGTAAGTAAGCAAAGAAAGGCTCGTACTTTAGTCTGCTGACGTATGCAGTAACATATTGTGTCATTTTCCATTCTATTATTTTGTCAACATTATTAAGGACAAATGGTAGAAAATTAATTATTAATCTACTTGTTAATTTACTGTTAATATCTTATTACTTTCTCTTTTAACATGTTCTATCTACACTTCTGTTAAAATGTAATAATCACTTCTTCTTCTGTTTGGATGCTTTACATTAGTTTTGGATGATGCCACAAATTTGGGTATCGATGCGATACCAAGTCGTTACAGGATCATACATTGGTCATATTCAAAGTCCTCATGTGTCCAGGGACATATTTCCTGAGTTTATAAACATAATATAAATGTTAAAAAAACTAAAGAAGATTTATTGATGCTAAAAAATATTGATGTAATCATAGTAGTATCGACTAGATACGCTATTGTACTTGGTATCATTACAGTGAATGTCAGGTGTAGATCCACCCATGGCTTTGTTTACATTCAGGAACTGTGTCATTAGCGGTCACACCGGTGAGTTACGGTATGTAGTGAAGCATGTTTAGCTATTCCTCCTCATGCAGGGATGATAATTGTAAGAAACTTACTTTATTTGTCGTCATGGAGGCGAGGATTAGTGATTTAGAAGTAGATAAAACACTGCAGACTGCCGATGGACTTTAGCCGCTGGCTAGCTAGCCATGTCTTAAAGCACCTCTTCCTGAGGGCGTTTCAGTGTTATAACTTCACCTTTATCGTTAGTTTTTAAACCAAAATGCGTCCGTTGTCAATTTTCTGTCTACACACTGTGTCTGCTTGTAAATACTCCAAGATTGTGCACGGCCGAACATGCTCGTCTGCTCATATACCAGCAACGTCACGACGTGACGACAACAAGGGTGCGGGGGGTTGTGGGGGACCGGTATTTTTCAGATACGGTATAGTACCGAATATGATACATTAGTATCGCGGTACTATACTACTATCGGTATACCGTACAACCCTACTTGGTACTCACTTGTGTTGCCAACTGTCTTGACAACAATGGATGTGTGTTGAGTAATTTTCAGTCAATAGTAAATCTATGCAGCTATACAAGCTGTACACTGACTACTACTCTAAAGTGCATCCGAGTTTACTTTTCAATAATATGTGTCCCCTTTTGCACAGTGCCGTCAAATTAATACATTAATTGTCCAATGAGTAATTTATACAATCCACTGAAATCCTTGCAGATGTCGTGTCTCACGGGGGTCGGCAACCCGCGGCTCGAGAGCCGCACGTCTTTAGTGCCGCCCTAGTGGCTCCCTGTAGCTTTTTCAAAAATGTATGAAATTGGAAAAAGATGGGGAGGGAAATATATTTTTTGTTTTAATATTGTTTCTGTAGGAAGACAAATATGACACAAACCTTCCTAAGTGTTAGAAAGCCCACTGTTTAATATGTTTGTGTTTATGCCTCACTGGTGAGAATATTTGACAAGCGCCTATTTGTCCTACTAATTTCGGCGGTCCTTGAACTTGCTGTAGTTGTGTGGACTGTGACGCAACAGTTTGTTTACATGTATAACGTTGTCTGACGCTGCCACAGAAAGACGTAACTTATGCCACTCCTCCTTTGTCTAATTTTGTCCACCAAATGTTTTATGCTGTGCATGAATGCACAACGGTGAGATTTGTTGATGTTATTGACTTGTTGGAGTGCCAATTAGGCATATATTAGCTAATCAATGCTAACATGCCATTTAAGCTTGTTGTGTGTACACATTGCATCATCGTTTCTTTTCTTTCCTTTTCTACTCCGCTAGCCTGTCCATCAGATGGGGACATCTCTACGCTGCTGACCCGTCTCCACTCGGGATGGTTCCTGCTGGCCCCACTATGGACTGGACTTTCGCTGTTGTGTTGGACTTTCACAATATTATGTCAGACCCACTCGACATCCATTGCTTTCGGTCTCCCCTAGAGGGGGGGGGGGGTTACCCACATATGCGGTCCTCTCCAAGGTTTCTCATAGTCATTCACATTGACGTCCCACTGGGGTGAGTTTTCCTTGCCCGTATGTGGGCTCTGTACCGAGGATGTCGTTGTGGCTTGTACAGCCCTTTGAGACACTTGTGATTTAGGGCTATATAAATAAACATTGATTGATTGATTGATTGTGCCTCGTTTTTAGGTATATTTAAGCTTATTTAATTTCCTTTACTTATGTCCTCTGTGTATTTAATTCATATTTGCTTGTCTCGTGACACCTTATCTGTATGTAAGATTGGCTGCATGTCTGATAGTTGTTTGTGTGCCATGTTGTTTCAGACCACAGCAAACGTTACCTAGCTTGCAAAGATTGTTTTAAAATCCATTAGAAAAAAGACAGCCGGCTGTTTCCTTAACTTGGACACACACGTCTATACTTTTGGCCATTCTAAACCAGTCATTTTCAGGAGTTATCTCACCCTTTGAGAGGCTTACATTTTACTAAAGTTTTCCAATGTTGTGAAAATGTGTACAATAAATATTACAGTAAATTTCAACATTTCTGTCAACAAAGATTTGCGTCAGCCTGCAACACATAGTCAATTTGATAGTAGGCTAAAATAGCTAATATAGACATTTAAATCATGTGTTGCTGTCATTATAACACTTGTATAAGGCATTTAATTTTTTGCGGCTCCAGACAGATTTGTTTTTTGTATTTTTGGTTCAATATGGCTCTTTCAACATTTTGGGTTGCCGACCCCTGGTTTAGCAGCATCCAGTCCAGATAAACTGTCACCTCTCCCACACTCTCAAATGTTCTATCATCTTGCATGTGTGCAAGCGGTTACGCAGACACACACACACAACACACGCACGCACACACAAACACCCACACACACAATGGGAGCACAGCATTTTCTCCCATATGTGAGAGGGGAAGTGGAGTGAAGGAGGGAGGGCTAAAGTAACAGTCACACAGCTACACACAAACACACACTCATTTGTATTGTGATCAACCTTCAGGTGAGGACATCACACCAGGACTCTTCACATCAAAGACAGAACGACCAAGAAGAAGAAGAGGGGGAAGACTCGAGTCTACCACACCAGACGTCTGCCTCAGTGCCTCTTTGCTGTGCAGTTGTTTGCAGGGGTCGGGGAAGACCCAGGGTAGGGATGAGGAAAGACTATCTGACACACGCTTGGATTGGCTGAAGGTTTTGCTAACAAAGCTTTGGACTGCTAATGGAGAGTCTGTCAGGTAGCGACCACACTTACTGCCTAAAAAATCACTGGATGACGAAAACGTCCACCTGGGTCGCCGTAAACTTTTTTTTTGCCTAATCTGGAAATAAGACTCAGCCAGGAGAACATGTTCAACAGTTTAGACTGAACAAGACTGGAACACACATTAAAAATATTCCCCTTTTTTCACTTAATTAGTGATATTTCCGACTGTTTTGCTTACCTAAAAGTGACTTGGACAGCAGGCTTTCTGATTACCGAAAAGTACAGACCTCAGTGGAATGCCAACCGGGGATTGAGCAGCTTTTAAGTCTAACATAAAGCAGAGGGAAATAGCAGAGTTTAATACATGTGCTACATAATTTTGATTCTGCAGGGGGAAGATCTCACCCGGCGTAGACGGTGGCTGGCTCCACTCACTGCCCTCCCGGCCTATCTGAGCCCCCAGCAGCATGTCCCAGGCTTTGAGGCTACCTCTAGTCCTCCACACAGCACACTACCATGATCAGATGGGCTGCTGGAGGGAGTAAGGCTGCCTCGTCCTGGTCCAGGACTGACTTTGGGGCTTATTCTTGCTCTAGGACCAACCCCTCCACGCTGTTTCCCTCGTGGTCTTTGCCTCTCCTACTAGCCCTGGTAGCTCTCACCTTCACCCTACCCGGAGCAGCCTGCCACCAGCTCAGGAGAGACAGGCCGAGGCTCACCGTACCGCGAACCTACAGGGCTACGTTGAACAATTTCGAAAGTGAGGCCGCCTACAAGCCCAGGGCCACGGAGGGCCCCTTGGGTCGGACTGGAGGGCCGCAGGGAAGGCATGTGCGCAGTTACAATCATTTGCAAGGGGACATACGGAGGAGGAAGCTTTTCTCTTTCCAAAAGTTTTTTTTGAGAATCGACAAGAGCGGAAGGGTCAATGGAACCAAGAGCAAAGATGACCCACTCAGTAAGTTTTTTGATTGAGTGAAGAAATTCATGTAGTGCACTTGTATTTATGGTGGGGTGTTTGACTCACCTGACTTCGGTTAATGGTAGCTTCAGCTCAGTCCCCACTAAATGTTAGTGTGAATGGTTGTCCATAAATGTGCGCTGTGATTGATTGGCGACCGGTTGAGGGTATACTCTAGTCCGCCTTTCACTCAAAATCTGCTGGGATAGGCTCCCACTCCCTGTAAACCTGAATAAGCTAAGTGTAATACAATGGATAAATGTGTAGATTACACTTAACAAAAAGGATCTGGTTGTTACCAACCTGACAAATCAAGCGTAATTCTCTTAGAAAACAAAATTATGCATTGCACACTTGACTAAGATGAAGCATCTTGGTCTTTTTTTTTTGTTTCTAACCAGACATCCACTGGTATCTGTTCCTGCCCAAACACTCAGCACAGAGTTGGTAGCTTTCAGATGGCTTTAAAAGGAGCTGAGGCAGATAACCGAGCCATTATCAGGCAGTCTTCACAGCAAACAGTAAACATCGCTGATAACAAGCAGAGAGATTCAAACAGGGTAGGGGGGGAGCTCAGTTTATAATCTTCCTGACTATGTCCGCCTGCAACGGTCAAGCACATCACATCCTCGCCACATCAGACATTTTGCTTCAAGTTTTCGTTTCGGCGTTCTCATTAACTATCAGATACTCAACAGTACTGTAACTGGGTGTGTTAATATAGCAGCCTACACGTACACATGTGCTCACACACATCTTCTCCTCACATGCTCTTTTCTACCCCACCACCCCCACCCCGACCCCAACTTCGAGTGGTTGTGGAACCTTTTAATGTTCCCCTGGGGAGTCCTAAACCACATTTTCAATCACAGAGACTTAAGTATAATGGCGTGGGGTGAGGAAGAACGTCAGGAGGAGATTTTTGTTTTGACAGGGTCAAAACTTTATTTACTGAGCGTATTAAACGTTGATGCTTTTACTGCCGGACGTTTCAGGTTCCAAAACTGACATACTGGAGAGACATCGTCTGACTATTTATCACATTCGCCTTGTAAGAATTCTTAATGTTCATGTGTATTCAGGAGCTTTTCAAAAGTTTGGGAGTTAGAGCGGCCATTCTTAAAAGGGCTTGCGCTGGAGGGAGGCACAAGTTCATGAATGGCGCGGCTGATCATTGTGGTCGCATCAAAGCCATGTGTCCTCCACATCAATGAGCTTGCCCTCAAAAAGCTCTGTCCTGAGGGGGTCCGGGGACACTGTATCAGGTTTACACGGTAAAGGACACCACACAACAGCAGCTTCAGTCTTCGGTCCCTGGGGCCAGACATGATCCCAGGTCTGATGTCTTTTGTGGAATACCCACACAGCCCCTTGAAGTGACAAAATATCCCGGTATTGTTCCACGAGTGGTAGGACGGCCTTGCCCATCCTGAGCATGAAACTGCTAAGTAAACATGTCTGGGCAGTTCCGATATGATGGATTAATTCAAGTGTTGGGGATGTACAAGCCCAGTTCCATGCCAGCTCACTGTCTCTTTAAGAGCCAGTATCCAGTCTCCCGCAGAGTTATGGGGATGCCAGCCCAAAACTGTCCCATATGGCTTTTCAAACCTGGTAGGAGCTTGTGCTACGCTTCAAGAGAGGGAGGAAGCTACTTTGCTAAGTACCTATCTGCATGATGTACATGATGCATGGCTGAGTGGTACTTTTTTATAGACACAAAGATACTACTATATTAAATAAGACAGGGCTTAGACACGTACGGTGCAAGGCATGTGTGTATGTAGGAGTTTGTAGGTGGCATGTGTGCACTGATATGCCTCTAGACATGGTAATTGTGTGCAAGTGTACACATTGGTAGTCTTTAATCACATCAGTGATCTTTTTGTGTGGCTAAAAACACATGGCGCCTTTTTGGAAGTTTTGGAGTTGTGGATCTTTTCATTGAGATGAGTAAGACGATGGATATCCTCTGTGTAAATACGCCCAGTGCGGTCTTTTTCTTGTGTTATTAGGACACATCCTGACTTGCGTCTCAGTATAAGAACGACACTTTGTGCAGGCTGTGAAAATGAAACGTTAAAAGAAGATTAGAATCAAGTGCTTGGCATCTTTTGGAAAAACACTTGAATTCCTCAAGCAACGCACCATTTACACTTGTTGAGCGTATCAAATAAGCCACACGATAGCTGATCTTGGTTGCTACATTTCACATAGAGCCACCATCAGCTACACTTGCGCAAGCTAATAAGATCCATCTAATACAAGTGATGTAACAAACAAATCTGTATTCATAAATGATAATAATGCTTGTTTTGAGCGCTATTAATTGTTTATCACTGGATGAAACTTTGAAAATATGGTTAATGGTCAGTTTAGTGTAGGATATTAGATTGGAACTGGGGTCCCCAAACTACTGCCCACGGGCCTGATCCGGCCCGCAAGCATCCACAATCCAGGCCGCGGGGATGTCCAAAGTTTTTAAAAAAAAGTTACTTTTCTATACAGTACAGCCCAAAAGTTTGGACACACCTTCTCCTCATTCAATGCGATTTTTTTATTTTCATGACTATTTACATTGTAGATTGTCACTGAAGGTATCAAAACTATGAATGAACACATGTGGACTTATGTACAAAAAAAGGTGAAATAACTGAAAACATGTTTTATATTCTAGTTTCTTCAAAATAGCCACCCTTTGCAGTGATTACTGCTTTGCACACTCTTGGCATTCTCTCGACAAGGTTCAAGCACACCTGTGAAATGAAAACCCTTTCAGGTGACGACCTCTTGAAGCTCATCGACTTACGCATTGAATGAGAAGGTGTGTCCAAACGTTTGGCCTGTACTGTATATATATATATATATATATATATATATATATATATATATATATATATATATATATATATATATATATATATATATATATATATATATATATATATATATATATATATATATCAGTGGAGGCTCCTCCATAGAGGTGGAGGAGGCCTGGCCTCCCCAATAATTTGAGAGAAGAGAGAGATTTAAAAAAAACAATAAATATATTTATTTTATTTATTTATTTTAACAAAAAACATATTTTTTATTTTTTATATTCATATTATTTTAGTTTTGTTCATAAATCTAAATGTTCCCATGGCTAAAACCCAATATTGCAATTGTAAAGCAACAGGCCAGATTTCCCTATCAGTTTGTATTAAGGGAGGCCAGGCCTCCCCTAGGAAATTAGCTTCTCATAGAAGTCAATGTAATGCATGCTTTTTCATGCCAATATGTGATTGGCCAGATCACTGAAAATGGGTGGGCAACGGAGGCCTGGCCTCACCATGCATTGTGTCCAGGGCTGAAAGATTGACATTTTGTTCGTCCAATCACATGCTACTGGTTCATTTGGAATCAATCCTTTCCTTTCCTAATCAACACAGAAGCCATTTTGAGAATTCGCCAGCCACTTCAGTCAAACAAACACTCGCCATAGTGGCTACGAGTGTCCTATCAACTTGTGCTTTTCAGGAAATTTAGAGAACACCCCTGGCTATCATCCGTGAAGTTTATAGCTCATATAGCCAAATACTTTTGCTTAAAACGACCTCGGAAATCGGCGAGATTCTGGCGCAATTTGAGATCTTGGGCTGGAGATAGATATGCGTTAACGTTAAACCCTTCACTCTAGGCATTTCTCCTTGAGTTGACAACATCTCTGAGACAGATTTCGAAAGCAAAAGCTGCTGCTGCTAATCGCTCATTGACATTTATCTCTGTAGTTTGGACATTTTTACAGTTGAAGTTTAGCTCATTGTTTTCCATCCAGTTAGCTGTGTGTGTTCGAGCAAGCCTAGATTAGCCAGGCAAAATGGATGTGAGAGAGGAAAATGTACATGGAACAGGTGCTTGTGGTGGTGGCTTGGGTCCGAATCCAGTGGAAGAGGAGGATGGAGTTCAACCGATGTGAGTATGTTGATTATTATATAAGACTAATTTAGTTTATTCATAGACATCACTGTGTTTGTGTAACATTTAGGGGTGTTTTAATAATATTATTGATGCTGTGTTGTCAGAATGCTACGAGCTAACATCTCCCTGTTAGGGATAACATTGCTGCTGCTAATGTGGCTAGCTCATATGCCATTGTTGAAATGCAATATATTATGTCTCTAGTATTTTACTTTGAGCATATATATAGGCATATATATATTGTTGTTTAGTTAAATGACATACATGTTTATGGGTGTTTGCTTGTGGTTTACACTCCAAATAGTATGCCTTTGGCCAGCACAAAGACAGATAAGAGAACAGGGAACATTCCATCGCGAGTGAAGTGAGCAAGCGGAAAAAAATGGCCTCCTCAATTCTGGAAGTCACCAGCCTCCACTGATATATATATACTGTATATCAGTGGCGTGCAGTCACTAGAGGCAGGGGAGGCACGGCCTCACCTGCCATCATGGAAAGAAAAAAAAAGTTAAAAGAAAATTTTTTTTATTAAATTGTTATATGTATCCAGTGATAATACTAAAGTTACTTTCCATTTAACTTCACCAGTTTTAGATTATTTGTATTTTTATTTTCACATTTGCCGTTCAAATACTGAGAAGAGACGGTGCGGTGATCAGCAGCCAGTTGAGGCACGTCACTGATTTGTGCCTCAACATGGATTGTGCACAATGACTCGGCTAACTGATGGCCTGCTGTGCAGTGAGACCGTATTGCTATATGAATTATATTATACATTTCCATAGTTTAGTTAGCTGAGGTATATAATGTACAGTGTATTTTGTCAACATCTGTATGTGTGTAACGTATTTCTTGTGCTGAGCGATCATAAAACTGGAGGCTCGTCTCATAACCCCGCCTCCTGGTGCCAAGCATCTCCGCCGCAGAATACACCCCCGACGGGAGCGCCGCGGCCACACCAACCAAAGCCCACACCCAAACCCTCCACGTGCAAGACCGAATCCACCCAAAAAAAGTCACTTAACAAGAAGCCAAAAAGTGCAAAAACAACAATGCTCGCGCTGCAGGAGCCGCGAACGACCGCAGGGACACAACATTAGGTACACCTGCACTGCAGGTTCATATGTTTGTAAATCTGACTGTGATGATGCAGTCGTGCCTCACCAGACATTAACCTCACCGCACGCCACTGATATATATATATATATTAGGAGAGTCCGATAATGGCTTTTTGCCGATATCCGATATTCCGATATTGTCCAACTCTTTAATTACAGATACCGATATCAACCGATATATACAGTCGTGGAATTAACACATTATTATGCCTAATTTGGACAACCAGGTATGGTGAAGATAAGGTCCTTTTTAAAAAAAAAAAAAATAAATAAAATAAGATAAATAAATTAAAAACATTTTCTTGAATAAAAAAGAAAGTAAAATAATATAAAAACAGTTACATAGAAACTATTAATTAATGAAAATTAGTAAAATTAACTGTTAAAGGTTAGTACTATTAGTGGACCAGCAGCACGCACAATCATGTGTGCTTACGGACTGTATCCTTTGCAGACTGTATTGATCTATATTGATATATAATGTAGGAACCAGAATATTAATAACAGAAAGAAACAACCCTTTTGTGTGAATGAGTGTGAATGAGTGTAAATGGGGGAGGGAGGTTTTTTGGGTTGGTGCACTAATTGTAAGTGTATCTTGTGTTTTTTATGTTGATTTATTAAAAAATAAAAAATTAAAATTCAAAAATAATAAAATAAACGATACCGTTAATAAAAAAAACCACGATAATTTCCGATATTACATTTTAAAGCATTTATCGACATCTCTAATATATATATATATATATATAATTTTGATCCTAGATAGCCCGGCCCGGCCAAATTATTTGAACGCAATGTGGGCCCTGAGACAAAAAGTTTGGAATATCGATTAAGATCTGTAGAGTTTATCTATCGATAAGAGATCTCACAGGTTCATTATTCAAAAGTGTTTCATGGCCAACCTTGGATTGTTTTGTTGAACATCTATGGTACTTACACAGTACCAGCCAAATGTTGGGACACAGTTTTCCTTTATAACGGTGACCTTTGACAGGTATTGGAAATATATCCACAAGTTTTGATACTTTGTGTACATTTTTTAACTCGAACAAAAAAAATGTATGGATTACAATTATTATTCCACTGAAAATTGATGTCATTTACATCAAATAGCTGGGTTGCATATGATGTCATATCCGTTTATCTTTTTCGCGGCTTAATTTAGACGATGGTCAAGCAGCTTGAGCATAGTATTAAAACAAGTGAGTGTGAAATATGAGCAGAAAATGCCCTATTGCTGTTCTGTTGTTGGGAGTTCCACTCATTCAAATAGAGATATAGGAAAGAGCTTTCAAAGAAGTGGTTCATGAAGTTAATAAAATCAGGGAAAAACCGAAAGTGCGTCAAAGGAAATGGCTCTTAAAAATAATCACTTTCATCATCTTGTGAAATACAATATCACCGCTTGTGTCTGCAGCGATCACTTTGTAAAATGTTTGTTTGAACATTTGATTTGTTTGAGAAACTTTCTGTGATGCAATCGAGTTTATTCTCCACTATATTAGTAGTGTTTGAGAGCAGAACTAAACGTGATCGCATTAGTTTCTGTGGTTGCCATGCCTAAATATAACTACGAAGACCTGGTTGTTCAAATAAACTAACGTCATGTTAAGTCCAAATAATACATATTTTAATTGTTGGTTCAATCCACCAAATTTTCTTTCTCGATTTTTATAACAGAAACTAAAAGTTTAGTTGTTGTGCAGGAAAGCCAAGTGCTTTATTCGACGTGGATGACCACATTATAGCGCCATTGGTGCTATTTGTTAGCATTAAGAAAATATATTTAATAGTATTAATAAAGGGCAGCACGGTGGGAGAGGGGTTAGTGTGTCTGCCTCACAATACGAAGGTCCTGAGTAGTCGTGAGTTCAATCCCGGCCTCGGGATCTTTCTGTGTGGAGTTTGCATGTTCTCCCCGTGACTGCGTGGGTTCCCTCCGGGTACTCCGGCTTCCTCCCACCTCCAAAGACATGCACCTGGGGATAGGTTGATTGGCAACACTAAATTGGCCCTAGTGTGTGATTGTGAGTGTGAATGTTGTCTGTCTATCTGTGTGGCCCTGCGATGAGGTGGTGACTTGTCCAGGGTGTACCCCGCCTTCCGCCCGATTGTAGCTGAGATAGGCTCCAGCGCCCCCCGCGACCCCGAAGGGAATAAGCGGTAGAAAATGGATGGATGGAGTATTAATAAACTAGATGAATAAATCCCTCGTAGGCTCTAGAGCATATACAGGATCTTGATATCGCTAGCAAACATTGCTGAACAACAGGGACATATACAGCTAAATAATGAGGCAAAATATGAACTTCACACCATAAAAACAACTGCAGATATGAATTGATAAGACTAATATTTGTAGCAGAAAAACAACTTCAAATATACTATATTTCTCATTAGCATCATGGTCACAGCAGCACAGCACTCGTTATGTCATTCAAATATCTTACTTAGTGATGCACGAATGAGTCCAACTTTGTCTTTCACGGATTAATGTTTAATTTGTGGATCCCTTCAGGTGTGATGTACCTCCAATTTTTTCTTCTCTATTTACTGTGAGCGTCAAATGAAGTGAGGTTAAAACAAGCAGTAATGTCTTGGTGCACAAATGGTTGAAATCGTTAAAAAAAAAAAATTTTTCTTAAGAGTGTATAAATCCCCTCGATCCCATTTTAAATATTTGTTTTTCACAATCGCTTATATATTTGCCTCTAAACCTTTCAAAATACACCCAAATCTGCACTGATTCAGGTAAATAAACAATGGCCTAATGGCACTCCAGACTATCACCTGAAACCCGGATGTGCCTCTAGGTCACGTGATTGCAACCCAGCTAAAGAGTTTTTGTGAAACCACTCAAATTAAAGCTGAAAGCCTACACTTGAACCGCATGCTGATCAGTTTCTTTGGAATCTTTTGCGATTTTGGACATACAGTATTAGGGCTGTCAAAGTTAACGCGCTAACACATGCAATTATTCACAACAAATTATGACATGAATCATGTAAGAACAAAGATGAATCACGTAATGTATTTTGACCACATATACTCCTTTACCTTAATTAAATGTATTGAAGTAAAACATTTAAAACATGTTCATGTATGACATTCTGACAATAAAATTGCATTTGTGTAAAAATTAATTGGGTCTTTTTTTTTTTAAATTAATCCAAATCGTGCAAGCAAATTTACTGCAATTAATCATGATAAACCAACATTCTGAAGTGTGAATTGTGTGGTTTTAAAAATTAATCATTTAACAGCATTGGTATGAATGCAAAAATATAAAATAACAAATACTCCAGCAATACAAAGTAAACATAAGTTATAAATAAGTTTTTACTTTTTTATTTATAATTTTGTCTATGACATTTTTCATAAAAATATTGAGTTTACCATTCAGGAATTACGGCTATTTTATGTAGATTATCTACATTTTAAGTGACTCAGAAATACTGTACTGGACAATTGATGTAATGTTAATATATTCTTTATTTTCAATAGTCAGCATTTGTTGATGTTTGTGGGCTACAAATTACATGTAGGGTACAGTACGAGTCAGACGTTTGGGTAAACTTACTCATTAGTGTAAAAACCCCAAAACGTTGTGCCAACCCCCATCTGTATGGGGGTTGTATTAGTGCCCAAGGCATGGGTAACTTACACATCTGTGAAGGCACCATTAATGCTGAAAAGTACAAACAGGTTTTGGAGCAACAATGTTGCCATCCAAGCAACATTATCATGAACGCCCCTGCTTATTTCAGCAAGACAATGCCAAGCCACGTGTTAAAACAGCGTGGCTTCATAGTAAAAGAGTGTGGGTACTCGACTGACCTGCCTGTAGTCCAGACCTGTCTCCCATTGAAAATGTGTGGCACAATATGAAGCCTAAAAACCACAACGGAGACACCGGACTGTCGAACAACTTAAGCTGTACATCAAGCAAGAATGGGAAATAATTCCACCTGAAAAGCTTCAAAAATTGGTCTCCTCAGTTCCTAAACGTTTACTGAGTCTTGTTAAAAGGAAAGGGCATGTAACACAGTAGTAAAAATGCCCCTGTGCCAACTTTTTTGCAATGTGTTGCTGCCATTAAGTTCTAAGTTAATGATTATTTGCCAAAAACAATTAAGTTTCTCAGTTCAAACATTAAATATTTTGTCTTTGCAGTCTATTCAATTGAAAAGAAGTTGAAAAGGATTTGCAAATCATTGTATTCTGTTTTTATTAATACATTACACAATGTGCCAACTTCACTGGTTTGGGGTTTTGTAGATAAAAAGGTGTGTCCAAACTTTTTATTAATATTGTACATATCATGACTTATTGTTGGATGCCCAGTGTGGTTACATGCTGCCTAGTGTGTGTGTGACAATCATTGCTACTTTAACTTAACTTAACTTAACTTTTTTAAATGATGATTTGGTGTAGAACTTCCTGTTGTCATATTGGGGATGTGTGTTAACAATTCAGCCTGCCTTATTTGATATTAAATATTAAGAACAGCTCTCAGTGTGAACTGATCTCAGTGCAGTCGTACACCACTGCAACTTGAAATAAATTGATACAGGCAGCACTGTCTGAGCGGTATGTTTGAGACAGATACTGTATGATGCTTTGGATCTTATCGAAATGTGCAGGTGCACCTTATGTCATAATCCACCTGCTTAAAGATGAAATAAACATTCACACATACGTGCATTAGTGCGTGCGAGTCAGCGCATATACAAGCTGTCTTGCCCCTGCCTCCGGTGGCTGACTTTGATCAGTGATCATTACAGCCTTTTCTAACCCTCACTCACCCCCAGTCTCACTGTTATGGCTCCTCTGTCCTCCTCTGTTCTCGCGCTTTTCATCCCTCCCATGTTTACAGAGCAGCCAGACTCAGCCATAGATTGTCTTACATCCTGCACTCCATCCCCGACACCTGATCCCACACAGAAATCAGCTCTTCTCAGATCTTCAATGGCCGTTGTGTCCCATTCCCCACCGCCTCCTTGCAGACCTCATCGCCCTGAGGTGGCACCGTTTGAACTAGAAACTGATACAGTCTCGACCTCACGGACAAGGAGAGAGGCTGCTGTGTGTTTAGGGGAGGGATTGTTCTTTTTTGCGACACACCTGCATGCTCTACTGTCCACCACTCTCCAAACAGTAGTGGAAGACGGTGACTGAAGGGTGGTGTCCTCCCTTCACTGTGGTGTCTCCACACACAATGTCCAACAAATCATGGGAACCAGACAGCCACTTCCCAAGCACATTACCTTGATTGGCATTCATTTCCTGATGCCTGGCCTTAACCATAATCACCAATCATTTAACTTCTAACATCACTTCAACCCTAAGGGGCAGTTAACACCAAGACAAGAACAAATCAGTGACATTTTGACCAATTTACAGATGTTTTAGTGTAGGTTTGTACTAACTTCAAGGTAGCAGTATGTTATAACAGCACAATGTGTGTTTATCTCAGGGGTGTCAAACTCATTTTACATTGGGGGCCACATGGAGAAAAAACTACTCCCAAGTGGGCCGGACTGGTAAAATCACGGCACGATAACTTAAAAATAAAGACAACTTCAGATTGTTTTCTTTGTTTAAAAATAAAACAAGCACATTCAGAAAATGTACAAATCATAATGTTGTTGTTTTTTTGTTTTTTTACATTTACCTGATGCGGTGAATAGCATTCCATCTTTATTTGTCGTTATTTACATTTTCTGAATAAATTATGTGATAATGTTCATCAGTCAACTCATTGGTGTTAATTTTCAATCAAGATAAAAAAAATTATATCAAAGTCAAATTACAGTATGTTATTTATGTAGTTTGATAAATTTCCTCGACTGATGTTGCGACATCTAGTGGACACATTTAGAACAGCAGTTTCTTTCATTCAAAAATTTCAGGTACATTTTTATACTTAGCAAACTCTTCCCACGGGCCGTATATAGCCCTGATTCGGCCCTTGGGCCGTACATTTGACACCCCTGCTTTAGAGCCTGTAGATGAGCATGAAATATAAGAAAACTCTCTCACATTTGTTTTGTCCACTTTTAAGAAAGAAAACCCTCATGGACTTGGTACCGCCTCAGACCCCCACAAGTGCAGAGTTAGGGTGTATATGTAGAAAGTGGATTAAGTGCACAGTAGTGCTTCGTTGAGAAACACACTCTGCCATGTGTCGACAAACAGCTCATTAACATTAAAACTAAAGACACAAAATGGCGTATGACTCAACACATCTAAATTCCAGCATCATTGTTAGATTTTTTTAACCAACTTTTCATATGGAATCATGTGTATTTATGCTTAAGAAGACGATTAATTAAAAAAATGATTGATTTCAGTCAATGTTTCAGTCAGTAATCCTTTAGTAAAAGTAGGTTATTGACTGAATGAATGGGAACATGTGGGTACCAGGATGAGCCCTAAATAAAGGAAGACGTGTTCTCCAACATTTTCTCACATGTGCAATACATGCTTAGTCCACACAAACTGCATCTGCATGCAACCGGAGATGAGACGAGTAGGTTTTGTAAAAGCACATGTTGGGAAGTTATATCTCTGTGCGAGCCACCTTGTTACCTGGGGTATGAATTGGCCCCTTCTAATAGTCTTTGAAAACTTTTAAATTACTTGTGAAGGGACTCAGAAACTTGACCTAGCAAACAGAAAATAAACAAACCGGATTCTGTGCAATGTGCAATCAATTCATTGCATTATTAACATGTGTAACTGCAACCAGTTACACAGCCCCCAACATGTGCTTTCCTATCTCGGGTTATTTTGTAAAAGCAATCATGCATCCATCCATCAATCCATCCATCTTTGACAGCATTCTGAATATGGAAAAATCATATGCTGTTTTTACTGTATTGTAGGTATTTTGGAAGTCACATCTGTGGACGTGGGGGTGGTGGCTATCAAAGGGCTGCACAGTCACTACTATCTGGCTATCAGCAGGAGAGGAGAATTGTACGGAGCAGTAAGTATCCTGGTCAGGGGTCAAGTCCAGATCATTTTCAACTTGAGCTTTTGAAAAAAATGGTGGTGTTTGTGTTGAAAAAAAAAGTTTTCTTTACTGTAATTACCCCTGCAGTGAGATTTTGGCATATGTAGAAAGGTCGAAAACAATCTGATCAATTATAATGTTCCAGGGTCAAACAGTTGCCTGCATTTTTAAAATAAATATAAATAATTATTTATCATAATTCAAAATGCAAAAAAGGGGAGCCATGATTACCATTTAATTTTAAAAGTTATGAACAAGAAAACTTTATAGTGACCAAGGCCAAAAGGTGAGTGGTGTTGCAAATACGCCTCATGCATCTTACTCTTTAACATTTTGAACTGTCATACAAAAATGTCAATAAAAAAGTTACATTAAAAATGTAAAACAGATAAAAACACTTAACTTTGATAACCACTTTTTATGTTAGTCCCCTCTCAATTTGATATAATGCTGCAGCTGTTACATATACTGTAATATTGTACATGGTAATTGTCATATATTGTATATATTATATAAAAATATAATATAATATAATAATATATCAGTATATACCTGTATATATGATACATAAATATTACATATATGTTATATTTTATATTGCTACTACGGTACATTTTTAGTCTACTTAATACCTGCATTATCCTTTCCACCCTTACACTTTCCATCCTTTGTACTGAGCTACTATGTGGAACAATTTCCCTCGTGGATCATTAACGTTTTTCTAAGTCTAAGTCCATATGAGAGTGTATGTTGCGTAAGATGAAGACACAGAACAAGAATAATGATAATAATAAAAAGTGTAAGAATAGGAATAATATTAATAAGAGGAAGAAGTAGCAGAAGCAGAAGAAGAAAAATAATAAGAAGAAGGGTCCCAAACACAAATTCAATTGATTTCAGTTCATTTCATTGAGCTCCTAATTTCACATACTACTGTACGGTAGTAGTAGTGCACATGTAAACCTACTTCTTAACCTTTTGGGGCATATTTTTGTTATCTTCTTATGTTTATCTCATCAGTTTTTAAAGGCTGCTGTAAAAAGCCAAAGAAAAAGCAAAATCTTTGAGGCTCACTGAATTGTTTTTTTAGGTAAGCTGTCTTGCATGAAATCAGGCAAAATGGCATATTAAACTCCCAATATTTTAGTTTTGACGTCAAATGTTTTTTCACAAAATGTTCCTACAACATTTCCTAAATGTGACTTAGTTTTGAAAAAAAAAAAATAGCCAATGGAAAAAGCTAAAAAAATCCTCGCTTTTGAAGGGGATTTAGACTTTAGAGACACTTTTCACAACAAGTGCCTAAATGTAAAATCTCAGGGGTGTTTCAGAAGTCCCACTGAAGTTTAAGGAGCAAAAGTAATAAAGTGCATGTGCAAAACAAATATATTTATACATGAAGATGTCTGACATGATTAATAAAGGAGTGACACATCGTGCCTCGTGTCTTTCTAGAGGGAGTTTGGCGTTGACTGCACACTGAAGGAGCGCATCGAGGAGAACGGCTACAACACGTACGCCTCAGCTAAGTGGAAGAACAAGAAACGGCAGATGTTTGTAGGTCTGAACATCCACGGGAGGCCTGTGAGAGGGAAAAAAACACGCAGGAGGAACACAGCCACCCACTTCCTCCCAATTATGGCGTGATGAGCCTGGGGAGTTAAGTTAAGGAGGTAAAAGGACAAAATGTGGCTAAATTGTCAAGATTAAGACTTTGACTCACGAAATAAGGGACTAACAGTGACAAACAAATGAAGATGGTATATTTTATTTAAAGGAGCAAGGTATGTCCTTGTTTGCCGTAGCACAGGATACAATATTTATCCTTTTCTGTGCCAAAAAGCTGGAGATCAATGGCGAATATAGAGGCAGATGTATGGGTAACCTTATCATTAAATACTAGAGAACACAACACTTAACACCTGTGTTTTTTTCCCTTTATTTCTACTGTATGGATGTATTTATTTTATTACTATTTAACTGAAGAGGAACACTCACAAGCAATCCTTTGCGTTCTTTGTTTTTTTTTATAGGATCTCTATCATGTGAAAATAAAAATAACAATTTTCTCCCACACGCCACATGTGTTGTGTTTCCCTTGCACTCTCACTTGACGTCCACGTGTGTCCTTATGACTAACCCAAGTGGCAGTTATGACAATCCCCCAAATGAGGCGGAAACATAAAGACAAGACGGGAGAGAGACAACTACAATGATCATCTTTGGAGAGGCAGACATAATTCCATGCAGCACTAAAGCACCTGTTGAAATTATAAGGACATATTCACACTAGTAGACCATTAAAGAGCAGAATTCCCTGTGCTATGGCTACAGCTTCTATTCAGCTGCATTCCTGCAATTTTCATGAATATTTCAAGTCGTCTAGCAAGTCGTTTTGTAGCTTTCTATTGTCCAAGATGGCCGCTCTATTTTTTTCATTTGCACGGCGAGTGATTGCATTTATTAAATGACACGTCTTTATTATGGCATTATATTTGTGTCTTAATGTTGAGATCGCTAAGGTAGATTTTAAAGACAGAAAAATATGTTTTGCAAGCACAGACATTATATTTTGAAAATAAATGAAACTCAAGCAAAAAAATTTAAAATATATAAATATAATAATACATATGCAGTACAGGCCAAAAGTTTGGACACACCTTCTCCTCATTCAATGCGTTTTCTTTATTTTCATGACTATTTACATTGTAGATTGTCCCTGAAGGCATGAAAACTATGAATGAACACATGTGGAGTTATGTACGTAACAAGAAAAAGGGAAAAACTGAAAACCTGTTTTCTTTCTTCAAAATAGCCACCCTTTGCTCTGATTACTGCTTTTACTCTTGGAATTCTCTCGATGAGCTTCAAGCACACCTGTGAAGTGAAAACCCTTTCAGGTGACTACCTCTTGAAGCTCGTCGAGACAATACCAACAGTGTGCAAAACAGTAATCAGAGCAAAGGGTGGCTATTTTGAAGAAACTAGAAAATAAAACATGTTTTAGTTATTTCACCTTTTTTTGTTAAGTACATAACTCCACATACATTCATTCATAGTTGTGATGCTTTCAGTGACAATCTACAATGTAAATAGAATAGATATTTATTGTCATTGTACATTGTACTACGAAATTGCAAGCAAACTTATTTAGTGCAAATTCATAATGACACATAAAAAACATAAGAACATGGTACTAAGATGAATAGATAAAAAATAATACATAAAAAATATAAAATTCCAAGCACACAGCTCACATGCACAGTCATTCTTTGTTATGCCTTGTCATAATAGTCATGAAAATAAAGAAAACACATATAATATGTATAATATAATAAATAAATGTAAATGTATTTTGTGCACAATAAAAGTGTTTGCTTTTTGGCTCTTATCCATATTAACACTCAATAATTACTACTGTCTGCAGTCAGACAAAGGCGCTCTCTCGCGCCCCTCTCTTCCGCTCTCTCAACCTGACCCTTCTGCACATTCAACTTTTTTTCTACACTCGCTCAGAATTTTGCTCTGCCCCAGGCTGGCCAGGAGGTTCCTAGCTGTGTTGTGACCGCGCAAGCAAAATAATTTAGCATTCGCAAGATATTTTCGCCCACAACTTTTTGGCACTGTATTAGAATGTCACGACAAACTCTGAATACATCTAAGTGGTTGAAAGTGTAAGTGTAAGAAAGCTTCATTCATCTTTAGTACACATGAGATGGCCCAAACACAGAAGGACAGTGTTGTTGCATTGAAAAGCTAGCAGGCAATTTGCAAACAGGGAAACGGTGCACAGAGGATACGGTAGATGATTGTAAACAAACTTGCACAACACTACAGAGTTGACCTGAAAACAGAGGAGTTTCTGGTGGAAATAAAATGTTTTGCCAGGAAAACAGGGACTGGGAGATACAGTATATGTTGTGTGTGCACAACCTTTTTTTTCAGAATTTTTGCACTTGCACATTTTTTTGCTTACAACTTGTTGTTACTGTATTAGAATTACACAGCAAATACTGAATAAACTGAAATGGTTGAAAAGCAATATTGTTGGTTTCCTGTTATTACTGTAATGGTAATTTAAGGCATTTAGACCACAGGCATGATATGGACTATCACAATAACCTTCCATATATGGTGAAAGCGATAAAAGTGAAGATTAAAAAAACAACAACATAGAACTCCACCTTTTTGGCTATGAGTCTGTCAGCCTTCAGAGCCCCCAAAACACTACTCTAAAATAACATTAAGGCTATCAAACTACATCAATTAAGTTTAAGTAGCACACCTATACCGCAAAGCTGTAGTAGTGTGCTTTGCTTATTATACAGTATGGAGGTTATTTTTCTGTTAGCAATATTATAGACATTATTATTATGAGTTTAATATTACAAATCATGCAGATAGTGTTATGATGCAACTTCAGTTAGAACTCTCCTGCGCTCTGGTCGCATAATGGCGAATAATTATCAACCAAACTTTATTTATAAAGCGCTTTTCATACATAAAAGAAATGCAACACAAAGTGCTTTACAAAGTTAAAAACAATACCCCGATGACCCATATCCCCCATTATCACATGCGTACGCACGTACACAGATACCAAACACAAACACACACACACGACATACACACATATGCAACTAGATGGACAAATGATTGCATGGCTGAGTACAGAGGGGACATGTGAGTAAACACTATCACAGGAGCCATCTGCACCAGGAGGTCATCAGACCATGGCCACCAGGACGCTGACACAAAAGCGCCCCCACAAGCACGGCCGATAACCCCTGAGGCAGATGGCTCATCTGAGGAACGTTGGAAAATAAAAATAATAAAACTTGTAAAATAGTAAGAACCATGAATAGAGATAAATAATAAAATACAGGTAAGACATATGAAGATTAATAGGGGAAAAAAAAGATAAATATAAAATTAATATACAGTAAATAAATAATAAATAAATAGAACTAAATAACATCTTGCATAACTAATAGGATAAAAAGTAAAATACAAATGACTTCAATAAAATAATTAATATCAGCTAAGAGCCAAATCAAAAAAGTGGGTCTTAAGCCTGTTCTTAAAAACATGAATGTTCTCCGCAGCCCTGAGGTTCTCCGGCAAGCTGTTTGATAAACGGGGTCCATAATGGTGGAAAGATGCCATCCCGTGACTTTGTGTCCTGACTTTTGGAATAATTAGGAGATGAGTGCCGGAGGATCTCAGGGCCCAGGAAGGTTCATAGAAAAAAACATTTATAAACCATTAGAAGAACCTTAAAATGTATCCTGAAACACATGGGGAGCCAATGCAGAGATTTTAAAACTGGTGTAATGTGAGCCCGCCTTCTGGTCTTCGTCAGACATGTGCCGCTGAATTCTGGAGTAATTGCAAAGGTGTAAAAACCTTTTTAGGAAGACCAGAAAGCAGGGCGTTACAATAATCTATACCACTTGTAATAAAAGCATGCATTAGCGTCTCCGTGTTGCCTTGAGAGAGAATGATGACGCTTATTATAAGCATCATTATTATTCACCAAAACAGACGGTCACAAAATAAATAGTTATTTTCAAATGAGCAGAAACAGGTGAAAATAATGTTTTAGGAACTCGCGTCTTTAATTGTTTCACCAGTGATCACCAACACGCTCTTCAGAGCAGACATAGAGGCAAATTTTCCCCAAAACTGCGGGAGATATCTTCTTTCATAATCTTCTCCACGGTTCAGAAAATGTTGACTTTAACTACACGGAATCCTTGAAATTGCCACAAATGTGCCAGTACTGAGACGACTACAATTTCTGGGTTTACTTCCATAAACGCTGCAGGAGGTGCTGCGGTCTGGCTCGACCTTGGAAGGTAACAGTGAAAAAATAGGAGTAGAAGCAGAGTTCATTTAACACTAAATAAATGATATGATAAATGGGTTATACTTGTATAGCGCTTTTCTACCTTCAAGGTACTCAAAGCGCTTTGACAGTATTTCCACATTTACCCATTCACACACACATTCACACACTGATGGCGGGAGCTGCCATGCAAGGCGCTAACCAGCAGCCATCAGAGGCAAAGGGTGAAGTGTCTTGCCCAAGGACACAACGGACGTGACTAGGAAGGTAGAAGGTGGGAATTGAACCCCAGTAACCAGCAACACTCCGATTGCTGGCACAGCCACTCTACCAACTTCGCCACGCCGTCCCTACACCTTCTCCATGACTCAGCAATTACCGTATTTTCAGGACCATAGGGTGCACTGGATTATAAGGCGCACTGCCGATGAATGGTCTATTTTCGATCTTTTTTCATATATAAGGTGCACCAGATTATAGGGTGCATTAAAAGAGCGATATATATATATATATTTTTTTTCTAAATGTAAAACACTTCCTTGTGGTCTACATAACAAGTAATGGTGGTTCTTTGGTCAAAATGTTGCATGGATTATGTTTTACATATCATCTTCAAGCGCTTCAGGATGCGCCATTTTGTTGGCGGTCTTATTTACGTGGCTCACCTTCGGCAGCGTCTTCTCCCCGTCATCTTTGTTATAAGAGTGTAGCGTGCAAGGACAGGGGTGGAAGAGGTGTCAAAAGATGGAGCTAACTGTTTTAATGACATTCAGACTTTACTTAAATCAATAACAGAGCAGCTTCTCCTCATCCGCTGGAAATGTGTCCCGTGAAAAACTGTCCGACCGGAACTCTCTAATAACTAAAGTTCCTTGGGTGTATTATGGGAACTCACTACACCGGTATGTTTTAGCACTTTCATAGCGCGTTTACTGACAGATATAAGTAACTTTACACTACTTTATATTGGAAATGGCAACAGCGGAGAATGAATGTCTAATAACAAGAACATAGGGGAAAAAAAGAACCTTATCGACTATGGCGTCGGCACCGACTACAAAGGCGGACACGCGCCATTTTTCAGGACTTATGCAGATCCCAAATACAGATCAGCAGGTACCAGAAGGTAAGAAAAGTTGCTTTTGCATAATAGTGCGAAACAAAATGCCAGATAATATGTCTTATCTTATACACACACCATAATAATACTCGTATGTTGAAGCACAGTACAATCCATCAAGCGGTGCTGCTTCTTAGCTTACCAAAGTCGTACTAAAACATTTTGATAGATTTTTGAGCGCCGTGTGTAATGTTCTATATTTTCAATGGAACATATAAACTGTTGGTGTTGTTTACTTTAGTCATATTGCAATCAACACGTAGCTCTTATGTGTGACTGCCATCAACTGGTGACATTTATTATTACACCATGTACCAAATAAAATAGCTTCGAGGTAGGTAAGCAAAAACAGAATTATTCCGGTGATAAGGCGCACTGTCGAGTTTTGAGGAAAAAAAAGGATTTTAAGTGCACCTTATAGTCCGGAAAATACAGTACTGTATTTTTCGGACCGTAGGGCGCACCACATTGTAAGGCGCACTACCGATGAGCGGGTTTATTTAGGTCTATATTCATACAAAAGGCGCACCGGATTAAAAACTGCATTAAAGGGGTCATGTCATGACTTTTTTATGTTTTACAGACCGTCATCAAGCCGATTTCTGACCATCTCCTCAGGATGCGCTATTTACGTGCATGGCTCCACTTTGACAGCGTCTCCTCCCTGTCATCTTTGCTGTATCGACAGTTTTTAGCGCTTTTATAGCGAGTCTACTGACAGGTATAATGTAAATTGGAACTGTACGCTACTTTATATCACAAATGGCATCCATGATTTGAGATTTTTCCATTTTTCTGTAAGCAGCCTTTAAAGAAAAACGTTAGAACATCCTGGTATAATGTAAAACTAGGCCTGTAGACTAATTAATTATGTTAAATTCTATTAGTATATAATGATAGATGATAGTACTGTTTACTCAGACTGCCTCATATCGGTACTTTGTTTGAGTTCCTTACTCATTCATTAAGTAAAAGAGCAGGATATGTTCCCATGATTGTGCATTATTGTCCGAAGAAAGATTCACATGCTGCAGCTGTGGGCCATATTGTTTTTCAGCCCTGTTGACTATCACCATTTGGAGGAAATTATCACCACATATAACGAGGGGATTCTTTGGTCTCAAGGATGACATTAAGCCAAATAGTAGTCCTAAATGTATATTTAATTTATCCTTAATGGCTCTTGTAATGGCTCTTGATGCCATATAATGAGGCACTAGGGAATTAACCGTACAGAGCTAATGAATACAAGCATTGTAGGAGACACACAGTCCTCCTCCTGGTCCTCCGCAATTAGCACTATAGTGTCGTTTGTCATCGTGTGCACTCTCTCGACACTTAAAAGTGTTCAAACTTCCTTCCGAAACGCTGGCATATGGGGGAAAGCAATAAGAGAAAAAGCTGCTGCAATCTTTTTTTTCCCTTTTTTATCAAAGTGGGCCCTCTCATTCTGGCTCGGGAAGTCTCTGTGGCATAATGCGATCCAGCTTTGGGAAACAAGTGGAAAATGGCTGGAGGCTTGAACAACTAATGAATACTTATACTGAGAAGTCGAGTGCAACACATTTGGAGTGGGTTGCTACCGAATGAGCACAGGGAATGCCTAATGCATAATCTGTGGGTCAAAAATGCATAAAAATATTGTAACATATTTTAAGAAACATAGACAATCATTCACAGTGATAAACACTAACATTGTTTTATGTATTTAACCTCATGGTTACAAAATAATAGATTTATATTCTTTACAGTATAGGCAAAAGGCACATTCTAACACTAAACACAAATTTCTGCAAAAAACTAATATAATTGTATAATTGACTTGTTTTTTTTTTACAGAAAATTTTAGTTGTTTTTTATATATCCCAACATAACAATCATATTTTCAGATATGAATAAAAAACATGTGCTTGTGCAGCCCTTTGAGACACTTGTGATTAAGGGCTATATAAATACACTTTGATTGATGATTGATTGATTGATGTTAGTTATCAGGTTCATATAGTATACACAACTAAACAAAGAGCGATAAGCACATTTATGAGTGTGTATTTATGCAATAAGAAAATTTAAAAAAAAAATCCTTTACTCAGTGAACTGTAGTTTAACACACTGATTTTAGCTGGTAGGTTCAGACCCAAAAAGATCACAGCAAATACCTAATATTTATTTGTTTTATTTTGAAAAAAACAATTATAAAAAAATATCAAAAATTTTAAAAAATTAAAAAAGGATGCATTGGTTTAGACTCATTGCAAATACACACGTTAATTATATAATTTCATGCAATTATGCATTTGTCTACAATACATTTACTTCGTCATTTCCATAATAACTTGGTATTCTTACACTTAATTGAGTGTATTTTGTCACGGTCAGTGTGACAGTTTTTGGGTTTTATGATTATTTTCCTGTATTTAGTGTTTATCTGTTTCAGCGCTTCTTCCTTTCTTTGTTCTTTTCACTTCCTGTGCGCTTACACTGGCCGTCACAGCCAGTGTGGAGCGATAATTTACACACCTCTGTTTGTTGATGTGGACACACTTGATTATGATCACAATCAGGGACGTGCACATGATTATAGAGGGGCAGGGGCTCAAAGTCAGAAAAGGGCAGGAATTTTTTTTTTGGTCCTTTACACAATATGGAAATTAATGTAAAATTAAATTTGCTAATGGGAAGCTAACTACTTAGCTGTGTGTCCTTTGTAGGTAAAAGTGATTGCCATTTCTTTTGTGTCAACAAATTATGGTCATAATGAGTTAATTCACATTATCATAGGCTTGGAAGACATGAAAAGCAACAAAACACTGGTTTATTATTAGGCTATTTTTTGTTAAAGATAAGCACTTTAATATTGAACATTGAACAGTGCAACATGAACTTTGAAAAAAAATACAAAAATAAATACCCAAATGGAAAAAACTTCAATGTGAAAATCTGTCCTTCTTCCCTTAACTTGATGAAAACACCATGAAGTTGTAACTTATGGTCTATCTCACTTAATGCTCAGACTAAACAACTGAAACGCAATACAGGGCCAAAAATATGGACCAGGGGCCAGTAGAGGGCTGTATCCTTTCTTTTTTTGGCATTGGGCTGCAGGCATAATCAACATGAATCAAGTTTAAATACATATGGAAATATTCCTAACAGATAACCTACATCTTATATCCCCAGAATGCTGAAATTATTATTATTATTAATAATAATAATGATAATAATAATAATAATTATTATTATTATTATCATTATCATTGTTCTTATTATTATTATTGTTATTATTATCATTATTATTATTATTATTTTGTGAACCCACACAGTAATAGCAAAGTCACAATAACCTTATATCTAAAACTCTACTGTGAGAGAAATGTGATCCGCCGTAAACGTGCATTTTATTTTGAAAATTAACCCGGTGTTTTATTTTGTACATTACTTCCTGTCCCGCACGATCCGCTCTGCTCTGTGCGGACTTGATGTGCCGTGCTCAATTGATGCGCAGTGCTCCGACGTCCGGCAAAACAGAAGCTGACACATTGACTAATAGAATAATACAGCGTTTTTCTGAAATATTACCCATATTAGATGCTGAATAAATGGACGGCGACTAGACCATAACTCACAGGTTCAAGTTGCTCCACTGTCACGTCTGAGTAACCCTGGCTGCAGCCCGCAGATCGAGGAGGGGCTAAACGCTTAAAGGAAGCGGCAGGCTCAAACAACCCGGTATTACAAGAAAACGTGGAGTTTTTGTACCGCTGTTTTTTTTTACATCCCTGACAGGAATTTATTAATGTTGTTTAAAGAAAAAAAAACACACACAGGCAGAGGGCACTTTTTAAGACGAGGCAAAAAAGGGCAGGGGCTCAGGCACCCATAGGGCCCTATGTGTGCACGTGCCTGATCACAATCATAGTGCTTTATATGCCAGTGCCACAGCTCATACAGGGCAGGTGCATTATTTGCTGTGTTGGATCAGTTTCATTGCTAATTCACAAGTGTGTGCAGGGTTTTGCTTTACCAGCTGTTGAAAGACAATTGAATTACATTTATTTCTTCAAAATAGCAAACCTTTGCTCTGTTTACTGCTTTGCATACTTTTGACATTCTCTTGATGAGCTTCAAGCACACCTGTGAAGTGAACACCGTTTCAGGTGACTACTTCTTGAAGCTCATAGAGAGAATGCCAAGAGTGTGCAAAAAAGTAATCAGAGCAAAGGGTGGCTAATTTGATGAAACTAGAATATAAAACATGTTATTTCACCTTTGTTTGTTAAGTACACAACTCCACATGTGTTCATTCATAGTTTTGATGCCTTCGGTGACAATCTACAATGTAAATAGTCATGAAAATAAAGAAAACGCATTGAATGAGAAGGTGTGTCCAAACTTTTGGCCTGTACGGTATGTAATGTAATAACGGGCACATAAATAATAACATATATTATTTATGCATTTTGATCATTTTAGGCATACGCGCCGCATTAAATTCAAAAATGCATCACAAAGGTCACTTTTTTCACTACATCACTGATTTCTACTAACTGCAGACTTCATGAGAGCCAACAAACATAATACAACATCTCTTACTGTGCAATGTTTGCTGTCAATAGGATGCCGATTGATAGAATCTTGTTATATTCCCGTTCTCGCCGTTTCCGGGTCTAAATTGGCTGTCAAAGTCTACTAACATGTCGGATTACATCCTTGTCCTTGTACTATCCTGGTGAGAGACATGATTTAAGATCTATAATAAACTTTCAGGAGCAAAGGAAGTAAGCAAGCAGATCACCATTAGATGATGTAAACATTGGCACAAACGTTAGTGATCACGACACCTTCTATAAACACTATGCCTGCATTAGCACTGATGATAACAATATCACTAATACGTGGTTGATATTCAAGTCACGAAATGTAAATGGGGTATTGTTGGCGCTTTTTGGATGGTTTTTATTGGGTTTTATGGGCAGAATAGAGGACCTCCCATTGGATCTGTTGTAGGCGGACTTTTATTTACGAGTTAGAATGCATTAAAAAAAACATACATCCCTCGTCATAATGATTGTGAACGAAAGGCAAAACTCCCAAAAAATGTGCAGTTCCCCTTTCATGACCTAGCACCACCTCCTCTCAAAAATGTTGGGAAGAGGAAGGCCAACAGGACTACAAGTTCCTGCTCCAGGTGGGACTGTTTGGTGCCATTTAAAAAAAGTGTATTTGGGCAACTCTCATTTTCCTATTGAGCGTGTCAAACGTGGAATACAACTCCTGTAAATATACGGAAACTAGCAAAACAGGCAGCAGTTAATAAGGCCTTGACAAATTGGCAGGCTTGGAAAACAAAACTGTAATCATAGTCGATAGGCTACTGGTGTACATGGAAGTGTATACTATTAAATATGTATTTTATCAATTTGTTTATGGTTTCATGAAATTCAAAAGGTAAATTTGTGACAGTGAGTGTCTATATATCTTTTGCAGCTAAATCTTGGAATTTTACATGTTTGATATTGTGAATCTGTGTACTTGTTTTGAATGTCTTTATCTCAACTTTAAAATCAATTTCCCAGGGTACTGGAGATGGAAATTGTAAAATGATCAATATTATGTATTGTTCCTTACATACCCTTTTTTTTTTTTGCTGCAGCTGTTACATACTGTATACTGTAATATTGTACATGGTAATTGAGATTTGTTATACATTGTATATATAATATAAAATATGATATATATATATATATATATATATATATATATATATATATATATATATATATATATATATATATATATATATATATATACATACACATATATAATATCAGTATACCGGTATATTATATACTGTATATAGAATATGTACATTTTACATATACATTTTATATTTTATATTGCTACTATGGTACATTTTAGTCTGCTTTATATCTGCATTATCCTTTCCATCTTTTGTAACTGAGCTACTGTGTGGAACAATTTCCCTTGTGGATCAATAAAGTTTGTCTAAGTCTAAGTTCCTTTAAAATAAAATAAATCTCAAATCTCAATGGAAATCTATTTCTGTATTTAAAAAATAAGTAAAAATCATGATGATGCAAATATATAATTTGGAGTAAATTATTGTTTTAATGTTTGTTTATGTTGTTGAGTGTGCATGGGAGTTTGCCCAACCAGTCTACATGTGTGTTGTGGACTTGGAGAAGGCATTCGACCGTGTCCCTCGGGAAGTCCTGTGGGGAGTGCTCAGAGAGTATGGGGTATCAGGCTGTCTGATTGTGGCGGTCCGCTCCCTGTATGATCAGTGCCAGAGCTTGGTCCGCATTGCCGGCAGTAAGTTGGACACGTTTCCGATGAGGGTTGGACTCCGCCAAGGCTGCCCTTTGTCACCGATTCTGTTCATAACTTATATGGACGGAATATCTAGGCGCAGTCAAGGCATTGAGGGGATCTGGTTTGGTGGCTGCAGGATTAGGTCTCTGCTTTTTGCAGATGATGTGGTCCTGATGGCTTCATCTGGCCAGGATCTTCAGCTCTCACTGGATCGGTTCGCAGCAGAGTGTGAAGCGACTGGGATGAGAATCAGCACCTCCAAGTCCGAGTCCATGGTTCTCGCCCAGAAAAGGGTCGAGTGCCATCTCCGGGTTGCGGAGGAGACCCTGCCCCGAGTGGAGGAGTTCAAGTACCTCAGAGTCTTGTTCACGAGTGAGGGAAGAGTGGATCGTGAGATCGACAGGCGGTTCGGTGCGGTGTCTTCAGTAATGCGGACGCTGTATCGATCCGTTGTGGTGAAGAAGGAGCTGAGCCGGAAGGCAAAGCTCTCAATTTACCGGTCGATCTACGATCCCATCCTCACCTATGGTCATGAGCTTTGGGTTATGACCGAAAGAACAAGATCACAAGCGGCCGAAATGAGTTTCCTCTGCCGGGTGGCGGGGCTCTCCCTTAGAGATAGGGTGAGAAGCTTTGCCATCCGGGGGGAGCTCAAAGTAAACCCGCTGCTCCTCCACATCGAGAGGAGCCAGATGAGGTGGTTCGCATCTGGTCAGGATGCCACCCGAACGCCTCCCTAGGGAGGTGTTTAGGGCACGTCCGACCGGTAGGAGGCCACGGGGAAGACCCAGGACACGTTGGGAAGACTATGTCTCCCGGCTGGCCTGGGAACGCCGCGGGATCCCCCGGGAGGAGCTGGACGAAGTGGCTGGGGAGAGGGAAGTCTGGGCTTCCCTGCTTAGGCTGCTCCCCCCGCGACCCGACCTCAGATAAGTGGAAGAAGATGGATGGATGGATATGTTGTTGTATGTTATGAAATACAAATATTGCCTTCATAGTATTCTGAGTTGAACAACACATGTAACTTTGTGAATAGGGGCTCAGATATAAGTTTATACTTTTTTCTGATCCTTTTCATTCAGGATTTATTTCAATATTATTATTATTATTATATTATTATTTTCTTACCTTGATTGAATGAAATAAAAACAATAATGGAAATGGAAATATAACAATACAAACCTATGGTCTGTGACAATATAGTGTACATACAGTTTTTTTTTTGTTTATTTTATTTTATTTATTTATTTATAATATTCAACATTTACATACAATCAAGAAATAATAATAATCAAAACAAGTACAGAAATAGTACAAAAAAAGTACAAAACAGCGCCAGGGGGTTGTAAACTAACTAAAACAGAATGCAAAATATATATATAACAAAATGTAAAGCCATACGCTCACAAAAGTTACGTAAATAATCCAAATTTGGAACACAGCATCAATAGTTTTCACAGCTTTTTGGTTGTTAGAGGTAAGCGTTTTAAAGTAGAGTTCTAATTATTTTTTAAAGGCACAAAAAACAAGTCGGGTATAGGTGAGGGCCGACATCCGGGCAACTGAGCTACATACGGGTTGTTCGAGCCATAGCAACCAGACTGGCATTGAAAACAAACCGTTGCCATTACTCTTTAACCTGTCGACCTACGCTGGTTAAACCCGTCATTCTGCCTCCAAAATGCCGAAAAACTGTGTTGTTTTTGGTTGTGCTAACCACAACTGGAAACAGGGAAAACAAAGGTTGTATTTTGTTCTGCCAAAGCGTGATAAAAGCCCACAGAGACGGGAAAACGAGGACGGTTATCACTGGAGTCCCCCAAAGTCCCGGGTCGTGTGTTCGGATCACTTTGTTTCTGGTAAATATAAGGAACAAAAATCCACCTTCTTAACCACAACTTGGCTATACCGTCCGTGCTAATGTTGTACTTGTTGAATTTGTACCTTATAACGTTCGACAGCTGAAGTTGTTGTTGTACAAAAATAACATGCGGTATATACTGTATAGTCTATAGCCTAGCTAGCTATTTTCGAAAACCGGACAACGAGAGGATACCAAAGGCAGCGTTAAGATGGACACCACCGGGAAAACATAAGCCAGGGCGGCCAAAGAACACCTGGCGAAGAACAGTTGAAGGGGAGCTGAAAGAGATGAAGCTTACATGGGGCGAGGCACAGAGACTAGCACAGCAGCGAGATGAATGGCGTCGAGTTGTCGAAGCCTTATTTCCCATCCGGGAAGAAGAGGATTAAGTTAAGTAAGTAATATAATATATAGTCTATAGCCTAGCTAGCTATTTTCGAAAACCGGTTTCGTTTAAATTTGCACTTAACAGTTGGGTTTTTAAAAACCAATAAACCCTATAATTTTCATGTTGCCATTTAATCAACTTTTCAAGAGTCGCAAAATGCGTCTCTTTCTTAGTAGCGTGCAGGCTAAGCTAACTAGCAAGCTAAGCTAAGCCGGAGAAGCTTTAAAGTTCACTGAGACGAGTCTGACGCAAATAATACATTTTCGTTTTTTCACACGATATGCGAATAAGTAAACATGCGTAAATGAAGGATTTAACGCCGACTTCCAAGCCACAACGCTCGTTAAATGCTTTTTCTGTCAATGCTGTGTTCGCTGTGAGCTGGTTTGTTTTCAACGAATTCCCGGTTGCTAGGGGATTGGTAGGCGGAAGTGACGTAGGTCCGCTCTCACCCATTGAGAAACTTACATTTATTAATATAAAACTTAGCCAATCGTATAATGAGGTTGCAAAGGTAAAATTCATTTAAAAAAATGTTTTCATACAGTGTAAATCCAAATAGCAAAGACATACAGTTATTTTATCTAATCCAGTCACCATTGTTTTACTGAGCATCTTCTCCACACCACTAGATGGCACACACTCCCTTTTGCTACATAAACACAATCAGCGACAACAACGTTTGTTGTCAGGAAGTTGCAAAAAAAAAGTTACTGGTTGACAAAACGCTAACATGATCTATGGGTAGGTGTTATTATCGTTTATAGAGTCAGGATTGAAAATATGTCAGTGAAAGCAGCATTTCTTTCTCCTGTGTAGACGTTCTTGAGGGATAGAGCTGACAGAAGAAGCAGGTCATGAACGACAATTTTAACAGAGCTCCCGGAGCAGGGAGAAGCCTCAATCTTGCAGCAGATTCCGGTCTACAGAGTGCGGTGTGGAACAGTGACAGCAACGCGACGCTTTTCAACCAAAGGGTACCTTTGAGGCAGCCGAGGACGTACCCACCCCCCGGCAACTGCAACAATAGTCCGGTCACGGAAAATGGCGCTTGTGGTGGTAAGGCAGAAACAGACAGGCTGGCTAATGCTAAACTAGCTAACCAACATTTGATTGCACGTCCGAAACTCCCACTTGTTTTGGTACTTTACTGCAGGCCGAAGTGCGTCACGGCCAAATTTAAGCACATTTCACAGTCCTACTTCCTCTATTTACGAAGAAAACCACTTAAGCCACGTCCAAAACTGGTTCTTCTCGTCGATAAATACCTCTGAAATGAGCTAATTTAATATAGTTTGTGATCCATAAAAGTACCACTTAGACAAGTAAAACTGACGCTTTCCCCAATTTGGTTAAACAATATTATACGTTTAAGATATATACGGCAGTGTTTTTCAACCTTATTTGAGCCAAGACACATTTTTTGCGTTGAAAAAATCCGGAGGCACACCACCAGCAGAAATTATTAAGAAACGAAACTCTGTTGACATTAAAAGTCGTTGTCGCAATTGTTGGGTATGACTTTAAACCATAACCAACCATGCTCTTGTCTCAAAGTAGGTGTACTGTCACGACCTGTCACATCACTCCGTGACTTATTTTGAGTTAATTGGTGTTTTTCCTGTGTGTAGTGTTTTAGTTCTTGTCTTGCGCTCCTATTTTGGTGGCTTTTTCTCTTTTTTTGGTATTTTCCTGTGGCAGTTTCTTCCTTTGAGCAATATTTCCAGCATCTACTTTGTTTTAGCAATCAAGTATATTTCAGTTGTTTTTATCCTTCTTTGTGGGGGCATTGTTGATTGTCATGTCATGTTTGGATGTACATTGTGGACGCCGTCTTTGCTCCACAGTAAGTCTTTGCTGTTGTCCACATTCTGTTTTTGTTTACTTTGTAGCCAGTTCCGTTTTAATTTGGTTCTGCATAGCCTTCCCTAAGTTTTAATGCCTTTTCTTAGGGGCACTCACCTTTTGTTTATTTTTGGTTTAAGCTTTAGACACCTTTTTATCTGCACCCTGCCTCCCGCTGTTTCCGACATCTACAAACAATTCGCTATCGGCTGCCACCTACTGATATGAAAATGGAGTATTACACGGTTACTCTGCCGAGCTCTAGACAGCACTGACCACTCAACAACAACACATCATTTGCAGACTATAATTACTGGTTTGCAAAAAATATTTTTAACCCAAACAGGTGAAATTACATAATCTCCCACGGCACACCGACTGTATCTCACGGCACACTAGTGTGCCGCGGCACAGTGGTTGAAAAACACTGATGTAAGGGTATGTAAGCTATCTTACAAATATATTTAAGTTAGTTACATAGCTTGGTAATAGGGATGCACGAATAAAGGAAATGTGAACGATACCTTTAAGCGATCATTTACAGACCTTTACAACCGATAACGATATCCGATATTTATGTATATGCATTTACACAAGGTTTTGTGAAAAGAAATTATTCGAAGAGTTCACACTTTTACCCAAAATGTCGACACTCTACCAAATAATAAACAAAACCTAATGCAAAAAATAGGATGTTATCAATTTTGAACTATCCATCCATCCATCCATTTCCTACCGCTTGTCCCTTTCGGGGTCGCGGGGGGTGCTGGAGCCTATCTCAGCTGCACACGGGCGGAAGGCGGGGTACACCCTGGACAAGTCGCCATCTCATCGCAGGGCCATCACAGATAGACAGACAACATTCACACTCACATTCACACACTAGCTATAATTTGAGGACAAATATCCTTCCCACTGTAATTCTGACCCATGCAAATAATTAGAATCATTGCGTAGACCAAAATGATGTCGGAATTTATTGATATTTCAACTTTTTACTAATTTCATTTACTAGCAACTTAAATATAATATGTCCAACACAATATACACTAATGACAAGGGTGTATGTAAATGACACATATTTGATGCTCTAGCTGGTGGATCTACCTAGTAGGGATGCACAATAATATTAGCGGCCGATAATTTACAAACAATAATGGCAATTATGACGTCCATTTGATATTTCCGCTAATGAAAAATATACTGGTAATAATAAAGGCTTATCATCTTTGTGTTCGTCTCTTTGTTGTGGCTTGTGCTGCTACCTGGCTGCCAAACTCCTGTTCTCTCCTCCCGTACGATATGGTCGCATATTTGTAATGTCACGATACTGCCTGTGCTCCTTCTTGTTTTGCAGAAAAATGCATCATAGCGCAACAGTCACCAGTGTGGTCTTTCTTTAACGTGTCAGAAGAAGACATTTTAATTTAATTATTATGTAAAAACAACTTTTCTTATCAGCTTTTGTGTATCTAGGATCCTGAAAATTTGAAATCAAACCATTGCAAATATATTCATATAATAATCGTCCATTTTTTTCTTCCAACAGGCCATTCGGAATTTGCTCTGTTCAGTGATCCATCCATCCATCCATTTTTTACCGCTTATTCCCTTCGGGGTCGCGGGGGGCGCTGGAGCCTATCTCAGCTACAATCGGGCGGAAGGCGGGGTACACCCTAGACAAGTCGCCACCTCATCACTGTTCAGTGATGTCTGCGGATATTTTCATATATGGTAGAAATTTACTCAAAGATTTTTGCGTCAGTCGAACATTGTAGTCCGACGCTATAGTCAATAAGTTTATTTTTCTCTATCCTCTTGCCATTTGTAATACAAAATAGCATATAGTTCTAACATATATCTGTCAGTAAACTCCATATGGAAGCGCTAAAAACTACAACTGGGAGAAGACAGTTAAAGTGGAGGCGCGTAAATAAGACCGGCCACAAAAAGGCGCATCCTGTAGAGACGATTAGAAAGTGGCTTGAAGATGGTGTGTAAAACATAATCTATGCAAAATTTTAATAGAACTACACCAGTAAGATTGCAGCAACACCTTAACAAGTGGGGTCACATCACTTGCTGATAGACAAAAATAAAATAAGTACAATTATATTTTCCACTGACCGTAATGAAATAGTGCAGTAAGTGCCTGCCTCATAGAGAGGCAGCATTCAATTGTAGAAATAAGGGTTAAAATAATGAAGTGCTCCTCTCTGAGCTGCCACCTTACCGTGGTAGAGGAGTTTGCGTGTCCCAATGATCCTAGAAGCTATGTTGTCCGGGGGCTTTATGCCCCCTGGTAGGGTCTCCCAAGACAAACTGGTCCTAGGTGAGGGATCAGACAAAGAGCAGCTCGAAGACCTCTATGAAAAATAAAAACAAAGGACCCAGATTTCCCTCGCCCGGACGCGGGTCACCGAGGCCCCCCTCTGGAGCCAGGCCCGGAGGTGGGGCACGATGGCGAGCGCCTGGTGGCCGGGCCTGTCCCCATGGGGTCCGGCCGGGCACAGCCCGAAGAGGCAATGTGGGTCCCCCCTCCAATGGGCTCACCACCCATAGCAGGGGTCATAGAGGTTGGGTGCGATGTGAGTTGGGCGGAAGCCGAAGGCAGGGCACTTGGCGGTCCGATCCTCGGCTACAGAAGCTAGCTCTTGGGACGTGAAACGTCACCTCGCTGAGGGGGAAAGGAGCCTGAGCTAGTGCGCGAGGTGGAGAAGTTCCGGCTAGATATAGTCGGACTCACTTCGACGCACAGCAAGGGCTCTGGAACCAGTTCTCTCGAGGGGGGCTGGACTCTCTTCCACTCTGGCGTTGCCGGCAGTGAGAGGCGACGGGCTGGGGTGGCAATTCTTGTTGCCCCACGGCTCAGAGCCTGCATGTTGGAGTTCAACCCGGTGGACGAGAGGGTGGGAACGGGTCCTGATTGTGGTTTGCACTTACGCGCAAAACCGCAGCTCAGAGTACCCACCCTTTTTGGATTCACTCGAGGGAGTACTTGGGAGTGCTCCCCCGGGTGATTCCCTCGTTCTACTGGGGGACTTCAATGCTCATGTTGGCAGCGACAGTGAAACCTGGAGAGGCGTGATTGGGAAGAATGGCCGCCCGGATCTGAACCTGAGCGGTGTTTTGTTATTGGACTTTTTTGCCCGTCACAGATTGTCCATAACGAACACCATGTTCAAACATAAGGGTGTCCATATGTGCACTTGGCACCAGGACACCCTAGGCCGCAGTTCCATGATCGACTTTGTAGTTGTGTCATCGGATTTGCGGCCTCATGTTTTGGACACTCGGGTGAAGAGAGGAGCGCAGCTTTCTACCGATCACCACCTGGTGGTGAGTTGGCTGCGATGGTGGGGGAGGATGCCGGACAGACCTGGCAGGCCCAAACGCATTGTGAGGGTTTGCTGGGAACGTCTGGCAGAGTCTCCTGTCAGAGAAAGTTTCAATTCCCACCTGCGGAAGAACTTTGAACATGTCACGAGGGAGGTGCTGGACATTGAGTCTGAATGGACCATATTCCGCGCCTCTATTGTCGAGGCGGCTGATTGGAGCTGTGGCCGCAAGGTAGTTGGTGCCTGTCGTGGCGGTAATCCTAGAACCCGTTGGTGGACACCGGCGGTGAGGGATGCCGTCAAGCTGAAAAAGGAGTCCTACCGGGTTCTTTTGGCTCATGGGACTCCTGAGGCAGCAGACAGATACCGACAGGCCAAGGGGTGTGCGGCTTCAGCGGTCGCGGAGGCAAAAACTCGGACATGGGAGGATTTCGGGGAGGCCATGGAAAACGACTTCCGGACGGCTTCGAAGCGATTCTGGACCACCATCCGCAGCCTCAGTAAGGGGAAGCAGTGCACTATCAACACCGTGTACGGTGAGGATGGTGTTCTGCTGACCTCGACTGCGGATGTTGTGGATCGGTGGAGGGAATACTTCGAAGACCTCCTCAATCCCACCAACACGTCTCCTATGAGGAAGCAGTGCCTGGGGAATCTGTGGTTGGCTCTCTTATTTCTGGGGCTGAGGTTGCTGAGGTAGTTAAAAAGCTCCTCGGTGGAAAGGCCCCAGGGGTAGATGAGATCCGCCTGGAGTTTCTTAAGGCTCTGGATGCTGTGGGGCTGTCTTGGTTGACAAGACTCTGCAGCATCGCATGGATATCGGGGGCGGTACCTCTGGATTGGCAGACCGGGGTGGTGGTTCCTCTCTTTAAGAAGGGGAATCGAAGGGTGTGTTCTAACTATCTTGGGATCACACTCCTCAGCCTTCCCGGTAAGGTCTATTCAGGTGTACTGGAGTCGAACCTCGGATTCAGGTGGAACAGTGTGGTTTTCGTCCTGGTCGTGGAACTGTGGACCAGCTCTATACTCTCGGCAGGGTCCTTGAGGGTGCATCGGAGTTTGCCCAACCAGTCTACATGTGTTTTGTGGACTTGGAGAAGGCATTTGACCGTGTCCCTCAGGAGGTCCTGTGGGGAGTGCTCAGAGAGTATGGGGTATTGGACTGTCTGATTGTGGCGGACTGCTCCCTGTATGATCAGTGCCAGAGCTTGGTCCGCATTGCCGGCAGTAAGTCGGACACGTTTCTGGTGAGGGTTGGACTCCGCCAAGGCTGCCCTTTGTCACCGATTCTGTTCATAACTTTTATGGACGGAATTTCTAGGCGCAGTCAAAGCGTTGAGGGGATCTGGTTTTGTGACTGCAGGATTAGGTCTCTGCTTTTTGCAGATGATGTGGTCCTGATGGCTTCATCTGGCCAGGATCTTCAGCTCTCACTGGATCGGTTCGTAGCTGAGTGTGAAGCGACTGGGATGAGAATCAGCACCTCCAAGTCTGAGTCCATGGTTCTCGCCCGGAAAAGGGTGGAGTGCCATCTCCGGGTTGCGTAGGAGACCCTGCCCCAAGTGGAGGAGTTCAAGTACCTCGGAGTCTTGTTCACGAGTGAGGGAAGGGTGGATGGTGAGATCGACAGGCGGATCGGTGCGGCGTCTTCAGTAATGCGGACGCTGTATCGATCCGTTGTGGTGAAGAAGGAGCTGAGCCGGAAGGGAAAGCTCTCAATTTACCGGTTGATCTACGTTCCCATCCTCACCTATGGTCATGAGCTTTGGGTTATGACCAAAAGAACAAGATCACGGTTACAAGCGGCCGAAATGAGTTTCCTCCGCCGCCGGGTGGCGGGGATCTCCCTTAGAGATAGGGTGAGAAGCTCTGCCATCCGGGGGGAGCTCAAAGTAAAGCCGCTGCTCCTCCACATCGAGAGGAGCCAGATGAGGTGGTTCGGGCATCTGGTCAGGATGCCACCCGAACGCCTCCCTAGGGAGGTGTTTAGGGCACGTCCGACCGGTAGGAGGCCACGGGGAAGACCCAGGACACGTTGGGAAGACTATGTCTCCCGGCTGGCCTGGGAACGCCTCGGGATCCCCCGGGAGTAGCTGGACGAAGTGGCTGGGGAGAGGGAAGTCTGGGCTTCCCTGCTTAGGCTGCTGCCGCCGCGACCCGATCTCAGATAAGCGGAAGAAGATAGATGGATGGATGGAAAATAATGAAGTGCATTTTTTCCTTTAAGAAATCATAATTGCTAACTAACAGTTACCTGTGTTGACAGATGAATTATGAACTACTCATGTCAAGTTATTTCCCTCTAAAGGCTTTTCCTTAAAACTGTTGCCTCTTATCACTTTCGCATCAGTTCTGTGGTTTTATGTTTGCTGCTGTCAGCGCTATTAAAGGCCTACTGAAACCTACTACTACCGACCACGCAGTCTGATAGTTTATATATCGATGATGAAATCTTAACATTGCAACACATGCCAATACGGCCGGGTTAACTTATAATGTGCAATTTTAATTTTCCCGCCACACTTCCGGTTGAAAACGTCTAGATATGATGACGTATGCACGTGACGTAAACGGTTGATACGGTAGTATTGGTACCCCATTGAATACAATACAAAAAAGCTCTGTTTTCATTTCAAAATTCCACAGTATTCTGGACATCTGTGTTGGTGAATCTTTTGCAATTTGTTTAATGAACAATGGAGACTGCAAAGAAGAAAGTTGTAGGTGGGATGGTTGTATTAGCGGCGGACTACAGCAACACAGCCAGGAGGACAGAGATGGATAGCAGACGCGCTAGCCGCCGAACTCACCTTAACTTCCTCCGTCTCGCCGACCGCATCTGTGATCGGGTGAAGTCCTTCGTCGCACCGTCGATCGCTGGAACGCAGGTGAGCACGGGTGTTGATGAGCAGATGAGGGCTGGCTGGCGTAGGTGGATAGCTAATGTTTTTAGCATAGCTCTGTCAGGTCCGGTTGCTAAGTTAGCTTCAATGGCGTCGTTAGCAACAGCATTGTTAACCTTCAACAGGCTGGAAAGCATTAACCGTGTCCATGGTTTAATAGTATTGTTGATCTTCTGTCTATCCTTCCAGTCAGGGATTTATTTATTTAGTTTCTATATGCAGTTAAGCACGATGCTATCACGTTAGCTCCGTAGCTAAAGTGTTTCGTCGATGTATTGTCGTGGAGATAAAAGTCACTGTGAATGTCCATTTCGCGTTCTCGACTCTCATTTTCAAGAGGATATAGTATCCGAGGTGGTTTAAAATACAAATCCGTGATCCACAATAGAAAAAGGAGAGAGTGTGGAATCCAATGAGCCAGCTTATACCTAAGTTACGGTCAGAGCGAAAAAAGATATGTCTTGCACTGCATTCTAGTCCTTCACTCTAACGTTCCTCATCCACGAATATTTCATCCTCGCTCAAATTAATGGGGTAATCGTCGCTTTCTCGGTCCGAATCGCTCTAGCTGCATTGAAAACAATAGGAAAATGTGAGGAGCCTTTCAACTGACTACGTCACGCTACTTCCGGTAGGGGCAAGGCTTTTTTTGATCAGATACCAAAAGTTGCGATCTTTATCGTCGTTGTTCTCTACTAAATCCTTTCAGCAAAAATATGGCAATATCGCGAAATGATCAAGTATGACACATAGAATGGATCTGCTATCCCTGTTTAAATAGAAACATTTCATTTCAGTAGGCCTTTAAAGCTAAGTCTCAGCCTAGCAGCATAGGCAGCTTCCATAACAATAGTGAATTTTGAAGGAGTCATATTGTGATTTATTTAAAACACTTTTTACTCTACGTAACATGCAATAGTGGTTCCACGGTCAAAATTGTGCATAGATTATGTTTTACAGACCGTCTTCAAGCCACTTTCTGATCGTCTCTTCAGGATGCGCCGTTTTGTGGCCGGTCCTATTTACGCGCCTCCACTTTAACTACGTATTCTCCCAACCAGTCATGTTGTAGTTTTTAGTGCTTCCATATGGAGTTTACTTACAGATAGGTTAGAACTATACGCTACTTTGTGTTAGAAATGGCAAGAGGATAGAAAAAAAGAAGCTTATTGACTACAGCGTCTGACTACAATGGCCGACTGGCGCAAAGATCTTTGAGTAAATTTCTACCATGTATGAAAATATCCGCAGACATCACAGGTCAGACAACATCACTGAACAGAGCAAAAACCGAACGGCCTGTTGGAAAAAAAAAAGGAAGGAACACAAGATTATTATATGAATATTAAATAATATTTGCAATGGTTTGATTAAAAATTTTCAGGATCCCAGATACACAAAAACTGATAAGAAAAGTAGTTTTTTCATAATAATTAAATTAAAATGTCTTCTTCTGACACGTTAAAGATAGACCACACTGGTGACTGTCGCGCTATGATGCATTTTTCTGCACACAACAGGGAGCACAGGCAGTATCGTGACATTACAAATATGCGACCATATTGTACGGGAGGAGAGAGCAGGAGTTTAGGAGCCAGGTAGCAGCACAAGCCACAACAAAGAGACAAACACAAAGATGATAAGCCTTTATTATTACTGGTATATTTTTCATTAGCGGAATTATAATTGCCATTATTGGTTGTAAATTATCGGCGCTAATATTATTGTGCATCCCTACTAGATAGATGCACCATCCAGAGCATGAAATATGTGTCTTTTACATACACCCTTGTCATTAGTGTCACGGGTGAGCTGGAGCATTTCCCAGCTAAGAGGCAGCATACACCCTGGACTGGTCACCAATCACAGATAGACGAATCATCCACACTCACACCCAAGGACAATTTAGAGCCATAATGAACCTAATGTACATGTTATTGTACGGTTTGAGGCAGCCTAAGTACAGTATACAGAGAAAACACACACACAAGCACAGGGCAAACATGGAAACTCAACACCAACATGTTCCAACTAAGTTTCCAACTCAAATCTCCTTACTGTGAGGAACCACATTTTCGCGCCGCTGTCCATAGGTTGTTAAATGTCACCATAGTAGTGTCACCATTCTCTTCTTCCACTTTCAGACAGTAAAGGCCAGCAAAGCATAAACACCAATAGCCCCTCTGTCTCCGGGAAGTCTAACCATTTGGATTCTTTGGTTGAGTTCTCCAAACTCTCCGCTAGCGCTCCAGAGTTTGTCCCTACTGCCGTGTATCAATATGATGTAAGACAGTCACAGCATTCATTGTTTCAAAAACTCTGTAGCTACTATGTATTCTGTATTATTTGTATGCTTTATTTCTTTTCAGACTTTTTTTGACCCCAACGAAGAAGATTTTAGCGCGCCATCTTTGGCTGATATGGTTAGAGACTTCCTTTGCCACCTGAGCTCCTCACCTGGAATGTTTGAGTCAGATGTTGAGTACATAACAAGCGTGCTTAATTCCTTTATTACAACCGAGGAGTTGTTGGCAGAGCTGGTGGAGCTGATCTACACAGAGGTAGGAGCGCTCAGGACTGATTTTGCTCTTCAATGTGTGCAATTTGATGATGACCAAAACTATAGAAAAACACTGTATACTATTTTTCAACATTTTTAAATATCTCTCAGAAGTTCCACATTAGTATTTGGGCAGTGTATTGCCCAAAGTCTACCCAAGATGCTGGAATTTAGATTGTTTTAAAGCACTCAAAGTATACCCTACTGGGAACGAGGAATGCACCGATTAACCTTGATTAAGAATGTCACTGTTAATTCATCACAATGGTACACCGTGTGTTTCAGTCTTCCTCACTTGCTATAAATGGACGTTATGGTGGCACGTTATTTTCGGCACCACCTGCTACAACTAACAAAAACAAAGCAATACACATGCCTACGGTGTACACACATAACGTGAGGCACTCTAGTTTGCTACATTAGCTTAAAATAGCAGCAGAACAAATGGGCAAACTTTTTCCACACAAAAAGGAAGAAGTCAGTATTGGAACATTTCAAGTACTTAAAAAATTACAAGAGAGTCTGCGAAGACAATGACTCACTTGTTTGCAAAACCTGCCAAAAGAAAGCTAAATAGTCTACAGGGCTGCCCATTACGTCAATGACGAGCTCCCGGTCAATCGCTGATAAATAAAAATAGACATCATTACCTATCATAAATCTTCCCTATGACGCCACATCTGTCACTTGATTGACACATACGGCAACAGAGGGTCTTGTAAGATGCCAGCTGGCTTTTGGGATCTCAGTATGAAAAAAAAAAACGTCAGGCAGGAACTTGAAAAGCACTTTTTATTTCAACACAGGCAGTCTCCCACACACCTGCCGTCAAGACAGGAACTGCACAATCAGACAGTCCGTTACCCCATACTCTCTGAGCACTCCCCACAGGACTTCCCGAGGGACACGGTCGAATGCCTTCTCCAAGTCCACAAAGCACATGTAGACTGGTTGGGCAAACTCCCATGCACCCTCAAGGACCCTGCCGAGAGTATAGAGCTGGTCCACCGTTCCACGACCAGGACGAAAACCACACTGTTCCTCCTGAATCCGAGGTTCGACTATCCGGCGTAGACTCCTCTCCAGTACACCTGAATAGACCTTACCGGGAAGGCTGAGGAGTGTGATCTCACGATAGTTAGAACACACCCTCCGGTTCCCCTTTTAAAAGAGCGGAACCACCACCCCGGAGTGCCAATCCAGAGGTACCGCCCCCGATGTCCATGCGATGCTGCAGAGTCTTGTCAACCAAGACAGCCCCACAGCATCCAGAGCCTTAAGGAACTCCGGGCGGATCTCATCTACCCCCTGGGCCTTGCCACCGAGAAGCTTTTTAACTACCTCAGCAACCTCAGCCCCAGAAATAGGAGAGCCCACCACAGATTCCACAGGCACTGCTTTCTCATAGGAAGACGTGTTGGTGGGATTGAGGAGGTCTTCAAAGTATTCATCCACCGATCCGCAGTCGAGGTCAGCAGAACACCATCCTCACCATACACGGTGTTGATAGTGCACTGCTTCCCCTTCCTGAAGTGGCGGATGGTGGTCCAGAATCGCTTCGAAGCCGTCCGGAAGTCATTTTCCATGGCTTCCCCGAACTCCTCCCATGTCCGAGTTTTTGCCTCCGCGACCGCTGAAGCCGCACACCGCTTGGCCTGTCGGTACCTGTCCGCTGCCTCAGGAGTCCAATGAGCCAAAAGAACCAGATAGGACTCCTTCAGCTTGACGGCATCCCTCACCGCCGGTGTCCACCAACGGGTTCTAGGATTACCGCCACGACAGGCACCAACTACCTTGCGGCCACAGCTCAAATCAGCCGCCTCGACAATAGAGGCGCGGAACATGGTCCACTCGGACTCAATGTCCAGCACCTCTCTCGTGACATGTTCAAAGTTCTTCCGGAGGTTGGAATTGAAACTCTCTCTGGCAGACGTTCCCAGCAAACCCTCACAATGCGTTTGGGCCTGCCAGGTCTGTCCGGCATCCTCCCCCACCATCGCAGCCAACTCACCACCAGGTGGTGATAGGTAGAACGCTCCGCCCCTCTCTTCACCCGAGTGTCCAAAACATGAGGCCGCAAATCCGATGACACAACTACAAAGTCGATCATGGAACTGCGGCCTAGGGTGTCCTGGTGCCAAGTGCACATATGGACACCCATATGCTTGAACATGGTGTTCGTTATGGACAATATGTGACGGGCACAAAAGTCCAATAACAAAACACCACTCGGGTTCAGATCCGGGCGGCCATTCTTCCCAATCACGCCTCTCCAGGTTTCACTGTTGTTGCCAATATGAGCGTTGAAGTCCCCCAGTAGAACGAGGGAATCACCCGGGGGGCACGATGGCGAGCGCCTGGTGGCTGGGCCTGTCCCCATGGGTCCCTCCTCCAATGGGCTCACCACCCATAGCAGGGGCCATAGAAGTCAGGTGCAATGTGAACTGGGCGGCAGCCGAAGGCAGGGCACTTGGCAATCCGATCCTCGGCTACAGAAGCTAGCTCTTGGGACGTGGAACGTCGCCTCGCTGGGGGGGAAGGAGCCTGAGCTAGTGCGCGAGGTGGAGAAGTGCCGACTAGATATAGTCGGACTCACTTTGACGCACAGCAAGGGCTCTGGAACCAGTTCTCTCGAGAGGGGCTGGACTCTCTTCCACTCTGCCGTTGCCAGCAGTGAGAGGCGACGGGCCGGGGTGGCAATTCTTGTTGCCCCCCGGCTCAGAGCCTGCACGTTGGAGTTCATGTGTTTTTTTGTTGTTTTTTCACGCTAATATGTAATAATCAACTTAATCTAGGTGGCGAGCAATGATGCTAATGGGGGGGACCCATTTTGTCTCTATATCACTCTGAAAATGCATCCAAAAAGCACCAACAATACTCCATTTTACATCTCGTGACCTAAATATCAACCAAGTATTAGCAATTTTATTTAACACGTTTATGCTGACAAACTACTTTTAGCCGAGCCTTGATCACAGAGATAACTATATTGTGCAGCAACAGTGTTGACATAATGAGCTGCACTCCTGATCACCTCTGAGTTGATGAAAGTTCATTCTATATTATAGATCATGCCTCTCTCTCGTAAAGAAAAAGGTTGTGGCCATAAAATGAAAAATTGCTCATCTGTAACATTCAACTTATACCCGTAGATGAGTCACATGACACAAAAAGACGCTAGTTTGCGGTACCGTCATTCTTTTTTTTACCCTTCCGCAAGGATTGTGATTAATTCTTCAGCGAAACAAGATTTGAACATCCCATCAGCTGGCATTCTAGTGAGAGCAGAAATTGTACAGTAATTGATTATTGTAGGTTTGTGGCTCCAAGAAGCGCAATTGTGCACTTGCTCACTTGTTACGTATATACTGTAACGCTGTCCAACATAATAAAGGCCATATTACATACAACGTAACATTGTTTACATCACTTATATAACTTTGTGAGCTACAGTGCTATCATGCTAGGTTTTCTTAGTCTGTTGCTGACTTACATAGAGTTCAGGGCAGACTCATCAAGGTACGGGCGCGTCTAAGGCAGTATCATGTTTATAAAGATATTTTTTTCTTCAGGAAAATAGAACTTCAAATCTTCTCTTAAATGTGAAGAAAACAAACGTAGGAGATTTGACCATTTTGCCACATTTAGTCCTCATGAAAACGGTTGTAGGACACATTGCTGTTTGAACTGATTTTTGCAAGATAGGTTACCTTTTAATGTCTTCTTATATTGCAGTCTACTGCCATTCCCAACTTCTCCTATACGGGCGCGCGGCTCTGTAACTATCTGTCCCATCATCTCAGCCCGCCGAGCGGGAACTTTCGTCAGCTGCTCCTGCACAGGTGACTTTACACGGGGATAAAAGTCGGTAGTCCCTCTGTTAATTTCTTCTGCAGAATAATAGAGCCTTGTTTGCTGTAGGTGTCAAAAAGAATTTGAGCAGAGAGATGTGGCTGTGCGAGGAGACAGAGAGACACAGAACAAGTTCCACTCCTTTGTGCTCTTTTTGGGAGAGCTCTACCTTCATCTGCAGGTAAGACATCCCAATCATGTCTGCTCAAATGTGTTAAATATTACTGCTTTATTTTGGGGCATTATTATTTATGTTTGTTTTGTTCAAAAAGAGGGTTGTTCATTAGTATATACATATGTGTGTTTGCCCAAAATCTTTGTCTGGATCATGATCAACAAATTAAATGGAGGATCATTAAATAATTCACTGTTCTTGAAAAATATGAAATAAAAAGTATAGGTATCTGCAATACTTGCCCTGAATTTACCTGGTATTGGATTGATACCATAATGTGAGGTACTGACCTACCCTACTAGACCGTGTCAATTGTGAAAATGTATTTCTATCTGTTTTTGTTCAGATAAAGTGTGGCAAAGGCGCTATAAAGCGAGCCGAGATTCTTCTTACTGCATTGAGAGAGCTGTTGAACACTTTACTCTCCAATCCTGTAGATGCAAACATAATCTGTGCAGTCAAACTTCTCAAGGTTCTGAATTTCTCTTCTCTTACTCCATTATGTGATCACATTAAGCAGGTGTGGCTAATCAGCATTATTTTTCCTTTTTAAAGCTGACTGGGTCCATCCTGGATGACGCTTGGAAAGAATGTGGGAAATCGTACATGGAGGAGCTGATCCAGAGGATTGAAAGTATAGTACTGGATGCTACATGCAGCAGGTATATATGCCTGTGAGTGTGTAGGTGCTTGAATGCAGCACAAAATTCAAACAAAAAATGTGTTTAATATGATAACATAATTTTATTCAGTGAGTGTGAGATGACTTCTGATTTTTTAATATCAGTGAATAAGGAAAAAGTACCAGCTAATATTCAGGTCAATACAGTACTTCAAAGTCTTTCAAAAAGTCTGTTGTGACCAATTGGGCTGACAACTATTTTAATAGTCAACTAGTTATCTACTATCTTAACGATTTGTCAACTAATCTGATTATGAAGTACACCGATTCAGTGGCTCTTATTTAGCCAACGGCTTTTACATTCAGCTTAAGATATTTTTAGGCATGTGCTAACTGTTAAGGTAATTACTTAATTCAGAATGTATTTATACTGTAATTGTGCTATTTATTAGGCTGTTACAAAGAATAATTATTTAACTCTTGTCTATTTAAAAGCAAAGACAGGCAAAGTGCTGACAAAAACAAAGTGTCATTTTTTATGAAAACAAAGGACAGTTAAAATCTGCAATAAAAAGCAAACACCAGAACCCCCTAGCTTCGTCAAAAAGAAATGGTAACTTTTTTCGATGATGATGATGATGACAGCTACATAGAGAGAGTTTCGCTGGCGGACTAGGCTAACATGATCATTAAAGATATTTTTTACACAACTTTGGCTCAATTTGAATACATCTCCCATCCCCCTTGTTTTTGCCCTTCCTCCTTGGTTTTACGTGTTCACGTAAATCAAGAAGCGTTCAACTTATCCGTCAGGTAGGGGGAAGGGCGAAGGGCGAAGTACCACCCTTGACGCGAAGTAAGCTCGCAGACCTTACATTATCAAGTGCAAGGAGAAAGATGGCAGACCAGAAACCCAGAGAAGCGTACAAATGTAAGTAATAAGCATAATTAATGATTTTCATAACAGTGACACTTGGTTATAGTCAGACTTTAAACATTTGCTACTGCACAGCTTCAAACATTATTGGCTTCAAACACAAATACACAATAAAACACATTTTACATACCGCAAGCTGATAGCTCATGGGCCAGCACTTGGATATTTCGCCAAAAAGTTGTCTTTTAAACATCTTCTTAATGAAGACAGGCGAAAGAAAATGACAAGAGCACAACAAAAGCCGAATATCGTGTGTGACGGCATCTTGAAAATAAACATTTGTTGCATCGGCATTACTTCACTGCTGGCAAACGGTGAGGGATGATGTAGCGAGACTCGAGAAACATACGTATGCATAGGGGCGTATTTGCAATACTTCGCCATGGCACTAGATGCTAGAGCCAGAGGGGAGGGGAAGGAGGGAGAATTCAAATTGAGCCTTGGTCTCTCTGTAGTTAGCTAGCTCGGTAAAAAGCTGAATATCTTACCAAGGAGAGGTCGGAGACTGCATCCTCCAGATATCTGACGTACTTACGCTTTAAATACTCTCGCATCACAGATGTACTGCTATGAAAGTAAGTTTAGCTTTGCAAATTGAGCAAGTTATTCATGTCTTTGCCGTGTTAAGGGTTTAATGTTCCTATACTTTTCATGTTTACACCCTATGTGTTGTTGCCAGTGACACAGCCTTTTTTCACTGTCTGTTGCTGCTAATAACCAACTATTGTCAACAAATAAGTTTTTTTAACGAGTTTATTTGTACACTGTGCTGGCAACATCATCGCATTAGCCTCACATCCCACCTGTCACCTATTTCCGCAAACGTGCGTTGCATGACGTGCACATCAAAAAATGCTGCAATGCATTAAGCTGACTGTTGCAATGCAACATTTTCCAGCATCCAACATATAACAACTTTCCTCTCAACCATGACCCCCATCGCTTGCCTGCAATAACGAGCCAAATAGTCTGTAAACACTGCTCAAAAGTATTGAATTTGTGTTGATTTAATGTGGATACGAAACAAAGCTTTTTTGGTGAAAAGGCAGTGTTACATGATAAAAGAAGGTGGTCCGCTAAGGGTGAACAGCTGATTTTACTATTTCCAGCGGTGACGTTAGACAACTACCTCCATGTGATATGTGACCATACAATGACAAATTACTAAGACTATAGTACTAAAGATCTGTCCTCTGCGGCACAAGGGCCATCTGTGGCCTGTGATCCGTTTGTCGTAGGCCCTTGGCACACTGCAGATACAAAATTAAACAAAACAAATACAACACAAAAATTGGAAAAAGAGCAAGGGATAGCCGCACTTCCAATAAAGTGACTATTGAGAAAACCAGTTGTTTAATTTTTATGTTGAGGTAGTGAGGGGTGTTGTCTTTTAATCCAATTTAGTCACCCAATTAACTAAGTTACTTTTTGAAGGAGTAATCAATTCGCATTACTTTTTCAAAGTAATTGTTGCAACACTGCTTACCAGCCACCTCATTAGTTACAACCACAATTGATTAATACAAAATATTTGTTTGATCTGTGCAAAAATAACAGCCCTTATTTAATTTTCATTGATAGCTAATTACTGCAGATGTGTGTTGAATGCTTTATAGTAGTTTCTTGCTTTATAACATGCATCATTGTGAAGCTGAATATAGCAAAGGAACAAAATGAGGTGTGCTTCACTCCTCAGGGATGTCAGACAAATGCTTCTAAAGCTAGTGGAGCTAAGGTCTAGTGACTGGGGAAGAGTGTGTGCTGCGGCATCGAGCAATGCTACACCCGACAATGACCCCAACTACTTCATGGTGAGTCAAGTCTGCTGTAATCGGCCTTCCTAAGTTCTTTACATAAATTATGGTGTCCTCTTTAAATTCTTACAGAATGAGCCCACATTCTACACAGAAGATGGAACTCCTTTTACAGCAGCAGACCCAGGTATGGAGAGGAACTTTACAAAATAACAGCACTTGAGATAGTTAGGCAAAATAACCTGATTTGGAGTATTTGTGACGAAAGATGCAACTGTCAATGTTTTGTGTGGCTCTTATTCCCTGCTTGATTTAGCCTTGTATGAGCAGAGAAGGTGGTTTAAATGCTGAAAAAAAACATTCTACTACTGTTGTTTTTACAGAATACGCTGAGAAATATCAAGAAATTATGGAGAGACAGGACTATTTCCATGATGTGTGTGAAGAGAATGAAAATGACGAGTAAGTACATGTACAAAACATAAATGAGGGGATATAGTTTTCTAAGTTATCGTTTCTTTGATATACAAGTGTGTGTGTGTGTGTGTGTGGGTGTGTGGGTGTGTGGGTGGGTGGGTGTGTGTGTGTGTGTGTGTGTGTGTGTGTGTGTGTGTGTGTGTGTGTGTGTGTGTGTGTGTGTGTGTGTGTGTGTGTGTGTGTGTGTGTGTGTGTGTGTGTGTGTGTGTGTGTGTGTGTGTGTGTGTGTGTGTGTGTGAGATCCTTTGTGTATTTATTTCGATACATTCATCCATTTTCTACCGCTTGTCCCTTTTGGGGTCGCGGGGGGTGCTGGAGCCATCTCATAGATATGTATATTTATTTATATATATATATAAATGTGTATATGTATGTGTGCGTGTATATATATATATATATACAAATAGTATATACATACATACATGCATACATACATACATTTCTATATGTATATTTATATATACTATTTGTATGTATATATATATATATATATATATATATATACAAACTCCGTTTCCATATGAGTTGGGAAATTGTGTTAGAGGTAAATATAAACGGAATACAATGATTGGCAAATCATTTTCAACCCATATTCAGTTGAATATGCTACAAAAACAACATATTTGATGTTCAAACGGATAAACTTTTTTTTTTTGCAAATAATCATTAACTTTAGAATTTGATGCCAGCAACACGTGACAAAGAAGTTTGGAAAGGTGGCAATAAATACTGATAAAGTTAAGGAATGCTCATCAAACACTTATTTGGAACATCCCACAGGTGAACAGGCAAATTGGGAACAGGTGGGTGCCATGATTGGGTATACAAGTAGATTCCATGAAATGCTCAGTCATTCACAAACAAGGATGGGGCCAGGGTCACCACTTTGTCAACAAATGCGTGAGCAAATTGTTGAACAGTTTAAGAAAAACCTTTCTCAACCAGCTATTGCAAGGAATTTAGGGATTTCACCATCTACGGTCCGTAGTATCATCAAAGGGTTCAGAGAATCTGGAGAAATCACTGCACGTAAGCAGCTAAGCCCGTGACCTTCGATCCCTCAGGCTGTACTGCATCAACAAGCGACATCAGTGTGTAAAGGATACCACCACATGGGCCCAGGAACACTTCAGAAACCCACTGTCAGTAACTACAGTTGGTCGCTACATCTGTAAGTGCAAGTTAAAACTCTCCTATGCAAGGCGAAAACCGTTTATCAACAACACCCAGAAACGCCGTCGGCTTCGCTGGGCCTGAGCTCATCTAAGATGGACTGATACAAAGTGGGAAAGTGTACTGTGGTCTGACGAGTCCATATTTCAAATTGTTTTTGGAAACTGTGGACGTCGTGCCCTCCGGACCAAAGAGGAAAAGAACCATCCGGATTGTTATAGGCGCAAAGTTGAAAAACCAGCATCTGTGATGGTATGGGGGTGTATTAGTGCCCAAGATATGGGTAACTTACATATCTGTGAAGGCGCCATTAATGCTGAAAGGTACATACAGGTTTTGGAGCAACGTTACCATGGACGCCCCTGCTTATTTCAGCAAGACAATGCCAAGCCACGTGTTACATCAACGTGGCTTCATAGTAAAAGAGTGCGGGTACTAGACTGGCCTGCCTGTAGTCCAGACCTGTCTCCCATTGAAAATGTGTGGCGCATTATGAAGCCTAAAATACCACAACGGAGACCCCCGGACTGTTGAACAACTTAAGCTGTACATCAAGCAAGAATGGGAAAGAATTCCACCTGAGAAGCTTAAAAAATGTGTCTCCTCAGTTCCCAAACGTTTACTGAGTGTTGTTAAAAGGAAAGGCCATGTAACACAGTGGTGAACATGCCCTTTCCCAACTACTTTGGCACATGTTGCAACCATGAAATTCTAAGTTAATTATTATTTGCAAAAAAAAAATTAAGTCTATGAGTTTGAACATCAACTATCTTGTCTTTGTAGTGCATTCAATTGAATATGGGTTGAAAAGGATTTGCAAATCATTGTATTCAGTTTATATTTACATCTAACACAATTTCCCAACTCATATGGAAACGGGGTTTGTATGTATATATATATATATATATATATATATATATATATATATACAGTGGGGCAAAAAAGTATTTAGTCAGCCACCCATTGACAATCAATGGGTGGCTGACTAAATACTTTTTTGCCCCACTGTATATATATATATATATATATATATATATATATATATATATATATATATATATATATATATGCATAACACGATTTTCTATAAAACGCGGTTGTGCCATGCACACCAAATTTTTGCCCGTTTTTTTCCACCAGGGTCATTGGTGTTGTTTTTCAATAAATTACCGACTTTTTCACCACATTATCAGCTATCAACACTGTACCAATCTACTGGTGGATTGTTCCCGCCCAATTATGTGACGTGGGAGCACAATCCACCATTCACGTCACAGCAGAAAGGGGGGCTATCCACCAAACAACATTCTTTTCATCATCAACCCTTGATATTTATGACGTAAAGCAAATGCGACAAATATTTGTTTACTTTCAAAAAGCAATCCGTATTCGTCTTTGCTGGGCTCTTTTTTTCTTTCGCCTGTGTACATAAAGAAGAACACAGACCTTTTTGTTGTCGTTTCTGAAGCGGATCATTGACGCGTGTCTGAAGCGGATCATTGACGCGTGTCCCCTTCGAAATAAATGCACCTGTACAACTGCGACAAGACAGGGTTAGGCAATCTCAACACTCAAGCAAGAACAAAGCACAACACAGAGGATTCAAACAATTTAAAGACACAGCCACGCTACTGTTCATCATATTATTGTTAGGGGGTTTATTTACCTAATTTGCAAAGAGCCATTATTTCTGAAATTTGAAAACGCATATCACAGTAACAACTTGGTTTTTTTCAAATGCATGAGAAAGTAGAAAGGAAAACGTAGCTCTCGTTGAATACATGGTCAAGTACTTTGCACAGCAACAAGAGAACCAATGTTCAGCCAGCATTGATACTGCCGATGTAGACAACAAACAGTACAACAGCTGAGAAGTGCAAGCAACATTTTAAAATGCAGATATGTAAAGCAGCGGGATGCTGACCTCCTGATACCTAAAATCCAGCTGCAGTACTGCTATTTTGTGGAGTTAAAAAAAACTACATCAGTAGTGTCTTTAAAAAGTACAACAGTACCTCAACTCACAAGCTTAATTGTGCAACAACACACAATACCGGAAATGTGTCCTGTGAATGTGGTACAATGTGGTTCTTACCATGTTGCCACCCTTTTTAAGTTGTTTGTACAGTTACTGAAACATGACTGTTTCATGTTGTTGTGTCCACAGATATGACTCGGATAATGAGATGGATCCAGAGATCGAAGAAGCTTTTGAGAAGTTCTGTTTAGAATCCGAGAGAAAACGACAGCAATAACACCAAGGCGTCGTCAATGTAAAGAGGACATGAAATCAGTAATTGTTGTGAAGCAAAAAAAAAAAAAAAAAAAAGACTTGTCAGCCTCCATGTATTGTTTAAATTGAAACAAGAAGCATTTTACTAAGTTGTTAATAGCCACAGTTCTGAGTCTGAGACCATTTTTCTCCATTACCCATTGTTTAGAAAAGGAAGTGAATTAATTGGGTACATTTTTAAAAAAGTAGATATTTTTCAGTCATTCTCCCATTGTTTGTTTTGTTTCCCAAAAATACCTTTTACTTTTATGAAGGGCAGAGTGCTGTGAACTTTCTGCTGTGGTGTTTGTTTTTCTCAGTCTCCAAATTGTTCATAATATACACAAATCTCGGCTAACACCTGAAGTTGTTGAAATTGTTTTATCTTGAATATACGCCACAATCTGTGGGGCAACTCAACTGCATTAGACGTTTTGTTAATCTTAAAAAGAAAATACTGTTTTTAGCAATCCACAGCCTATATTAAGAAATGTTTTATTGTCTTTACATATTATTTATAGTATTGTTTGCCTGCAATAAGACCTTTATGTGAGATGGTTTGTTTTGTGTTCTGAATGAATGAGGTTATTAAGATGAGTATTATTTCAAGGTATTTTTCAAATACATTAGTATTATCAAGTGTATATTCTAACCTGTACCTTTTCAGGGGGGTTTACCACTCACTTCCCAAAAAGAAATGAACCCTCATGGGTAATTTCCTTTCAGTTGTCTGATAACATAAGGGAAATTAAGTAAGTATCTGTGACGTATTATTAACTGTAAAATGCTTTACCAGTTAAGCACAATTCAAGAAAGTTGACCATCAGCCTCACTCTCATATAACACCTCTTGTTATTTAGTTATTATTTATGGGGGTGTATTCCAGAAAGCAGTTTAAGTGAAAACTCATGATTATGAAAACCTTGAGATGAGGAACATTTAAAGTTAAAGTACCACTGATAGTCACACACACACTAGGTGTGGTGAAATTACCCTCTGCATTTGACCCATCCCCTTGTTCCACCCCCTGGGAGGAGAGAGGAGCAGTGAGCAGCAACAGTGGCCGCGCTCGGGAATCATTTTGGTGATTTAACCCCCAATTTAGTGTTCCGTTCCAGAATTGTTTGTGTAAGTCAAACTCAGTCAGTTACCATGGTAACAATATTGTAGCAAATATACACTTAAATTCACTACAGTTTTGAACTGAAAAGAAACAATTCCACTTTTTGTTTCATTGCAGCCATTTGCTAAAATCTAAAAAGTTTTGTTTTTTTGTCATTAATGTACACTCAGCACCCCATCTTGACAGAAAAAACAAATGTAGATTTTTTTGCAAATGTCTTAAAAATGGAAAAACCTCAAAAGACCTCATGTACATAAGTACTAAGACCCTTTGCTCAATATGTTGTTGATGCACCTCTGGCAGCAATTACAGCCTCAAGTATTTTTGAATACGATGTCACAAGCGTGCCCATTCAGTTTTCAAGCTCCATCAGATTGTATGGGAAGCCATTCTGGAATTTAAACAGCAATTGCCAAATCTGCCACGATCAATATTATGACGTGCCAGGGGGCGCCCAAAAGTTAACACTCGCATGCCCCGTTTCATGAGGACCAACGAGGCCCACAGCTCATACGTGCACCGTGTCAATTTTTTAAATTGTCATTTATAAGTTTGTTTCTAAATTGAGCCTGTATGGAGGTTAATTTGTGTCTTATGATTTTTTTATAACTTAAGTTTTTGCGTTTGGATTTTGTGAACTTAATTTTTGTATTATCAAATTATGCTGGTAATTTCATTGAAAAAAAATCTGTTTTAAAATTCAATGTATAAAAATTCAGTGTAAAAAAAAAAGTGTGTATAGAAATTCAATGTAAAAAAAACAATCAGTGTCGCGAGACTTTTCCGGTAAATTAAGACTAAAGCAATCAATCCAGAAACAGACAATGAGGTGAAGTCTCATAACACGTGTCTTCAAGACAGCATACAAAAGGCAGTTAACTGGGCTACCTTGGCGCAATACAACATAAAAACACTTCTGACTACATAAAAACACTTCTGACTACCAGTGTGTCACATACACTAGCACCTGACCACCAGGTGTGACATCATAGCACGTCACGCCCGCTGGATGTTTTCCAATGGTTAGAATCTGCACTTTTGAGTGACATACGAAGCCCTGCTTCATGCAGACCGGGCATGAACAGAGTCGGGAAAAGTGGGCGGGGCTTGTTTACGGAGCAGCAAGTGTCAGACAGAGGCAGAGTTCTACAGCGAAGTTCTGCAGAACCGTGATATTATATTGAATATGACAAACTTGCCAACGCTCCCGATTTTCAGTGCCCCTCCCGAAAATCTCCTGGGGCAACCATTCTCCCGAATTTCTCCCGATTTCCACCTGGACAACAATATTGGGGGCGTGCCTTAAAGGCACTGCCTTTAGCGTCCTCTCTCACCTGAAAAGGAGACTATTATATATGTCTCCGTTATCCATAGGTTTATCTATAACCCATAAAGTATAGGCAGGCACGGAACTATTTCTCAGCGTGTGTTTATTCCAGCCAGCACGTTAATACGCTGGCACACAACATCCGGATTCCCATCATGCATTGCTTCAAGACTACGGCAAGTAGTAATGTCCAAAAACATAACAGAGACGAAGCAGAAGAACGAAGAAGAGACATGGCGACGAGTAACAGGTGAAAACTAATGGGTTGCTATGGTGACAAAACAAGAGAGTGAACAACCAGGAACTAAAAAGTGTCCAAAAAACAAACAGCACATGGCCAAACAAAAACATGATCAACACAGACATGACAGAACCCCCCCCCCCCCCCCCCCCTTACAGACAGATCCCAGATGTCCAAAAACAAAAAAATGAACAAGAGTCATGGGAGGGGGGGGGCATGGCGTTGGGTCGCCAGAGTGGCCCCGAATCCACCGAGGCATAGTCATGTGGCGGCGGCGAGTGGAACGCCGCTGCAGCAGGCGAGGTGGGCGACCCGGGAAGGGCCACATCCGTGGCCGACGAGGAGGTGGGCGCACTTGGCGTGGCGGACGACCAGGTAGCGGCCATATCTGTCGCCGATGAGAAGGCAGGCGCATCGTCGTCGTGGCAGGCGTGGAAGCAGCAGATGACGCAGGTGCGGGTGCAGCAGACGAAGCAGGCGGCGAAGCTTGGCGTGGCGCGTCGGGCGGCGAAGCTTGGCGTGGCGCGTCCTGGCATGGCGGGTCTTGGTCTTGGCATGGCGGGTCTTAGCATGGAGGGTCTTGGTCTTGGCATGGAGGGTCTTGGTCTTGGCATGGAGGGTCTTGGTCTTGGCATGGAGGGTCTTGGTCTTGGCTTGGGTCTTGGCGTCGTGGAGCTATGACTGGCAGCACTTGGCGTTGTGGAGCTGCGACTGGCGGCACTTGGCGTCGTGGAGCTGGTACCGGAGCTTGGCGTGGTGCTTGGCGTGGTGGGGCTTGGCGTGGTGCGGGTACTGGAGCCTGCCGTGGAACTTGGCGTGGTGGAGCTTGACGTAGTGCTAGCCTTGGAGCTGGTGCTGGTGGCCTTGCTGGGGGTTGCGGCTTGACAAGCCGAAAGACTGGTGGTGGTGGCCGGACTGGAGGTTGCGGCTTAGCAGGCCGAAAGACTGGTGATGGCGGCCGTGCTGGAGGCTGTGGCTTGGCATGACGTTGAGCCACCCCACCTGAAAAGTTCCCAGCCCTAGCCCCCCTCAAGGAGCGGATACCAGACGCGCTCCCCACAGTCTGGAACCGTTTCTTTGGGTGGGGGGAGGGTGGTCAGGAGGGGGGCCGAATCCTCCCCTCTTAATTGTCCAAAATGTTTTTCTTTAACCCCCACCTGGGGTTGTGTGGGCGGAAAAAAAGAAAACATTTGTGACGGGGGCGGGGCTTGAGTCTTAGGGGGCGGGGCATGAAATCTGGATGGCTTGGTTTGGCAAGATCTAATTTTCAAAAACATGTCTTGATAATGTTGGATCTTAGATATGAAGTTTTTTCTTGGGGCCGGGTGATCGAAAGAAAAAGAATTCAGAAAAAAAAAATCCTGGTCTGTGATGTCATCCTGGGGAAGCCGGGCAGGCTGCGGCCCATTTCCGCCCGGAGGGGGAGGAGCTTGTGGGAGCGCCGCGTGCTGTCCGCTCGCCTTCCCTGACGTCCTCGGTCTGGAGCGGCGCTTCCGGGACTGCGGTGACGCAGCGCCGTCCTGGGACCAAATGAAGTCCCTGCGCTCCACGGAGGAGTAGCGCAGCGTTTCCTCCTCAAATGTTAAATCTAAATGTCGAATATAAACATAAATGTTGAATCTAAATCTAAATTTTAAATCTTTATCTTAAATCTAAATGTGAACACTAAATGTTAAATCTAAATCTAAATGTTAAAAAAAAAAATTAAATGTTAGAGCTAAATGTTAAATCTAAACCTAAACATTAAATCTTAAATCTACATCTTAAATCTAAAGCTAAATGTTTAAACTAAATCTAAATCTTAAATCTAAATATGAGCACTAAATGTTAAATCTTAAACCTAAATGTTAAATCTAACTATTAAATCTTACATCTAAATTTGAGCGCTAAGTCTCTCGCCAAGTGTAAAGATGAATATTTATAAAATGTCAATATTCTACCAATTCGAGGCCTCTTGGCTGCAAAGCCGCGCCCACATCGCTGCCTCTCAGTGCACGACACGCCTACATCTTTTTAATTGCGAAAGAAAGAACCATGGCAGATGCTTAATGACAAATTAATGCCAATAAATTTGCATATTTTTAAAAATGTAAGCTCCTAACGTGTGAGTGTGCATGGTGTGTTGCTTCAAGAGATATTCGGAAACAAGACGCTCAAGCTTCACTTCACTTCCGTGGTTGACAATGAATAGAATTGTTTCTTACACCAAGACTGAGTGCATGCATACACTTATTTCTATTTGTATGTGTCTTTTATCATTTACTTCATGATTGTGTCACATATGAACATTACTTTGCTGTAAACAACGCGATCACTGTCATGTAAGTTGCTGCAGCCGCCAGTTGACACGCTCGCTTTGGATCTGTTCTAAAAAATATGGCTTAATTAAACTAAACGGTAAGAACATGATCATAGTGAAGTCATCATTTTGTTAGAGGTTCGGATCCGGCGCATGGCGATATGTGCTTTTTAATATGATACTTTTGTTCATACTTGCCAACCCTCCCGAATTTTCCGGGAGACTCCCGAATTTCAGTGCCTCTCCCGAAAATCTCCCGGGACAACCATTCTCTCGAATTTCTCCCGATTTCCAGCTGGGCAACAATATGGACCTGAGTGAGGACAGCCTGTCGTCACGTCCGCTTTTCCTCCATATAAACAGCGTGCCGGCCCAGTCACGTTATAACAGGGGTCACCAACCTTTTTGAAACCAAGGGCTACTTCTTGGGTACTGATTAATGCGAAGGGCTACCAGTTAGATACACACTTAAATAAATTGCCAGAAGTAGCCAATTTGCTCAATTTACCTTTAACTCTGTTATTATTAATAATTAATGATATTTATGTTTGTGGAAACACTGATCATCTTAATGATTTCTCACAATAAATATATATAGAAACAGATAAATATCAATATGCAACACTTTATTTTTATATTTTCTCTAAGTGCACATTTTTCAAATTGAACATTTTCAAATGATCACTTCTAAGACAGTCTTGTGAAATCACAATATCCCATTTTAACTAGTTAGCCACTAACATTTTTTAACAAATCATGAATTACTTTGCACCATGTTTGTACAAATAATAACTCATGTAAAATACAAAAGTAAACTCTCAAATTTTTAAATCATGTCACACTTTGAACTGGACACCAAATCTGTTATCTGTTTCTTTGTCAGTTAGTGGGAAGCCTGGCATTGCATGCTGTTAACTAGTGTGTTGTACTCTGGTGTGTAACTTGACACTGCAACTCTGAGTGAGTCTTGCAGATGTGCATCAGTGAGGCGTGTTCTGTGTTTGTTCTTGATGAAGTTCATGTCAGAAAAGGCTGATTCACAAAGAAAAGATTTTTCCTCATTGTTTGCAGAACCTTCTTAATCTTTTGGACATATTTTCACAGCAATCTGGCCTTAAGCTTAATTATGATAAATGTAAAATGTTAAGGATCGGAAATCTAAAGGGAACGTCCTTTCGAATGGAATGCAAAGTGCCTGTTTTGTGGACAGATGGACCAGTTAACATACTTGGTGTTGTTGTCCCAGAAAATCTGGAAGATCTAGGCTCAGTAAATTATGATAATCGACTAAGAAAGCTGGACAAAATTATGCAACTATGGAAAGGTAAATCCCTAACCTTGTATGGTAAAATGTCTATTGCCAACTCGTTGATTATTCCTCAATTTATTTATTTGTTTTTGTCATTACCAGCTTCATCACAAAACTTTTTTAAGATTTATGAGCGGAGGGTCTTCGATTTTGTCTGGAACGGCAAACCAGAAAAGATTAAAAGAAAGGTTTTGTACAAAGAGTATGAATATGGGGGCCTGAAACTTCTCAACCTTGAAGCTATGTGTCTGTCTTTAAAAGCATCAATTGTTCCAAAGATGTATTTAAACATTGAGTGGTACACAAATGTCCTGTTGGACAAAAAACATGTACTGTATCAAAAGAAATTGTATGCTTTTTTACAAGTGATCCCCTCCCAGAGAGTCTGCTGGGAAACATGGAAACAATCCACTCATAGTGGTGTTTTCAATTTTATGTGCCAGAAAAAAGAGACGATATTCTGCAGCAGTTAATATGGATGAACTCTAATATTGTAATAGATGGAAAGCCTTTCTTTTGGAAAAATATGTTTGAAAGAGGAATCATTTTTGTCAATGATATTATCAATGAGAATGGTAAAATTATGAAGTATGATGAATTTAGAGCTATGTATGGTGATGCTTGCTCAAGCTTTTCATTTTATTAACTAACTGGAGTAATTGGGAAAAGATGGAAACAAATAATTAATTATGGAACTACTAAATTATTAGTTTGTAAACCTCTAATAAGAAATTCTAGTTGGCAAAAAGGAACTAAAATAAATAGAAAAATATATAATTTTTATTTAATAAAGAAATCTTTGAAGGCTGCCTCATACAACACACATGGAAAATGGGAGGACTTTTTTGACTGCCCGTTGCCATGGGATGCCATATTCAAACTAATCTATAAAACCACTATCGATGTGCAAAATCATTATTTTCAAATTAAAATTATTTATAACTTCTTACCCACAGGGAAAATGTTAAAATTATGGAATATGACAGAGTCAGATGATTGCCGATTTTGTTGTCAGGAGCCTGAATCCACCCTGCATTTGTTTTGGTATTGTCATATTGTGTCTTTGTTTTGGGTGGAAGTTGAAAAAATGTGTTTAAGGATTGGTTTGTTTATGAAGCTTAATGTGGTTTCTGTTATTTTAGGAGAGTTCATTGACAATCATGATTTAGTCAATTTAATTATAGTACTCTGTAAAATGTTTATTTTTAAGGCCAAAAACAGATATTCACTTAGTATTACTTTCTTTAAAACATTTATTCAGTATTTTCTAACTTTAGAAAGTTACATGGTTGAAAACGATAATGATGCCAAAAAACATTAAAAAAAAGATGAGAAGTCCTCAAAGGCTTATTTTGACAGTATAATTATGTTTATAGATTATATGATATCTGTTGTTGTGTTCCCTAATTTGAGTGACCTGGACATAATCTGGACTGTACATAAATGCTTATTTTGAAAATGTAATTTTGTTTATAAATTATATGCAATCTGTTGTGTTCCCTAATTTTTTTCTGTGTACATGAATGAAGGTGTGTGTTGCTGAGTCCGACTTGGACATTATCTGGACTGGGCCTGGTTTAAAAAACCCTTTAAACAAATCTAATTTCATTGACAACCTGGTCTGTTGAAGATAAGGCCCTTTTTAAAAAAATAAAATAAAATAAGATAAATAAAAAAAAAACATTTTCTTGGATAAAAAAGAAAGTAAAACAATATAAAAATAATTACATAAAAAATAGTAATTAATGAAAATGTTAGTGGACCAGCAGCCTATACAATCATGTGTGCTTCAGGGACTGTGTCCCTTGCAGATGTGTTGTCTATGTTGTGGGAACCAGAATATTGGTAGCAGAAAGAAATAACCCCTTTTGTGTGAGTGGGTGTGGATGAGTGTGCATGGGGGAGGTTGTTTGGGTTGATGCACTGATTGAAAGTGTATCTTGTGTTTTTTCTATGTAGATTTAATTAAAAAAAAAAAAAAAAAAAAAAAATATTTTTTATTTTTAATTTTTTTAAATTTTTTTTTTTTAGAACAGGCCCGCGGGCGACTCATCTGGTCCTTACGGGCGACCTGGTGCCCGCGGGCACCGCGTTGGTGACCCCTGCGTTATAACATCTACGGATTTTGGAGAGTGCACAACTGCACACACAAGAAGGAGACGAAGCAGAAGAACGAAGAAGAGACAGTCAACGACGAGAAAGAAGAAGTACGCTTGCAAGTTCCAAAATGATTGGAAACAAGAATTTCAGTTCATCCAGGACAGCTCGAAGTTATGCTGCCTGCAAATTTTGTAGATCAGACTTCTCCATTAAACACGGTGGCCGAATGGATATAGTCACTCATGAACGGTCAGAGAAGCACAAGGCGGCGGCAACGCAGCACCGGTCACAGCCCAGTATTATGAGCCACCTTGCTAAATGGAGACTCTAGGGTGTAACATATGATAGCTGCAAGCAACATCCAATTCTCATTTGCGGATGTTTTCAACAAATCCGTGAAGGATATGTTCCCGGATTCAGAGATTGCTCGCCAGTACTCAAATGGCAGAACAAAGGCTACTCAAATAGTGAAAGGTAAGAGTTATTTTTTGTTTAAAGTAAGCAGCAAGTACAGTACAGTTAGTAAAACAACTGTGTTTTCATTACTGCATATTTTTAATAGGTGCCATTGCCCCGGAATTGGACAAGGAAGTGATCGAACTGTGCCAAAGTCAAGTATTAGTTTTATTTATATATATGTATATATAAATATATATTAGAGATGCGCGGATAGGCAATTATTTCATCCGCAACCGCATCACAAAAGTCGTCATCCACCCGCCATCCACCCGAACTAACATTTTATCAAAACCACAACCGCCCGCCACCCACCCGTGGTTATATATCTAATATAGACGATGCAAGGCATTCCTGTTAAAGAAAGGAGACTGATCCAATGCAGCAGAGACATTCAATGCGTGCCACGCATTAATATCTCTTGGCCACGCATTAGAGGCTAAGAGATATTAATGCGTGATAATATAATTTATCATTATTATAATATTATTGTCATTTCCATTAAGAAAGTGTTGACTATTATTGTTATTTTTTTCCCCTGGTCTTTACAATTCCCTTTTTTAGTTTGTCGCGTACCATGTTTGCAGCCGGCGTGGCATCTTTTTATTTTTTTCTTCTTCTTCTGTTGTGTAGTGGTGTGCTGTGTCACGCCAAATTTCTTCCCCCTACAAACACCCCCCCCCCCCCCCCCCCCCATTTACTTCCATGGTCATGTTTCCTCTTACGTCATTGACAGCGATCGATAGCACTTCGGCTTTGACTGCCCGTCGCTGGAAGGATACTTCGTCTTTGACAGCTGCTGGAATCTGAAGAAATGGATTATTGTTTTTTTTTGTACAGGCGCGAAACAGGACAGTCGCGTGCGTATGTATGTATGTGTATATATATATATATATATATATATATATATATATATATATATATAATATATAATATATATATATAAGAAATACTTGAATTTCAGTGAATTCTAGCTATATATATATATATATATATATATATATATATATATATATATATATATATATATATATACAAACCCCGTTTCCATATCAGTTGGGAAATTGTGTTAGATGTAAATATAAATGGAATACAATGATTTGCAAATCCTTTTCAACCCATATTCAATTGAATGCACTACAAAGACTCATAAACTTTATTTTTTTTTTGCAAATAATAATCAACTTAGAATTTTATGGCTGCAACACGTGCAAAAGTAGTTGGGAAAGGGCATGTTCACCACTGTGTTACATGGCCTTTCCTTTTAACAACACTCAGTAAACGTTTGGGAACTGAGGAGACACATTTTTGAAGCTTCTCAGGTGGAATTCTTTCCCATTCTTGCTTGATGTACAGCTTAAGTTGTTCAACAGTCCGGGGGTCTGCGTTGTGGTATTTTAGGCTTCATAATGCGCCACCCATTTTCAATGGGAGACAGGTCTGGACTACAGGCAGGCCAGTCTAGTACCCGCACTCTTTTACTATGAAGCCACGTTGATGTAACACGTGGCTTGGCATTGTCTTGCTGAAATAAGCAGGGGCGTCCATGGTAATGTTGCTCCAAAACCTGTATATACCTTTCAGCATTAATGGCGCCTTCACAGATGTGTAAGTTACCCATGTCTTGGACACTAATATACCCCCATACATCACAGATTCTGGCTTTTCAACTTTGCGCCTATCTTCTTCTTTCGTGTATCGTCTTCATATGTCCATCTTCGTGTCGTGTAGCCACTCCCTCGTCTCAGGTCCCACTTGGAAGAGGCCCTCCTCTGAAGGTGGTCTATGCCGGGGACAGGTGGTGATGATGTGGTCGGCAGTCTGCTCAGGCTCCCCGCACTCACACGCTGCACTGTCTGTTAGGCCCACTTCTTCATGGACGCTTTGAAGCAACCAACCCCGGTGCGAAGGCGGTTCAGGAGGGTCCATTGCCGGCGAGGTAGATCTTCTCCCTCCACGCCACCTCCAGGATCCTGGATGTAATGGTGTAGGCGTGTCTGTCCTGCTGACTCCCACTCCTGCTCCATTCCGCTGCCAGCCAGGCTTTGGTTGTCAGATCCTCCGGGATGGAAATAAGCATCTCTTGTGCGGCCTGATTGTATGGGTGGCGGGACTTGAGTCTGCTTGGAGGTGTTGCCATGGTGGTGGTTTCATGGAGGAGGTGCCAGCTGTGTTCCTGGGCTTTCCTTGCCAGGGCGAGGGTAGCGGCCTCTCGCCGTAGGCCGGCTGGCGCTATCCCTGCTAGGACTGGCAGGTAGAACCAGGGGGGTGGGTTTCAGGCAGCCACTTATGATCCGGAGGGCATTGTTGGTGGCCGTATCGACCTTCTTGGCATGTGGGCTTCTACACCAGGTTGGGGCACAGTACTCAGCTGCAGAGAATACGAGGGCTTGTGTGGAGATACGTAGTACCTTGGCCGAGGGCCCCCCAGGTTTGTACCAGCTAGGCGCCGGATGAGTGAGACCCTTGCTGTTACTTTAGCCCTCACTTCATCCAAATGCTGTTTGTAGGACAGTGTCCTGTCCAAGCGTACGCCCAGGTACTTTGGGGCCTGCTGGAACTCCAGGGGTTTGTTGTCCACTAAGATCTCCAGCTCCCTTCTTGCTTCCCTGTTGCAGAGGTGGAATGCTGCTGATATAGTCTTTCCCTTACTGAGCTGCCGTCACCAGCTTCGAAGGTAGGCAGCCAGGACGTCCATGTCCTGATTGAGACCCTCTTCAACCGCCTTCCATGTGGGCCGGTGTAGCATGATGGCTAGGTCATCCGCGTATCCATACCTCTAGATGTCGTCACCGGTAGGTCAAAGATGTTGATGTTGAAGAGCATCGGTGAGAGGACAGACCCTTGTGGGACCCCGTTTCTCAGCCTCCTGAGCCTGCTGCGCTGGCCATCACTGGTCTGGAGAATGAAGCTGCGGTTTGACAGCATCTCCATGATGAAGTTGACCATATGACGGTCCGGGATTGTTCTCAGCAGCTTCAGGTGGAGTCCACGGTGCCAGACGGTATCGTAAGCAGCAGTCAGGTCCAGTAGTACCACCCCAGCTTTGGTTTTTGGCCTGGAAGCTGTCCTCGAGATCTTGTGTGAGAAGGGTTACCTGGTCCATTGTAGACCTGCCCCGACGGAAGCCAGCCTGTTCCCTCGGAAGTTGTGAGTCAACTACCGGCTCAATTCGGCTGTGTATCATCCTCTCCAGGATTTTAAAAGGGACGCACAGCAACGAGATTGGTCTGTAGGACTTGGGGTCATTCGCAGGTTTGTTGGGTTTCAAGAGGGCTATGACAGCGGCCCGTCGCCATGCCCTTGGGAGCTTGGACCTCCGGAGGCACGCAGAGAAGAATGCACGCAGCCAGGCAGATGTTATTTCGCTCTGGTGGATCACAAACTCTGGTGGATGTTGTCGGAGCCTGGTGCCTTGCCTTGTTTGAGTTTGGCCATAGCGTCCTTGAGCTCAGCTGGTGTGAAATCTCCTGACAGGTTGGCATTAACACTGGCCGCCCTAGAGAGACTGGATACCTCGTGGGATGTTGAGCGGGCAAACTCTTTGTCTGCGTCTGGGAAGCGGCCATTTTTCAGGAGTTGGGCTGCGATGGAGTTTGCTGTCACAGGGCACTTGGGAGGCGGTGTACTTCTTCCTGAGAGCTGGTTTATGGTCTGCCACGCTTTACGGCTGGAGTGGGTAAAGTCAATCGACTCAACGACCTCTGTCCATCTAGCCCTGCGAGTGGCGTCCAGCTTCTCAAGCAGTGCCGTTGCTGTCGCATCCACTTCAGCTCTTGAGCTAGCCTGCTGGTGGGCTCGCAGGAGGTGGTTGCACTCCTCGTTCCAACCCGGGATGTAGTTTGCATTGTAGCCTCGTGGTATGGTTTTCTTCGCTGCCCCTGTCAGCACTTCACAGTAGGCTGCATATGCAGCATCCACATTAGGAGTGTCTGGGTCCGGGAGGGTGACAGATCTTCTCTCTGTGTCAACAGAAAAAGCATGCCAGTTGGCCTTCCGGAAATTCCATCTTTTGACAGGCTTCCCTGCGACTGGCTGCACCAGTGATGGTATTCTGATGACAGATGGTCGGTGGTGTGATCGGGGGAACCTGTCAATGACCCTTCTCTCTGGCATCGGGTCATTACTGTGGAACACAGCAAAGGCGAGGTCTGGGTTGGTGAAGGGTGTTCCGTCTGGAGGAGTAGAAGCTTGGTGGCTCTTTGGGGTCAAACAGGAGATGGGCGTTGGCATTGGAGGCCCAATCGCTCAGCGTCTCCCCATCCGGTGTTGTGTGGGAGTATCCCCAGTCGGTGTGCTGGCAGTTAAAATCCCCGGCGTAGATGGCGGGTGCCGGGGTAGTTGGGAGGGCCGATGTGGACAGTACAGATGGTGGGGGCTTGTACACGTTCACAACCGTTGTTGTCTGTATCCTCGTGGACATCCACTCGAGACTAGCGCCTGGAGGGGATTGGCCTGTGGCTGTCCAGCTGAGGTCAGACCTGACAAAGGTGGCCATCCCGTGCTGCCTGCTGAGGATGGAGCCGGCAAGGTGGAACCCGGGCAACCTGAGAAAGTCTGCTTTTCCACAGTGCGTCTCCTGAAGGAGGACGGCCGCGACTTCATGGGAGTCGGCGAAGGTGGCGTATGATGTCCAGTTTGGCGGTGGTGAGGCCCTCGACATTTAGCTGGAGCACTGTCAGGCCCTGGCGCTCGATGGTCGGGGTGGCTGCCCGCCCTGACATGGGCTTGCGTCCCTCCGGCCTCTTGCGCCCTGATCTGACAGCTTGACGATTGGTTGGCGACATTCGTTTCATGAGCTGGTCTTGCACCATATCTCATTACTTGCAGGGGAGGCCGCGTGGAGGCTGTCGTCTTCTCCCCCAATAATAACAATCCGGATGGTTCTTTTCCTCTTTGGTCTGGAGGACACGACGTCCACAGTTTCCAAAAACAATTTGAAATGTGGACTCGTCAGACCACAGAACACTTTTCCACTCATCTTAGATGAGCTCAGGCCCAGCGAAGCCGACGGCGTTTCTGGGTGTTGTTGATAAACGGTTTTTGCCTTGCATAGGAGAGTTTTAACTTGCACTTACAGATGTAGCGACCAACTGTAGTTACTGACAGTGGGTTTCTGACAGTGGCGTGCCGTCACTAGAGGCAGGGGAGGCACGGCCTCACCTGCCATCATGGAAAGAAAAAAAAAGTAAAAAGAAAAAAAAAAAAATTAAATTGTTATATGTATCCAGTGATTATACTAAAGTTATTTTCCATTTAACTTCACCAGTTTTAGATTATTTTTATTTTTATTTTCACATTTGCCGTTCAAATACTGAGAAGAGACGGTGCGGTGATCAGCAGCCAGTTGAGGCACTTGTGCCTCACCATGGATTGCGACTCGGCTAACTGCTGGCCTGCTGTGCAGTGAGACCGTATTGCTATATGAATTATATTATACATTTCCATAGTTTAGTTAGCTGAGGTATATAATGTACAGTGTATTTTGTCAACAACTGTATGTGTGTAACTTATTTTTAGTGCTGAGCGATCATGAATCTGCTGTGGAGACACACTGTGTGAGGCTTGTATCATAACCCGCTCCTGGTGCCAAGCACCTCCGCCGCAGAATGCACGCCCGACGAGAGCGCCGCAGCCACACCAACCAAAGCCCACACCCAAACCCTCCACGTGCAAGACCGAATCCACCCAAAAAAAGTCACTTAACAAGAAGCCAAAAAGTGCAAAAACAACAATGCTCGCGCTGTAGGAGCCGCGAACGACCGCAGGGACACAACATTAGGTACACCTGCACTGCAGGTTCATATGTTTTTAAATTTGACTGTGATGATGCAGTCGTGCCTCACCAGACATTAACCTCACCGCACGCCACTGGTTTCTGAAGTGATCCTGAGCCTATGTGGTGATATCCTTTACGCACTGATGTCGCTTGTTGATGCAGTACAGCCTGAGGGATCGAAGGTCACGGGCTTAGCTGCTTACGTGCAGTGATTTCTCCAGATTCTCTGAACCCTTTGATGATATTACGGACCGTAGATGGTGAAATCCCTAAATTCCTTGCAATAGCTGGTTGAGAAAAGTTTTCTTAAACTGTTCAACAATTTGCTCACGCATTTGTTGACAAAGTGGTGACCCTCGCCCCATCCTTGTTTGTGAATGACTGAGCATTTCATGGAATCTACTTGTATACCCAATCATGGCCCCCACCTGTTCCCAATTTGCCTGTTCACCTGTGGGATGTTCCAAATACGTGTTTGATGAGCACTCCTCAACTTTATCAGTATTTATTGCCAACTTTCCCAACTTCTTTGTCACGTGTCGCTGGCATCAAATTCTAAAGTTAATGATTATTTGCAAAAAAAAAATGTTTATCAGTTTGAACATCAAATATGTTGTCTTTGCAGCATATTCAACTGAAAATGGGTTGAAAATGATTCGCAAATCATTGTATTCTGTTTATATTTACATCTAACACAATTTTCCAACTCATATGGAAATGGGGTTTGTATATATATATATAAGAAATACTTGAATGTCAGTGAATCCTAGCTATAAATATACTCCTCCCCCTCCCCCCTTCTCCGAATTCGGAGGTCTCAAGGTTGGCAAGTACACTTCACTTTTGTTTCTTCGTTCCTGCTCCTCGCAGCACGGCACAGCACTGCTGCCATCTGAGTGGTTTGCTGTGAAGTGTGATTTAAAAGGAAGTAAGATGGGGATAGGTTGATTGGCAACACTAAATTGGCCCTAGTGTGTGTGAATGTGAGTGTGAATGTTGTCTGTCTATCTGTGTTGGCCCTGTGATGAGGTGGCGACTTGTCCAGGGTGTGCCCTGCCTTCCGCCCGAATGCAGCTGAGATAGGCTCCAGCACCCCCCGCGATCCCGAAAGGGACAAGCGGTAGAAAATGGATGGATGGATAAGATGAAGGACGTTGGCGTGTCATGCACTGAGAGGCAGAGATGTGGGCGCGGCTTTGCGACTGAGAGGCCTTGGATTAGCGGAATACTGACATTCTATAAATATTCATCTTTACACTTGGCGAGAGATTTACCGCTTACAATTACATTTAGATTTAAGATTTGAATTTGCATTTAAGATTTAGATTTAACATTTAGGTTTGGATTTAACATTGAGCGCTCACATTTAGATTCAAGATTTACATTTGAGATTTAGATTAGATATTTAGATTATGGATTTATGTTTACGGTTGACATTAAGATTCAGATTTAAGATTTAGAATTAAATTTAAGATGTATATTTAGATTTAACATTTACAAAACCCCAAAATATCTCGTCTTTGCAGTTTATTGAATTGAATATAAGTTGGAAAGGATTTGTATTCTGTTTTTATTTACGATTTACACAACGTGCCAACTTCACTGGTTTTAGGTTTTGGGTATTGAGATGTAACATTTAGGTGTAGATTGGCCATTTAGTGCTCTCATTTAGATTTAGATCTAACATTTGGGTTTACGTTTACATTTAGCATTCATATTTACATTTTTGAGTTAAGGTTTGAATTGAGATTTAACATCCATCCATCCATTTTCTACCGCTTGTCCCTTTTTGGGGTCGCGGGGGGTGCTGGAGCCTATCTCAGCTGCTAGATTTAACATTTAGATTTTAATTTCACATTTAGAGTTAGATTTAACATTTAGGTTTATATATAAAATTCAGATCTATATTTAACATTTATACTTAGATTTAAGATTTAGGTTTAGATTTAACAGTCAGATTTATATTTAACATTTAGATTTAAGTTTTAGGTTTAAATATAACATTTAGATTTAAGATTTCAATTTGGATTTAAGATTTACATTTAGATTTAACATTTCGATTTTTAGTCAAGATTTTTAATAAACATTTACATATAACATTTAGAGTCAATATTTAATTTAAACTCAAATGTGATGAGTTTAAATGTTGGCCCCACCATGGACTGGACTCTCACATTATTAACATCCATCCATTGAAATCCATCCAGTGAAATATGTTTCTTTGTGTGTGTGTGTGTGTGTGTGTGTGTGTGTGTGTGTGTGTGTGTGTGTGTGTGTGTGTGTGTGTGTGTGTGTGTGTGTGTGTGTGTGTGTGTGTGTGTGTGTGTGTGTGTGTGTGTGTGTGTTTCTGTAATGTAATGTTTGATAAACAAACATTTGCATAATATAGTTGCAACTTAAACAGGAAAATAATCATTTTAAATTAAACAACAGGTTTGAACATAAAATGATCAAAAAGAATAATCTTATTTAATGTTGTGTTTAATGTTATGTAAATGGTTATCTATATACACATTTTTCAAATGATAAGCAGCAGTTTAGATTTACTTCTTGTTCTGTGGTCTTTTTACTGCTGAATTCATAATTGCCCAATATTCCCTTTATTACTCCAATACCTTGTAATTATGACTCTTGGGGTCTCACTCCAATCATATATTGAACATACTGTTTGAAATTTCCAATTGATTGTTATGTGTCTAAAGTCAAAATAATAAAACTTGGTCGCTGTCCAAATACCTGTTTTTCTGGATGTTACTCTATTTTCACTGTTTTACGTATTGGTTTGTATTGGTTTCAGTATTGTATTGGGTTCAGTAAGACAACAGCATGTATTGCTGCTGTTAGATTGCATAACACTGAGAAAAGAGCAGGTTGTGTTTTTTGAGTGCAAATAGAACACTTTATCAAACTGATATGGGCCCTGCTGGCCTTTAAAAACCCTAAACATCTGACAGAGGTGAGGAACAAGACTCCAAGAGCACAGGTAAGACATAGGGCTACAACGTATTACATATATTTGACTTTTTCTTTGCCAGTGGATTGCTCCTTCACTCCACCTTGTCTTAGTTATTATTTTTCCGCTACCAATACTGCTATTAGCAATGCTACAGTTACTGCAGAATGATCACATGATTGTTTTTAAGTTTATAATACAAGTAAATAAGTATTCAATTGACTAAAACTGAACTGTTTGGCCACATTGATTATGTTTCATATAAGTTGCGTATGGTGCCTTCCACGCTTAAAATCTTTAAAAACACAACCCTACTTTGCACATGGCGCGCACACTTTTTGGAGACACAATAGATTTCAATCGTACATGCAATGGAAGCAAAAATAAATAAATAAATAAATAATGTTTATGGTTAAAGAAAAACCGTGCTCTCCTAAGTTTATTTTTTGTTTGTGAATACTAATCATGTTTTTAAGTATTTAACCATTTAGACACTGTTATTGTCTTAAAAATACATTTGTGGAAAGTGTCGCTAATTTACATTTCGGATATGATTTGTAAACCAAATCTAATAATATAAGACTGTTGCACTTTATTGCACATGTAGGGCAATAAAAACGTTGTTATTGTTTTTTGTGGGAAATTGACCATATTTTCAGACCAGCCTTTGACCTCCACCTAAGATAAATAATACAAGTTACCAAGATAGAAATTTGTTTAAAAAACAAATGTTAATATGAACTTAAAAAACAGTCAAAAAGAAATGAGCATATAGATATAAAGGTTTATTTTATTTTAAAAAATGCCCACATGAAGTTTTAAAAAGTAACTCACCAGTTGAATAATGTGGCTTAAGTGCTGCACGTGTACATGCACAATTTTAACTTTAGATGAAGAAAATACATTTTTAAGAGGATATCATATAGGATATCAGATATCATATGTACTGTATATCAAATAGCCTTTATCCTGTAACCATCCATCCATCCATTTCCTACCGCTTCTCCCTTTTGGGATCGCAGGGGGTGCTGGGGCCTATCTCAGCTGCATTCGGGCGAAAGGCGGGTTACATATTTTTTTATTTTCTGTGTTTATATAATTATTTTAAACTCTATTCTATGAATACGACAAGTTAGAGAATGCAGTAACTGGTGCACTGTTGAGAAGCTGTGCCCTGATGATATAACTGATATAGCTCATTTAACTGTAAGGGTCAGGGACATTTATGCCAATGTTGCTACTGTATTTTTTGGCTAGGTCCTTAAAAAAGTGTTCAATTATTTATTCATTACAAGATAGGCTCCAGCACCCCCCGCGACCCCGAACGGGACAAGCGTAAAAAATGGATGGATGGATGGAATTTGTAAAATATTGTAGTATAATATAAAATAATATAATTAACATTTTATTGGTCGTCTCTAGATCACTTACAGTGAAGGCGTTGACCCGCCAGACATCTGTGCAGAATTCAGTGACTTCAGGATCAAGGGATATGGGTTCTTTTGCCTGAAGTAAGGTCGGATAGGCTCCAGCTCCCGGCAACCCTAACTAGGATAAGCGATAGTACATGTCTATATTTCATGACCTGTATTCTCGGGCATAATGTGGGCTATTGTGTCTTTCTATCAATTTGTGTTTTGAAAGGTGTATTATCATTAAAACGGGTGAGGCGCAATTTATGTTAAATTAAGCAAGAACGATTCCTGAAAAGACCAATCACCCTACTCATAAGTGTCACTTTCTTTCACCCATTGTATTTCCTAATATAAAACATTCCAACCCAGGGGTGTCAAACTCATTTTAGATCGGGGGCCACATGGAGAAAAATCTACTCCCAAGTGGGCCGGACTGGTAAAATCATGGCATGATAACTTAAAAATAAAGACAACTTCAGATTGTTTTCTTTGTTTAAAAATAGAACAAGCACATTCTGAAAATGTACAAATCATAATGTTCTTGTTTTTTTGTTTTTTTACATTAAAACATGTTGCTGTTAATAATTTATTTGTTGTTATTTATATTTTTTGAATAAATTATGTGATAATGTTCATCAGTCAACTCATTGGCGTTCATTTTCAATGAAGATAAAAAAATTATATCAAAATCAAATTACAGGATTTGATAATTTTCCTCAAATAATGTACTAACATCATGTGGTTTGTTTTGTACATATTTAGTATCATCTACAAAGATACAAATAATTTATATTGCGACATCCAGTGGACACATTTGGAACAGCTGTTTCTTTCATTCAAAAATTTCAGGTTACATTTTTACTCTGTTCGCGGGCCTGATCTGGCCCTCGGGCCGTACATTTGACACCCCTGCTCTAACTCTAACCCTAAAAAATGACTACATGACACAAAGAAAAATATATAACTTGTAATCTAAAGTGCTTTATTGTTACCCTCACTCTCTTTACAGCCATGGTCTTCAATCTGTCCCTTGTGCTTCTGGCGCTGTGTGCTCTGACTGAGACTCAGGCACAGCTGAAGGTGTTTAGCCTGCGTGCCAGCGGTCTCCCCTCTGACATTTTGGGGACCACAGATGGCTATGTTAAAGTGTTTTGTAGCTCTGTCACTTTGGGTACAACAGCAGTCCGTAAGAACAATGCTAATCCTTGGTGGGGGGAGCAGTTCTCCAACTTCAAAGCCCAGGAAAATGATGTGTTGAGGCTTGAGGTTTATGACAGCGATATTATCTTTGATGACCTGCTGGGAGTGTGTCAAAGACAAGTGCGCCCTGGAACCCATCAGCACGACTGCTTCCTGAAGAAAGGTGGAACCATGCATTATACCTACACCCTCGGCGACAACCATCCATAAACATCTGAAACAACTGATATTTCCGTTTTGCAAATTACGAGCCATTTCTGAATCCTTTGGAAAAGAGTTATGCTCATCTCTTTCTTTTAACACGACACATTGTTATATGTCAGTCAGTCTGTCTGCAACAAGTCCACATCAATGTTCACCAACACATCTACAATTATTTTTTTCCATTCCCAATGTCAAAACGAAATAAAATCAGTTGCAACAATCTACTGTATATAATGTGATGAAAAACATTGTAACTGTAAACTACAAAATTCCCAGAAAAATCTGTGTTGTCAATCAATCAATCAATCAATCAAAGTTTATTTATATAGCCCTTAATCACAAGTGTCTCAAAGGGCTGCACAAGCCACAACGACATCCTCAGCTCAGATCTTCAGCTCAGATCTTCATCTCGGATGGCGACGAGTCCACCTACAGGAGAGAGGTGGACCGGCTGGCGTCCTGGTGCAGCCTCAACAACCTGGAGCTGAACGCCCAGAAAACAGTGGAGATGATCTTGGACTTCAGGAAAGTCAAAGCCCCACCATCCCCCCTCACCTTGATTGACTCTCCCACCCCCATCTCCATTGTGGACTCCATCCGTTTCTTGGGCACCACCATCACCCAGGACCTCAAGTGGGAGCTGACCATCAGCTCCCTCATCAAGAAGGCCCAGCAGAGGATGTACTTCCTGCGGCAGCTGAAGAAACTGAAGGTGCCGACCGAGATGCTGGTGCAGTTCTACTCAGCCATCATCGAGTAAATGGTAAATGGTAAATGGGTTATACTTATATAGCGCTTTTCTACCTTCAAGGTACTCAAAGCGCTTTGACACTATTTCCACATTCACCCATTCACACACACATTCACACACTGATGGCGGGAGCTGCCATGCAAGGCCCTAACCACGACCCATCAGGAGCAAGGGTAAAGTGTCTTGCTCAAGGACACAACGGACGTGACGAGGTTGGTAGAAGGTGGGGATTGAACCAGGAACCCTCAGGTTGCTGGCACGGCCACTCTCCCAACTGCGCCACGCCGTCCCCCGTGACGTCCCCAGAGTAATGTTGTAACAAATAATATTTATATTAAATAGGCTTTACTTTGCATTTTAATTAACGTGGGATTATTTTTTGTATTTAGAAATAATAGTACCAACTATTTTTTTTTTTTTTTTTTTCCTCCAACATTTGTGGCACTGGCGTGGCGCCCCCTGATGGACGGCACCCTTAGCATTTGCCTATACGGCCTATGCCACGGGCCGGCCCTGGTCCAGGATAAGCACCGACTGCAGCGCATCGTACGTGCTGCTGAGAAGGTTATTGGCTGCAAACCCCTCCAGGACCTGTTCTCTTCCAGGACCAGGAGGCGTGTGGGTCGGATCACAGCTGACTCTTCTCACCCTGGACACAAACTATTCTCCCCTCCCCCTCAGGCAGGAGAATACGGTCCATCCAGACCCACACCTATCGCCACCTGAACATTTGTTTCCCCTCGGCCATCAGGCACATGAACAATAAGATCTGAGCTCAGTTACAGCTCATGTTATTCTATTCTGTGTTATACAATATGTGTTTTATGTTGCACAATTGCACCAAGAAAACTTCCTAGTTTGTGAACCCGTTCTCAAACAATGGCAATAAAAGCTCTTCTGATTCTGATTCCACATCAAGGCAAGAAAAAACTCAACCCAATGGGATACAATGAGAAACCTTGGAGGGGACCGCAGATGCCCTCTCTGGACTTCCGCATCTCTCACAGCACACCCCTTCAACACCTCCCGGTAACACTCATGTAATCGCATCACATAGTCACACACCACGTATTTGGTTTAATTACACACGTCACACACTTGTGCTAATAAACAAGCTGCAAGCTAAATGATGTCCCTGTCTCAGTGCCGTCTCCTTCCTCACTGTACCGTTACAGTTGCTTGGTCCCAACCTTTGATTGCTTCACATATTTACCTTTCTGCTCCAACACGATCAGTACCATTATCTGATCTAATTACAGACATTTGACATCTCCTGACTATAGACCTACTTAATGCTTTAAAGCGAAAACCAATGTCAAGTGACCACTTCTGTGTTAATAGCTCTCACAATTAGATAGATAAACGTAAGACCACATCTTTTGACACCACTTCGCCAACATTTGACCTCAAAGGGCTTAAAATAGGTAATACTTACATTTGTGAACGGTGACTTCTCTGTAATTGAAGGGTATGGTGGTCGATTTGCCATTCTTGGTTAACAAGGTCTTGCTGATGTTTTTCTACATGTTACACACTTTGACATAATTCAGTCTGCTTGTGGAATTCAGAATTAATACACTTTTGAAGCAGCATCTGTCAAGTTCACATTCACAATGGCTTTCATTTCTGTATCATACATCCATTTTGTCCTTTGTCAAAAACTCTGGTCCCTGAATTTGACTCCATGTGAACTAGTCAGCATTCATTCCTTGTGATGCATGGGCCTCATCTCAGAACTCACATCCACTGGGTGAGGTATTGTCTGTGATGAATGGCACTTCATCGGCAACAAACGTCTTGAACCTAACATTTTCACTGGCAAAATATCTCAACAGTGGTGCTGTCAGACCAAAAAAAAAAATCCTTAAGAAGAGGGGCGGCGTGGCGAAGTTGGTAGAGTGGCCGGGCCAGCAATCGGAGGGTTGCTGGTTACTGGGGTTCAATCCCCACCTTTTACCATCCTAGTCACATCCGTTGTGTCCTTGGGCAAGACACTTCACCCTTGCTCCTGATGGCTGCTGGTTAGCGCCTTGCATGGCAGCTCCCGCCATCAGTGTGTGAATGTGTGTGTGAATGGGTGAATGTGGAAATACTGTCAAAGCGCTTTGAGTACCTTGAAGGTAGAAAAGCGCTATACAAGTATAACCCATTTATCATTTATTTATTTATGTTTATGCAACTCTTTTCTCATGAGTCTGTCTAGCTTTACAGCCATTGCAACTGCTGGTAATGCTGGTAATTTCAGCCTCAGAATCGTTGTTAAGCCCATAACCTTTCTTGTGGACATGAGCAAAACGATCCAATTGGGCTGACTGCTCCAAATCCACTTGGTTTCAAACATCTCTTCACTGTGAAACCATGACGCTTTGTGAAATCTGTTTGCTTTGTAAGTTAGCTCATCCTCATCCTAGGAGATTTTTCTGCCACAAAGTTACTGTAGAATCATATTTGATGGAATAATGACAGATGAGCGTGTGATGGACCCGAGTGGTGGTATATTTAAAATCTAATAAAAAATGTTGCTTAAAACAAATATATATTAAGAACCCAACGTAGTGAGAGCAGCTGTCCAAGATAAGAGAAGATGATTTTGCTCGTTCACAATTTATTGCAATACAAATTAAAAACCAGTCTAGTTGACAACGCTAAAAATACCAATATTATTGTGAGGATACAGCCGCGACCAAGTCAGGGGTTACTCGCCGCGACAGGCTTAGGGGTTCCGCGTCCTGGCTCCGCCCACTTCTACGGCGTCATCCTGCGAACAAAATTAAAACGGAGGCAGGGCACGGGGATAAAATCTTCTAAAACCAAGGAGACGCTCTCCGGGCTGACGCCACACTTACACGCAAAGCAGGGTTTCCCCTGCCCTTGCTGTAGTTCCACGTCGAAGTCTTGGGTACGCCCACTCTCCTCGCCGGTCGCCGGTCACTCGTGGGACCTACGTGGCCGTACCCGTCCCTTCTCCTCTTAGTCGCTCCCGGAGGTCGCCGCAGGTCTCTGGGTCCCAATCGCCCCCTGTCCACAGAACCACACAGACAGCGTACAATGCACGAGCCCGCAAGCCCACAGCCCAAGGCAGTTGGTTGCCCCCACAGATCCACAACACACGTCACTTACTTCGGAGGCAGAGCTTCCTCTGCCCCTGCGTGTTGTGGGCTTCTTGGGGTTCACTCCGGTAGCCTGCGGGGTCTGCTGTGTAGTCCGGGGGTTCCTTCCCAGCCTGCGCGCGTCCACCCGGTCGCTCTCGGCAAAGCCTGTCGATCCTCTCCTGTCGATTCCCTCCTTTTAAATGTGCAGTTTTAATGCTCCACAGGTGCGTGTAACTTCAGGTGTCGTGTGATTGGGCACTTTGGTTACTAGGGGCAACAAGCTAAAAGGGGCGAGTCTTAAAATGCCAGCAAAGTCCACGAGGTGTAAAAACATGCAATTAAAAAGACAATCAAATTCTAAAATGTAAAGACATGTGTAATATATTGGGTTGGAGGCAATAAACAGGCGAGGTGATGAAGTACGTCTCTTTACTGTAGACTTTCAGAACAGACTCAACACACGTGACGTCAGGTGCGCAACACCACGTAAATCGTTGGCCAACTAAAAAGTAACCCCAGTACGCTATAGCCCACATTCACCAGGAGATGGCAACAGACAAACATAGATCACTCTATTACATTCCTCCCCTTTTAAAAATGTAGAAATTACTCAAAAGAAATACACAACCCAACCAAAAAAAATGCAGCAGTTCAATTTAAAAAAAATGTACTGAAACCACATTCTTTTTTTTTTAGTCCTGAACTCTTAACCCTCATTTGTCAACAATAATGTACGTATTATACAAAACAGTATTTGTACACCTTTAACACAGAGTTTTATACTGTCTTCAGAGATTCAGTTTTTTTGGTGGTACTCGAAACCTTTCTGGGTACCTACGGATCACTGGTGGGGCTTTTGTTGTGGGTGATCTGGGTTCTGATGATGGCAACTCAGCAGCCTTTGAATCTGGTTCAGTGATGAGACTAGTTTGTGTCTGACTCACTGATGGTCCTGGTGATGGAAATGAAACAGCACTGTCCAGTTGTACTGATGGTACATTTTCTGCAACTGGTGGAGACAAAATAACTGGCAGTCTCTCCATGTTCTCTCGCCATGGTAACATGTGATCCACATGCACTGTGCGCTGTCTCTGTCCCTCTTGGATCAGGTAAGTGACAGTTCCCAGTCTTTTCAGTATTTTTGCCTGAATCCATTTTTCCACTCCGCCCCTGAAATTTCTGATGCGAACCACCTCTCCCTCCAGGAAAAAGCGAACAGGGGGAGCCCTTTTGTCATGATGATGCTTCTGCGCTGCTTGTTTTCCTTCTATCTGTCTGGCAAGCTCCGGCTTGAGCAAACTGAACCGAGTTCTCAACTGGCGTTTCAGGAATAACTCAGCTGGAGTACGTCCCGTCACTGTGTGGGGTGTGCTGCGGTACATGAGAAGGAAATTTGCAAGTCTGTGATTGAGTGACTTGCTGTCTGCTTCCAGCACATTCTTCCTCAGAGCCCGTTTCAGGATTTGTACTGATCTCTCTGCTGCTCCATTTGATGCTGGGTGGTAAGCCGGTACAGCAGTGTGTTTTACTCCATCCAGGAACTGAGTAAACTCTTTTTCCACCAGTTGTGGGCCATTGTCTGAAACTAGCTCTTCTGGCAGTCCATACGATGCAAACAGACCGCGCAGCACTTTAATGGTGTTGTGAGAAGTGGTGGAGGACATTGGAAAAACCTCTAACCACTTTGAATGGCTATCTATGACAACCAAAAAATACTGTTTATCTTTTTCTGCAAAATCGATGTGAATTCTTTGCCACACTCTTTCTGGCCACCGCCAAGGATGTAATGGTGCCACAGCTGGCATTTTCTGTACTGCTTGGCAGACTGAGCACTTGTTCACCAGTTCTTGAATTTCACCATCACAGCCTGGCCACCAAAGGTAACTGCGGGCAAGAGCCTTCATACGGCAGATACCAGGATCTTCATGATGAAGATCCTCCAGTAATCTTTGTCGATAACCTGGGGGTATGGTGACTCGCTGTCCCCAGAGAATGCAGCCTTGATCTGCCGATAACTCCTGTCTGCGTACAAAATAAGGCCTCAATGCTACATCTTGCACATAACTCGGCCAGCCATTTAATGTGTAGTTCCACACCTTACTGAGTACAGGATCTTTAAGAGTAGCACTCTCAATGTCTTTTGCACACACAGGGAGTTCCTCCAAGTGTGAAAAGTAGAAGATACTTCCCTCTTCTGCTGTGTTGTTCATCCCTACTCGGGGTAGGCGTGACAAAGCATCCGCATTAGCATGATCAGCTGACTTCTTATACTCAATCTCATAATTGTACGCCATGAGAATAAGTGCCCAGCGTTGCATTCTTAATGCTGCCAACGTTGGAATTGCTGATTTTGGCCCCAGGATGGCCAACAGTGGCTTATGATCAGTGATAAGTGTGAATTTCCTTCCATAAAGATATTTGTGAAATTTCTTTACTCCAAAAATGATAGCAAGTGCCTCCTTTTCAATTTGGGCATACTTCCTTTCTGGCTCAGTGAGTGTCCTTGAGGCAAATGCAACAGGTCGTTCTTCTCCATTTTCTGTTACATGTGAAATTACAGCCCCAACTCCATAAGGCGAAGCATCACATGCGATTCGCAGTGGCAGGCGGGTGTTGTAGTGTACCAACACTTTGTTCTGCAGCAGAAGTTGCTTTGCATCTTCAAATGCTTTTGCACATTCAACAGTCCAAACCCACTTTGAGTCCTTTTTAAGTAGGCTGTGCAGCGGCTGGAGCACAGTAGAGGGGTTTTGCAGGAATCTGCTGTAATAGTTCAGAAGGCCCAAGAAAGACTTCAGTTCTGTTACATTTGTGGGCTCAGGTGCATTTGTTATGGCAGTCACCTTTTCTTCTGTATGATGTAACCCAGTCTTATCAATGCGATGTCCCAGATATACAACACTGCTCTGGAAAAACTGACATTTTGATAGCTTCACCCTGATGCCATGTTTCTCCAAACGTGTGAGAACATTATCCAGTCTTGTCAAATGCTCCTCCTCCGAGGAAGCAGTGATGAGAATGTCGTCCAAAAAACATGTCACATGGTCCATCCCTTGCAGAATCTGGTCCATAACAGACTGAAATATCGCAGGAGCACTCGAAACTCCATAACTAAGGCGATGATACTTGTACAGGCCCTTGTGTGTGTTTATGGTCAGATATTTTTCTGACTCTTCATCCAACTGTAGTTGTTGGGAGGCGTGCAAAAGATCCAGTTTACTGAAAGATGTTCCTCCTGCTAATGTAGCGAACAGATCTTCAGTATTCGGTAGTGGATATGTCTGCTCTTCAATGCACTGATTAACACTGACCTTGTAGTCACCACAAATCCTGATAGTTTTGTCGACCTTGGGTACGGTGACTATTGGAGCTGCCCACTCACTTTTGTCAATCTTTGAAATCACCTTCTCACTCTCCAACCTCTCCAGCTCTCTCTCTACAGTTTCCTTTAGTGCATAAGGAACTGGGCGAGCCTTGCAGAAAATTGGTGTGGTATCCGGCTTGGTGCGGATTTTAGCTTTAAACCCTGTGATACAGCCTTGGCCCTCTGAGAACATTGCCTTATGTCTCTCTATCACCTCCTGTACTCCTGTGTTACCATGCGTCTTTGTCTGCACCTTGTGTACTGTGAAAATCTGTTTCCAGTTCAGCTGTAACTTTTTTAGCCAGTTGCGGCCAATCAGGGCAGGTCTGCTTCCCTGTACAATGACCAGTGGAAGTGTCACTTGCTGGTCCTTGTACTGTACTGGCAACATGATGTACCCTCGAACAGCAATCCTTTGGCCTGAGTATGATTTCAACTTTAACTTGCAAACTGGTTTCAAGGGAAATTGCGTAAGGTTTTCCTGGTGAAAGCTGTCAGAAACCACTGACACTGCTGAACCCGTGTACAGTAACATTTTGGTGCTCTTGTTTCCCAGTCCAAGATCCACTATGTAACCTTTTTCCCAGTTTGAGGTAGAGTCAACTGCATACAATCCAAAAAGTTCTGCCTCATCACCACTTTTGGATGCACTCCCTTCAGTTTCAACATACTGAGTTGAAGATTGCCTTTTAGTCTTCCTGCATGCACGGGCAATGTGTCCAATTTTGGAGCAAGCATGACACTTTTCATTTTTAAATCTGCAGTCATGTGCTGAGTGCTTTCCACCACATCTGTAACATGTTTGCTGCCCCAATGTGTCTCTTTTGCCTTCTTTCTGTTCCTTTGCTTTGTTATTATTGTTCCATCTGAACTGTCCTTTCCTCCCCTTTTCAGAAAAATTATTAACACTTGACAGGGCATTTACCTGGTGAGGTCCGCTGTGTCCAGAGAACTCCATTGTATTTTTGGAAGCAAGTTCCATAGAGACTGCAATTTCACAGGCACGGGGAAAAGTCAGGTCTCTTTCAGACAACAGCCTGCGTTGCACTGCATCAGAACGTAATCCACTCACAAAACGATCTCTCATGGCATCGTCCAAATATTGTCCAAAATTGCAGGTAGCTGACAACTGCCTCAACGCCACAATGTAGTCAGAAACAGCTTCTCCTTCTTTGTGATTACGTTTCTGAAAGCGAAAACGCTCTGCTATCACAACAGGTGCTGGCTTATAATGTCCACATAGCGCCCTCGTCAGTACATCATATCCTAAAGCACTTGGCAATGCCGGAGACGTGAGGTTTTTCAGCAGCTTATAAGTGTCTGCTCCAATAACAGAAAGGAAAACACACACCTTCTTGTCATTTCCAATCTCATTAGCCAGCATCCACTGCTCCAAACGCTCCAGATATGAATCAAAATCCTCCTTTGAATCATTGTATTCATCGATGCGACCCACTGTCTGAGCCATGTTAGCATCCGGTGCTACTGCTACTCCGACACGTGCCCGGTTCCTCCACAAAGTAGGCTACTCGTCAGCCTTACCTACGACCAGTGCACGGACCTCCAATAAAGTCCCCTCACGCAGTGGGCTTCTTTTAAATCCTCGTCGCCATTTGTAATATATTGGGTTGGAGGCAATAAACAGGCGAGGTGATGAAGTACGTCTCTTTACTGTAGACTTCCAGAACAGACTCAACACACGTGACGTCAGGTGCGCAACACCACCTAAATCGTTGGCCAACTAAAAAGTAACCCCAGTACGCTATAGCCCACATTCACCAGGAGATGGCAACAGACAAACATAGATCACTCTATTACAACATGCAATTAAAAACACAATCAAATTCTAAAGTGTAAAAACATGCAATTAAAAATACAATCAAATTCTAAAATGTAAAAACATGCAATTAAAATCCACAGCAATAAAATACTAAGACATGCATGGCAATAAAACATAAAAAATAAAATCCCCTACTTGTGTCCCATCACAAGCGGATACCACTCCTGGACTGGGGAGTCTGCCTTGTATTTAGTGTCTCACTTTGAACACCCCTGTCCGTGTGCACCAATTAACTCCAATTACTCTTTCACTACGAAGTTAAAACCAAATATTTAACCTATTCGGCTCTTTCTGTCTCAGAAATGGAGGCAATTACGGTCATGCTGTTGCTCATCTGCTTGGTGAGATAAAAACCTCCAGTCTTGCGCACTGCTGTCAGGTTCTTAACCATAACACATGCTTAAGTTTCAGTTGACACCAATAAAAGACAATCAACAACATAAAAATTATTAAAAACAGCTTCAACGGCATCGTGTGACATTTTGTCTGTAACATCAGCGCCCCCCGCGACCCCAAAGGGAATAAGCGGTAGAAAATGGATGGATGGATGGATCTTCAGCTGTCCTTCTGAGTGCACCGTTGGCAGACTTTGGGGAGAATGTTGCTCCAAACGGATGTAGACTTGAAAAGGTTTAATCAAGTTTCCTAGGAACGTCACTGTCACTAAATTTTTACTTGATGATGTTTTGCCTTTATGTTTGTTTTCAATGCAATTTGATCATGCTTGAATCTTGTCAACACTCCACCTAGCGAGTTTGTTAAATTTGCCTTTCAACGGCTCTCCATTCAGTGGCTTGCCTAGATATGATGCAGCACAGTCAAATACGAAAGGGAATTCTTTTTTCTATAGCTTTCCTTCTGACACATCTTCATCTGCACTTTAACTGCATATCCTTTGTTCAGCAGGTCTAACATGAAGCTCTGATACGCTTGGTAAAAGTTAATGTTCTTTTCAAGCTTTATCTTTAGATGTTCTGCTCTTTGCACAGACAAGTCTATTGTTTGTTTACCTATAATGCCCACCAACCTCCTTCCAGTTGTATTAACACTGTTTACAAACGGCACATCTTCTTGTGACATTACTTGTTTTTCTCTGGGAAATCATGGCTAAACTGCTTCACAAGCAAGTTTCAAGATCTGCAATAGAAATGGGATTCACATAAATTCCAACTTTGTTTTTAGGTGGAGAGATTAAATAATCTATTACTAAAGGACCACTTATGACCCAGCCAAGGACAGTTTGCAGTGTATATAAACTGCTTTCTCACTGTGAGTAACTTCTCACTGTTCTATAGCTTGATAAACATCACATCATATCAGCAGCCCTATGTCTTAATGTACCTGTGGCAAATAACACTGCGAATGCGTGGCCAACATTCCCTGTCCTATTGTATTAAAATGTTCTTCTTCTAAACGTGAAAGTCTTTATGCATGTACATCTCTGGCAAGTCAACATAAACGTTCTCTTTCACGCCACACACCTCTAATCCAGAGTCTGCAGCTCGGTTCAAACTTGGCCTATGGTGTGAAGCAGGATCTGAGTCTTATTGTCCTCTATGTCAAGCTTCCTCGTCAGCTTTTCTGAGCAAAAGGTTACTTTGCTCCCATTATACACGAACACATTTAATCTCGGTCATGTTGTGCCTTTCTTTGACTTGACACAAGGTGGCGCAATTGACAGAACATGGCTGTCTAAAGCCCCAGTGGTGCCACAGGTCCCACCTGAGCAAGCATACTTCTTCATAGCGATACTTCAGCTGTGTTTCTATGACTGCTGTCAATTGTGTTTCTGTCAATGTCCTTTGCAAAACGAAACGCGCTTGGATGTTTCTTAGGCCCTGTCTGCATTAAGCCGGATAACTCCTTAAACAAATAATTATTTAGCCTGAGCTAACTGCTTTAACATCTGCTGACTGAAGCCTTGCTTTTGAAGAATCCTCCATCTAGTCTTTTATTGGGCGCCAAACAATCATCCATGCCACACCCACTTCAAGTCCATCGTTTAGTGTGGCTGAACGATGGTTCAGCCACACTAAACCATCGTTTAAGGTTCCCCTCCTTGGATTATTTTATACGGGTAAGTGCGCCGTTTATTACTTGAATCTCCGGCTCTTAGCTTTGTATGGACTCATCGATCGTTTACAAACTGAGTTCGTAGAGGAAGTGACGCCAGAAAGACCGCGCCCTACACAGGAAGTGATGTCAGAAAGAACGCGCCACAGCCAGCTTCATAACAGACGCTTGTGGAAATCACACATGAATACCTTAAAAGAAGTAAACGCGCGACACATCTCAGACGGCAACATAGCGATGGTTTTGGATAAGGCCTGGAAGAACGGCAGCCTGGTGGGATATGTTTGTCAACGAGTGTGTTGGGCCACAGGAATGGCAAGAGAACTTTCGAATGTCCATGTCAGCTGTGATTCTACTTAGCAAAAAACTTTGTCCATTTGTCGAAGGGGAGACAACGAGAATGCGGGGTCCCATGGACGAGGGAGTGCTATGGAAAACAGCGAATGCATTTGGACTGGCAAAGCAGACTATCAGTTATTGTCCGCGATGTATGTCGAGCAATTACTCAACGTCTAGTTTTGTACTGAATAACTTTTGAGAAGCCATGAAGTGGTTGCGGCCGTCAAGTACGACCACCAATTTAAGCCTACAAGCACAGTGTCCTAACCAGATATCCAGATCCCTAGATTGATTGTTGTAAAATGTTGTTTGTCACATTGTTTACTTTCACATGTCCATTAAAGATATGATTCATCAGATATGATGGCTCAGGTGTGATTCACTACAATAGGACCAGTCTAACAGCTGCTGATGGTGAGGCAAGCAAGGTTTACTGTTAAGAGAAATGTTGCAATAGGCTATGTTGAAACACAGGGTAAGAATACAGTTCCAGTTCAGGGGTAACTATGACGCGCACATTTTTTTCCGCACATGCGTACCAGGTCGTGTTGCGCCGGCGGTTGGAGGGGAGAGGGGGTCTTAAACGATGGCTTTGTGTGTGTGTGTGTGTGTGTGTGTGTGTGTGTGTGTGTGTGTGTGTGTGAACAAGGATAAGGTTAGGTGGGATATAGCCTGGATAACTTTAGTGTAGAAGGGGCCTTAGAGTAGTACTCACATGAAGCTGTTTTTCTACAGCCCTTGCTGGCCCCACTAAGGACTGGACTGGGGGAGTCGGGGGGTGTCCCTTCCAAGGTTTCTCATTGCGCCCTTTGGGTTAGTTTTTTTCTTGCCTTAATGTCGGATTTGAACGGAGGATGTCGTTGTGGCTTGTGCAGCCCTTTGAGACATTTGTGACTAACGGCTATAAGTAAACCTTGATTGATTTACTTTGATTGCTTGTAATGACTTGATGACAAACATTCAAAGTGCAAAACATTATCTTTTAAAAAGTCTATCTTGTCTTTGTAAGGCTGATCTCTGATGTTGGAACACCCTGCCAGGGTACGCTTATTGTCACAGGGTTTCTGAAAAGACTTGTTGGTAGGCCATAAAAAGTCTTCAGGTGACTTTTCACTTGCAGCTGAGGTTACCCTTGTAGCAAATACACGTTCCTTTAGTCGAGCTGCTCTTGTTCTTAAGTTTGCATAAGGCTTTCTCTTGTGCTCAAAAATAATAGATTTCACCCAAAACGGATCGGTAGCTATTTTAGCCTCTCTGTTTAAAGTTCTGACCACGTCTGCAAATTTTATTTAGAAAGGGTCAATAATATTAAGACCTCTGTCCACTTCTTTCATTTATGTAAAAAGCAGAAACTCTCCGTATCTCTTCATATTTGTAGGGTATTAGACACTACTGTTCTGAGATGAAATAGGTTCTCTGTGTCTTGAAGTTAATTAATGTCTTGCATTGCATTGTTGCATTCAGTGAGAAACAGTGAAAAACTATGAAGCGCTTTGGTGTCTTCGGGTTTAATATGTGGCCAGTTAAATGCTTCATTCATGCTGGAAGTTACAATTTTCAACTTATGACCATAGTGATAAAATCGACCATATTTTCCGGACCAAAGGGCGCACCAGATTATAAGGCGCACTGCCGTGAGCGGGTCTAGTCAGGTCTATTTTCATACAAAAGGCGCACTAGATTATAGGGCGCATTAAAGGGGTCATATTATTATAATTTTTTTCTAAATTTAAAACACTTCCTTGTGGTCTACATAACATGTAATGGTGTTTTTTTGGACAAAATGTTGCATAGATTAGGTTTTACAGATCATCTTCAAGCCGCTTTCGGACAGTCGCTTCAGGATGCGCCGTTTTGTGGGCGGTCTTATTTACGTGGTTCACCTTCGGCATCTCTGTCATCTTTGTTGTACCGGTGTAGAGTGGAAGAAGTGTGAAAAGATGGAGCTAACTGTTTTAATAACATTCAGACTTTTTCAGGACTTATGCAGATCCCAAATATAAAGCTTACCAGAAGGTAAGAAAAGTTGCTTTTGCATAATATTGCGAAACAAAATGCCAGATAATATGTCTTACCATATAAACAACCATATTTATACTCGTATGTTGAAGCATATCGAGCGGTGCGGCTTAATAGCTTACCAAAGTCATACGAAAACATTTTGATAGATTTTTGAGCGCCGTGTGTCATGTTGTATATTTTCAATGGAACATATAACATTTTGGTGTTGATTACTTGAGTCATATTGTAGTCTACACGTATCTCTTATGTGTGACTACCATCTACTGGTCAAACTTATCATTTCACCGTGTACCAAATAAAATAGCTTCGAGGTTGGTAAGTACAACCGGGTTATATAAGGCGCACTGTCGAGTTTTGAGAAAATTAAAGTATTTTAAGTGCGCCTTATAGTCCGAAAAATAAGGTATATATAAACATAAAACAGTCACTGTAGTCTTTATTTAGATTCATGTATTGACAAGTCATTGAATTTCAATATTTTTGATTCAATAAATAACAGGTTTGTATGTCCTCAATATCCAACATTACGTATTATTCTAAGTGATATATCTTGTAACGCCGTTAGTGAATGAAGCGTACATTTATAGTTATTTTCTCATATTTCTACACAATAACTATAGTAACACTAGCAAGCAGTAGAGAATATGAAATGATTTTTGGTTCAGAACACGCCCAGAAAACAGTGGAGATGATCATGGACTTCAGGAAAGTCACAGCCCCACCATCCCCCCTCACCCTGATTGACTCTCCCACCCCCGTCCCCATTGTGGACTCCTTCCGTTTCTTGGGCACCACCATCACCCAGGACCTCAAGTGGGAGCTGACCATCAGCTCCCTCATCAAGAAGGCCCAGCAAAGGATGTACTTCCTGCGGCAGCTGAGGAAACTTAAGGTGCCGACCGAGATGCTGGTGCAGTTTTACTCAGCCATCATAGAGTCCATCCTGACCTCCTCCATCACAGTGTGGTTCCCCGGCGCCACAGTCCAGGATAAGAATAGACTGCAGCGCATCGTACGTGCTGCTGAGAAGGTGATTGGCTGCAAGCTCCCATCCCTCCAGGACTTGTTCTCCTCCAGGACCAGGAGTCGTGTGGGTCGGATCACAGCTGACTCTTCTCACCCTGGACACACACTATTCTCCCCTCTCCCCTCAGGCAGGAGACTACGCTCCATCCAGACCCACACCTCCCGCCACCTGAACAGTTTTTTCCCCTCGGCCATCAGGCAAATGAACAATAACTCCTAACAGTAGCTCCTTGAATTCCTTCTAAGTCTATCTGATAGCTCAGTTACAGCTCTTTTTATTACCAAATATGTGTTATATGTGTTTTATGTCGCACGTTTGCACCAAGAAAAATTCCTAGTTTGTGAACCCGTTCTCAAACAATGGCAATAAAACTATTCTGATTCTGATTCTGATTTTGCTTTATTCATTGTTAACATGTTTCTTGCTACTTAATTTGAGATTTCCAGTTAATTTTATCATCTATTATTACACCCAAAAATATGTTTTGTTTTACCCTTTCAATGTCTACTCCGTCGATTTGCATTTGTGTTTGACTTTTTACTGAGATTCAAAGATAGTCTGTTTTTGTCAAACCATCTTTTTAATTTGTTCATTTTTTTCTGTTATTATTTCTATTAGTTTCTGTGTGTCCTCCCTTGAACAAAACACACTGGTGTCATCTACAAATAATTCTAACTTTAAGTCCTTTGTAACTTTACAAATGTCGATCGAATAAAGATTGAACGATTCTGGTCCGAGGCCGGTTCCAGGCAGGCATGTATGAGGGGGCAGTCAGAAATATGAAGGGGGCATCATGTGTACACGCTGCTCCATCATGCGCCAGCACTTTTTTTCTGTGCTAATACAGTAGTAACTTTGCCTTCATGTAATGGTTGTTAGCTACAGTATGGGCCTGATTCACTAAGGTCCAAATGCAAACACCCTAAACAGCGTAAGCAATTTATAAATAAATTTGGTATGGTATGATATCTATAAAATAGCGTGTACCATTAGTGGGCGTGTTGCGTGAGATTTACTAAGACTGCGTTGGCAATTGTAAAGTGGTGGAGACCGCCTTATTTAAATGAGAATTTTGCATGTTCACTAACATCACCACGTAGACACTCTCATTTATTGCACATTCATGTTATCATGCTCCTACCTGTGGCATTTTGCTATGTTTTCAAACAGGCAGGAGACATCTACAACTTTTTATGGGTATTTTAGAAGCAGCCGTGCAGTGCATCTACATTGACACCATTTATTTTTTGTTTTCTTTTTTTTTAAACACTGAAGGTGCATGAGAGACAGGCTGCACTTAGTCCGCTCATAGTTCAATCATTTTTTTTAATATAAGAAATATTTCAATGTTTAATGTTTTAATGAGAATCGTCGTCTTTACGTTGTGTGTCTGTGCAGCACGAGCACTTATACTGCAGCCATGTGTGGAACTGTCAGTTTGCACAATTACTAAATAAAACGCTAAATAGAGCTGGCAAAACAGTGATGAGTGTTGATAAATCACATTGTGTGTGATAAATCACTGTATTTGCATTAACTTCTCCCAGTAGTGTGGGTGTTTTGAGGATCAGCGTATATTTTGCATATTAATGAAGACAGAGACGCAAAATGTATAGCACGCCTGCTCACTGAAGAGACGCAATCCACTTTGCACACGTTAAGTAGATCAGCTTTTCGTGTACTATCTAAATTGCAGCACGTTTTAGTAAATCAGGAGATATGTGTCCAACTCCAACCTGGAGAAGAGGATTCCACTTTTTCAGGCCTCTACCTTCACACCTGTACAACTTAGGTGTCCCACCTGAAGACTACGTTAACCACAATAAGGTGGCAATCTCTCAGTAGGGAAACTAAAACATATAAGTAGCGAAACAATTAAAGTATCGTTCATCCACATTTAATCAACCACCACAACATGTACGTATCTTAACGCGATGGCCTAATTCTTAAACTGAATTTAACCTTTAGTTGGACTTCACACACAATAGTCAAAATTTACAGAATTGAATGGTACAGTAGTCTTAAAATAATACAAAATAAAACATGATTGGATTATTTTTCTAAGAACTTTTAGTCTCGTTTTCAATTTGTCGACACTGGTTTACTGAGGGCTGAGGGGAGTGTGTGTGTCTGTGTGTGTATGTGTGCGGACTCGCGGAGCTTCTGACACAGCGGAGGGACAGAAAAGGGCGAAGATGATATCATATGAGTGTTGTAGCGTGTCCCTTTTTCAACGGTTTTCTACGCTACTGCGGGTAATTTTGTCAACTTGTGATAAATACATTTTGTGGGTATATTAAAAAATTATTTCGGAAATTCTTTACTTAATCCATTCCATAATTTAATTCCATATACTGATTTAAGTGTTGTACGTGCATGCAAATGTTTCAAGTTATATTTTTCTCTGAGGTTCTATTTCTCCTTTTTTGTTGAAAATAATTGTTTTACGTTCTTGGGTAGTAGGTTATAGTTTGCTTTGTGCATAATTTTAGCTGTTTGCAAATTCACTATATCGTGGAATTTCAATATTTTCGTTGAACTAAATGAAGGGTTTGAATGCGCCTGTCAGGGCCGGCCCGTGGCATAGGCCGTATAGGCAAATGCTAAAGGTGCCGTCCATCAGGGGGCGCCACGCCAGTGCCACAAATGTTGAAGGAAAAAAAGAAAAAAAAAAAGTTGGTACTATTATTTCTAAATACATAAAACAATCCCACGTTAATTAAAATGCAAAGTAAAGCCTATTTAATATAACTATTATTTGTTACAACATTACGCGCCCTCTCCCTTCCCGTATCATGACTCTTTTTGGACGTCACCACATAAAAAAAATCAACACAAGATGTCAAAACGGCCAAAACTGTCAGGTGCCCAGGGGAGAAAAGAAGGGGAGAAACGAGAAAAAGACAGAGGTAGCAGGTAGGTAACGTTAGCCTACATGAAATTATTTGTCTGTTACACAATGTGATAGTAACCTGTCTTTTTAGCATTAAGCTAATGTTACATGATTCGGCAATTGCTAATCAATAAATAGCTAGTTCTGTTTTAACGTCGGGTTAATATTGTGGAGGGGGCTAAATTGTTATGGAAAATAATAATGTAACGTTAGGTAATTACAGTACTCCCTGGTGTACAGTAATTTGTAAGTCATTGTAGTTAATGCAATATTAAAAAGCACAAATAGAGAACTCTGTAGGATCCCCTTTTTTTGTAATATAGTTGTTAAAGTCATACTGGTTTAATATCTTGTTTTGTGCAGTGCCTTATTTATATTGTATTTTTAATTTATTTTATGCAACTTGTTGACACGTTTTATTTTGTGTTTATGTATGTAAAAAATATTGTATTTCATATATTCATTTTTTATTTTTTGTATTCATTTATTTATCCATATTTTTTTTTATCTTGTTAACTATTCTGATTGTTAATTTGCTTTCTTTAAGTAAAAAAAAAGGTCAAAGACAAAGCTATTCGGTTTCTTGTGAGTATATACACTTCACTGCCGATGTGGGGGGGCGCCACCTAAAATCTTGCCTAGGGCGCCAGATTGGTTAGGGCGCCTGTTCATGCATTTTGGGTAAATCAAGGTTTATACCATTTTTGTTTTTGTTTGTTTCCTGTTTCCTAAAATAATGCTAAAATTAACCACAATAAATATCCAGATCTGATCTTTGGCCTTCTGCTGACCCCTGTTAACTAATGGCATATACTGTACGATTAACATTCTTGTTTAAATGGTGATTAAAATGAAAATATAAATTTAGTATATACAATGAATTCAATATAATTTAAAATGACTACTTACTTGTAGAGTAACAACGTCTACACGAGAAGTCTATACGAAGGAGCTGCTTTGGATGGGTATTTTGTAGTGGTGGGTTGCGGATTCCCATGAGTAATCACAGTTTTGAGCAATAGAATGATCGTTGATGCACTGACCCCCTTCTCCTCCTTAAAACATCTCGGCTGACGTTGTCATTGTATTATCTATATCAGGGTTGTCAAACTCAAATACAGAGTGGGCCAAAATTTAAAAGTGAACAAAGCCGCGGGCCAAGGTTGAACAAATTAACCTTTTAATAGGGACCCAAACAAGTTATGCATTGAATATTGAACAAGCAAGGCTTATATAACTTTATAGTGACATGCAAAATCGAGTTTCAAATAATAATCATTATTAAAAAATATCAATGGCATATCAAATACAATTTAAATAAAAATTGAATGCCTCTTTTCTATTTTGCAGCCTTCTGAGGTAAATATCAACATTAACTTTTTCCACAGGCTAATAAATTTGAAAATAAAATAACAATGAATAAACCAACCATTCAGGACTTTAAATTGCTCAGTTTGCAACACACTGATCTAATCTGATGTGCCCAAGCCAGGCATCTTTTCTTGGATGCTAATTAATGTCGGGGCTCAGGCTTTGAGCTGAGGCAACCTTCATTATCGAACGTAGGTGTTCATCAGTCTTTAGATCTCGTAGTACACCCGGGCCACAGTCTTGGGGGCGTGCCATAAAGGCACTGCCTTAATTTCACGTCCTCTACGAGCTGTCGTCACGTCCGCTATTCATCCATTTTAATAACGTGCCGGCCCATTCACTTGAAATGTGCGGCTTCTGTATGAATAAAAATGGGAATGCAACGCATACTTGATCAACAGCGATACAGGTTACACTGAGGGTGCCCGTAAAAACAACTTTAACACTGTTAGAAATATACGCCACACTTTGAATCCACACCAAACAAGAATGACAAACACATTCAGGAGAACATCCGCACCGTAATACAACATAAACACAACAGAACAAATACCCAGAACCCTTTGCAGCACTAACTCTTCCGGGACGCTACAATATACACCCCCGCTACCACCACCAACACCCCCCTATCCCCACCTTGTAGCGTCCCGGAAGAGTTAGTGCTGCAAAGGGTTCTGGGTATTTGTTCTGTTGTGTTTATGTTGTGTTACGGTGCGGATGTTCTCCCGAAATGTGTTTGTCATTCTTGTTTGGTGTGGGTTCACAGTGTGGCGTATATTTCTAACAAAACTTAAAGTTGTTTATACGGCCACACTCAGTTTAACCTGTATCGTTGTTGATCAAGTATGCGTTGCATTCACTTGTGTGTGCGTGCAGCAGCCGCACATATTATGTGATTGGGTCAGCACACGTTGGACTGGATGAAAAGCGGATGTGACGATTTTCGGGAGGGGCACTGAAATCTGGGACTCTCCCGGGAGGGTTGCCAATTATGAGAATTAGCAGTGAATGCGGTGTTACCGCGGCACCGTCGCTGTATATAATCGGCGGGCCAGCTCTAGTGTTAATTTGATATTGCCTCAAGGGCCAGGTGAAATTACACGGCGGGCCAAATTTGGCCCGCGGGCCAGAGTTAGACACCCATGATCTATATATATAACTAATAATTTGTTATGTGTTTATTTTGTTTGGAGTTTGAGTTGGATTTGTATTTGGATTTTGTGCACTGCAGAGAACTAGGACTTTTTCAAATGGGGCCATTAGGGTTATTGAAATGATTAAATTTATCAAACTGTATGACTTGTGTCTCTGTTTTAATTCAGATTCATTCGTATGCAGGGACGTGCACATGATTATAGAGGGGCAGGGGCTCAAATTCAGAAAAGGGCAGGAATTTTTTTTTTTGGTCCTTTACACAATATGGAAATTAATGTAAAATTAAATTTGCTAATAGGAAGCTAGCTACTTAGCTGTGTGTCCTTTGTAGGTAAAAGTGATTGCCATTTCTTTTGTGTCAACAAATTATGGTCATAATGAGTTAATTCACATTATCATAGGCTTGGAAGACATGAAAAGCAACAAAACACTGGTTTATTATTAGGCTATTTTTTGTTAAAGATAAGCACTTTAATATTGAACATTGAACAGTGCAACATGAACTTTGAAAAAAAAATACAAAAATAAATACCCAAATGGAAAAAACTTCAATGTGAAAATCTGTCCTTCTTCCCTTAACTTGATGAAAACACCATGAAGTTGTAACTTATGGTCTATCTCACTTAATGCTCAGACTAAACAACTGAAACGCAATACAGGGCCAAAAATATGGACCAGGGGCCAGTAGGCTGTATCCTTTCTTTTTTTGGCATTGGGCTGCAGGCATAATCAACATGAATCAAGTTTAAATACAGATGGCAATATTCCTAACAGATAACCTACATCTTATATCCCCAGAATGCTGAAATTATTATTATTATTAATAATAATAATAATAATTATTATTATTATTATCATTATCATTGTTATTATTATTATTATTGTTATTATTATCATTATTATTATTATTATTTTGTGAACCCACACAGTAATAGCAAAGTCACAATAACCTTATATCTAAAACTCTACTGTGAGAGAAATGTGATCCGCCGTAAACGTGCATTTTATTTTGAAAATTAACCCGGTGTTTTATTTTGTACATTACTTCCTGTCCCGCACGATCCGCTCTGCTCTGTGCGGACTTGATGTGCCGTGCTCAATTGATGCGCCGTGCTCTGACGTCCGGCAAAAACAGAAGCTGACACATTGACTAATAGAATAATACAGCGTTTTTCTGAAATATTACCCATATTAGATGCTGAATAAGTGGACGGCGACTAGACCATAACTCACAGGTTCAAGTTGCTCCACTGTCACGTCTGAGTAACCCTGGCTGCAGCCCGCAGATCGAGGAGGGGCTAAACGCTTAAAGGAAGCGGCAGGCTCAAACAACCCGGTATTACAAGAAAACGTGGAGTTTTTGTACCGCTGTTTTTTTTTACATCCCTGACAGGAATTTATTAATGTTGTTTAAAGAAAAAAAAAACACACACACAGGCAGAGGGCACTTTTTAAGACGAGGCAAAAAAGGGCAGGGGCTCATGCACCCATAGGGCCCTATGTGTGCACGTGCCTGTTCGTATGAGTATATATTAGTTCAGTGTATGCAGGGGCGGATTAAGAAATTTTGGCCCCCTGGGCCTGACATGGTCTTGGCCCCTCAACCCCCCGCGCGTGTGGGCGCACACACACGCACGCACTATGCAAGAAATACTGTATACTGTGAACAGACATGCACACAGGGGCGGATTAAGAAATTTTGGCCCCCTGGGCCTGACATGGTCTTGGCCCCTCAACCCCCCGCGCGTGTGGGCGCACACACACGCACGCACTATGCAAGAAATACTGTATACTGTGAACAGACATGCACACTGTACTGTACAGAAGAGTGCACATACTGCACACACACTATTAGGTATACCACACAGACACTGACAAGCACAGGTTTCACACAGACACAGGGGGAGGGGATAAATGGCCTAAAAATAAACATTTTTGAAAATGATTACGCCCACTTCAGTGATGGTGCATTGGGTCATTTGAGAGATATTATGTATTGGAAGTTGGTAGCTATCATGAAATAAACCCCCCAACCCACCCAAAAAACTAAATCGGACATGATTTTTGCCCCCTTTTCCTCCCTTCTATCATTAAAAATAAAATAATATCTTAGGAAAACACATTGGCATAACGGCAGCTGTGCAGCAAATTGAGGCTCAAAGTCTGTATCTATTTGTGGTTAAGCTTGAGGAGAAGGAGAAAGGTAAAATGATAACATGCATCGGAGAGCACCACAAAGAAAGGTGTAGGCCAGTTCATGGTACAAGGGCTGCATGCAGGTCAAGATAGCCCATTTCCAAGAATGCTATAGTGGCTGGACAGGCACTGGACATGTCCTGAACTCAGTGTCAGACGTGGCTGCCGAATACTTGGATGAAGTGAAGCAGCTGACAGATCTCATGCTGCCCCATCTGAAGACTGTCCTGGCCAGGCAGAGGATGGATGAGGAGACCTTCCCAATGGACCCTGTCAGTGAACAGGCTAGTAACATTGATGGCACCCCTGTGCACAACATTGGGATGGAGAGACAATGTGGCAAGGTGGACTACAAACTGAAGAAGTTGGGCACACTGAACGCAGTCAATAGGTCAATAATTTTACAGAAGAGCCAGGAGCTTCAGAGGTTTCAAGGCAGCAGCACAAGCAAAAAGGGAGGTTGAACTCAACTGGAGTAAATTCATGAAGGCAAAATTCGAGAGTAGGGCAGATGAGAAACAAGAGATGGCTCAAAGAAAGGAGAGTAAGAGACTAGACATGCTGGACACACTGAAATCTTTTGATGGCCCCTTCACGATAGTGGGGAAGTTGAAAAGTTCCTTGTGGATGAAAGTCTGCACAAGAATGCAAAGCTGCAGAGAATGAAGCTTGAGGTTCAGTTTGCCAGAGAAAGCACCAAGCTTCTGCCTAAAGTCAATCCTATCTTCACAATCCAGGTGACACTTCCCAGAAATGGCAAAAGTGCAATTCTCCAAGTCATAATGGATACTTAGAATTTTATGGTGGTGGTAAGTATTCATGAAAACAGGTAGCCTAACATTAGTGAATGGGTGAATTCTGGAAATAACCTAAAAATCTTACACAGTGCACCTTTAAGCAAGGGGTTTCTTTCGTGCTTTCAATTTTGCAAAATCATCCACCACATCATTGAAGTCCAACTCTCTTGTCAGCTCACTCTCAATTGCCATTAGAGATAACGCATTTAATCTTTTCTGAGTCATTCTTGTGCGCAGCTCATTTTTTACTCTTGACAAAAGAGAGAATGAGCGTTCTCCCTCACAGTTACTGACCGGTAGAGTGAGAAAAATCTGTAGCGCAATGTATGTATTAGGAAACGTAGGCTGTAGTCCAAAATGTATTATTGTTTTGAGCAGTCCTGAAGGGGTCCTCTCCTCATCAGTGTTGTTGAGCTGTATAAAAGATTTGAACTGTATAAGCTCCTGTCCAAGACTTTCATTGAGGTCAGATGGGTATGATTCAGTGAGAATCTTGGCCTTGTGAAGGACTGAAGCATTGGACTCTGTATCCAAAGAGAAAAGGACACTGAACAAATTGTTCAGATGTTTGTAGGCCTCCAGACGGTGATTAAGGCTTGAACTCAGTTGATCAATAGAGGCAATAAATGTCTCTATTTGAAACAGTTGCCTTCCCTCAAGCACAACATCTGGGGATGCTGATTCATCAGCAAACTTTTTACGTTTCCTCGTCCGTTCAGCCCTGTAAGATGGGGTGCCACCCAACATGTTTAAGGCTTTCTGCTCAAAATGATCAAATAGATCTCCTTGGGAGAGAACAAAGGTGCGCAGAGATTCCAGCAATCTAACTGCTGTACCAAGGTCCATGTCTGCTTTTTGAAGTTGCAGAGTTGTGGCCTGAAATCTGGACAGAACAGTGTCCCAAAAGCCTGCCATGAAGGCCATCTCAAGTGAATCCAGCTTCCGCACTAGACTGTCAGCTTCAGTTCGTGTGTCTCGTTTCTCTGTGTCATCAGTGGAAATAACCTGTAGTGCTGCTTTTATTTTACTGTAGTTCTGCCACAGTGCTTTGGTAGATTCTGCACGGCAACTCCAACGCGTGTTGGATAAAGCTTTAAGTGTGAGATCTATGTTGGAATTGCCAAATACCCTGTCCCATCGGTGTGTGGATGCAGTTGTGAAGTTGTAAATAGACTGAATCAAGTCAAAATACTTAGAGACTTCATTTCCACATCTGTCAATGCTGTTGACTCCCACCAAATTCAAAGAGTGAGCTGCACATGGAATATAGTGTATTAATGGGTTGCTTTTCTTTAAGTGAGCCTGCAACCCATTATACCTCCCTGACATGTTGCTGGCATTATCATAAGCCTGCCCCCTGCAATTTGACAGCTCTAACCCTAGATTTTCCAACACAGACATGACACAGTTAGCCAAACTTTCACCTGTATGGCTAGTAATGGGCTCAAAACCCACAAAGCGTTCAACAACACTGCCCTCTTTGCTAACAAAACGGAATATGAATGTCAATTGGTCCACATGAGATAAATCTGGGGTTGAATCCACAATGATAGAGTAGTATTTGCTTGCTTGCAGTTCATCTGCTATAGCCTGTTTGGTTTTTGCACCCATCAATTCAATGAATTCCTCACAAATGGTGGAGGACAGATATGAGGTATTACCTCGACCCATCTGCCCAAACTTTCTGATGTGATCCTTTAGAAAGGGATCAAATTCAGCCAGGACCTCCAGAATACCAAGGTAGTTCCCATTGAGAGGAGACCCTAACGATTCATTTTTACCCCTAAATGCAAGGCCCCTTTCTGCAAGGAATTTAATGACTGCAACAACTCTTTGTAACACCTGCCTCCAATAGCTGCTCTCTGCCTGAAACTGTTTGAACAGGTCTGCATCAACTGTGGCACCTTTGGCGCGGTTCAAGACTGCTTGCATGCAGGTTATGTGCTCAGCACTTCGCTCATGTTCACCAAATCTTTCTGAGTGTTTCTAATCACAATAGCCTGTCACAAAAGAATGCGTTTTTGGGGAAAACAGTTTGCATGCAAAGCAGTAAACATTACCAGTAGAGGGAGAGTACATCAGCCACTCTCTTTGTACTCGTTGTCCATTGGGCAAGTGTGAAGTAAAATGTTCATTGTTTAGGCATCGGGTTTTGCCTCCTAGCCCACTGTTCCTCACAGAAGCTGGATAATGGCTGTGACGGTTGTGAAATGATTTTGCACCTCTTTGAATAAGAACTTCCTTCATTGACTCAGTGAGGGTCTCAGCCCATTTAGCGGGATCACTAGGTAGAGTTGTCACTGTAGATGGTGTTGAAGAAAGATTCAGCTCATTTTCTATGCTGTCCAGAGGTGCAGTGACCTCACATTCATCCGAGCAACTGGCTACTGCTGAATTGGTTGAATCATAAGCATCAGAAGCATTTGGTTCAGTGTCTACACTTGTAGTGGTCTCAGGATCTTGGGAGCTACATGCTAGCTCAGGTGCATTGCTAACCTTAGCTGAATTTGCAGTAGCATTTATAGAATTGCTTTCAGCAGATGTCTTTGTACTGAAGAAGCTGGAGATATTTGGAACACTCTCAAGTAAAACTGATTCCTTTTTTTTCTTTTCTTGCTGAATTTTTTTTCTAGCTCCTCCACTTAAACGTTTATGATCCATATTTCCCTTCTTTCTTTGCACATTGGCTCTTTGCCTATCACAACAGATAAACCAACTATGTGTGTGTGTGTGTGTGTGTGTGTGTGTGTGTGTGTGTGTGTGTGTGTGTGTGAGTTTGTTTGTGTGTTTATGATCGGTGCTGCTTCCTTCAAGTGTGTGAGGTGATTTAGAAAACTAGCAACCCAGCATCAACACTCCAAAGCAGAGAATAACAGCTTACTAGCATAGACAATTGAGAGCAGAGAATCAACTGATTCGTCTGATAGACAGCAGGAGAGCAGAGTGGTCAGTGATGATCGAATCAAGAAAATGTCTAAATGGCAAGGGAACAGACTGATTTGTACTGAGGAGAAAGAGAGAGAGAGCCAATTACAGTGAAATATATTCCAAAAGAGCCAAGTGACTAGCTGAAGGCAGGGACAAATGCCTTGGAGTGACCAACAAGAGTGCAAAGTACCAAATGGCAAAATGTGGAAAGACCAACAGGCAGATCTGCTTTTACCTCTTATCTTCACAACCAAAAAGTTGCTAAATGATGTTTTCAGTCGCTAGCCAGGTATGGCCAAAAGACGCGAAATCTAGCGGCAAAGTCGGTCAATCACACTGACAGTGAAACAAATATTTTGAAAAGATAATAATTGTACACCTTTGTGCACTTTAGTCTTCTATCTAAATATTTTCACAAAGGACACCAAGGCAGCTTGCTAGCTATGATGGGAGCAACAATGTCTGATAGACAGCAGGAGAGCAGAGTGGTCAGTGATGATCCAATCAAGAAAATGTCTAAATGGCAAGGGAACAGACTGATTTGTACTGAGGAGAAAGAGAGAGCCAAGTACAGTTAAATATATTCCAGAGCCAAGTGACTAACTGAAGGCAAAGACAACAGCCAGATACCTTAGCAGAGACCAACAAGAATTCAAAGTACCTAATAGCAAGATGGCGAGACCAACACAATAAATTGTATTAGGATTTAATTTATTAACGTTAATCTTAACAGCCAAAAAGTTGCTGAATAATGTTTGTAGTCGCTAGCCAGGTATGCCCAAAACAAGAGTCGCTAAACCTAGCAGCAAAGTTGCTTAATTGCAACACACTCTAGGATTCAGGGGAATTAAGGATAATAAAGATATTAATTGTACAACTTTTTGTACTTTTTTTCTAGTTTTTTGAGTCGCCAGCCATGTATGGCCAAAAGTCGCTAATTGAATGCCAACGTTGCTTAATCGCCAACACACTGGGACTCACTGAAGGACTGACTGAATAAAAAAGATAATTAAGATAATTGTGTACTTTTCTCTTCTGATATTTTCTCTAAGGACCCCAAGCTATCTGCAAGCAGCAATAATGTCTGACAGACAGGAGAGCAGAGTGGTCAGTGATGAATGGCAAGGGAACAGGCTGATTTGTACTGAGGAGAAAGAGAGAGAGAGAGCCAATTACAGTGAAATATATTCCAAAAGAGCCAAGTGACTAGCTGAAGGCAGGGACAAATGCCTTGGAGTGACCAAGAAGAGTGCAAAGTACCAAATGGCAAAATGTGGGAAGACCAACAGGAAGATCTGCTTTTACCACTTATCTTCACAACCAAAAAGTCGCTAAATGATGTTTTTAGTCGCTAGCCAGGTATGGCCAAAAGACGCGAAATCTAGCGGCAAAGTCGGTCAATCACACAGTGAAACAAATAATTTTAAAAAGATAGTAATCGTACAATGTCTTGTACTTTTGTCTTCTTTCTTAATATTTCTCAAAGGACACCAAAATGTCGCTATCTGCAGGCAGCTTGCTAGCTATGATGGCAGCAACAATGTACCTTAGAGTGACTGACCAACAAGAGCTCAAAGTACCTAATGGCAAAATGTGGAGAGACAGACACAATAAATTGCATTAAGATGAAGAGAACTGTTGCTATTATTAATCTTAACATCAACCAGAAAGTCGCTAAATGTCACCAGCCAGGTATGGCCAAAAGTCGCTTAATTGGCCACACACAGTAACAGAGAAACTAACAAAAAAAAGATCATAAAGATAATAGTTGTACAACTGTGTGTACTTTTGTCTTCTTTCTAAATATTTTCCCAAAGGACACCAAAATGTTGCTATCTGCAGGCGGGAGCGTGCCTATGTTCCCCGGGTCCTATGTTCCCCGGGTCCTATGTTCCCCGGTTGTTCCTGGGTCTTTGTATGCGACCGGGGAACTTAGGACCCTTTTTCTAAAAAAGGGTCCTATGTTCCCTGCATTGTATCTGGCGAAATTGCGAAATTGTGCCCTGACCAAAACCATCCCTAAACCTAACCTGTCACAGGGCGTTGTGGAGCACTTTTTTTTGGCGAAATTGTGCCCTGACCAAAACTATCCCTAAACCTAACCTGTCACAGGGCGTTGTGGAGCACTTTTTTGGCGAAATTGTGCCCTGACCAAAACCATCCCTAAACCTAACCTGTCACAGGGCGTGCGGCAGCAGATAGAGCAACTCAAACGCGAACTTCCTTCCTTCGACAACTTAAACGCGTCTCTGTCATGCGTGTCTGCGTGCGTCTTACTTAGTCGCGCATTGGAAGCAGCGGGGAACATAGAACCCTTTTCTGGAAAAAGTGTTGTACGTTCCCCGCAGCGGGGAACATAGAACCCTTTTTTTTAAAAAGGGTCCTTAGTTCCCCGGTAGAGGGGAACATAGGACCCGGGTAACATAGGGACGGGGAACATAGGGATGACCCGCTGCAGGCAGCTTGCTAGCTATGATGGCAGCAACGATGTCTGCCAGACAGGAGAGAGTGGTCAGTGACGATCGAATCGAGAAAATGACAAAATGGGTCAAAGACCAAAAAGTTATTAACTGACAGCAGTGACAAATGTCAGACTGTAAACTTTCTCGAAAGAAAAGGACAAAATTGGAAGATGCTGATAATAACAGCAAAATGGAAAATATAAGAATTTCCAAGTAATGCTCAACTCAAGTGTGTGTGTGTGTGTGTGTGCGCGCGTTAAACTTCTTGTTGAATGATTTCAAATTATCTCTGAGTCTGAACTGAGGGAAAGGAAACCAAATTTTGAGCAGTCTCTCACGAGTTCAAAATACCAAATGAGGAGATTCTAAAAGAACAGACCGGTTTATGAAAGACTTGATGGGGGAGGGGCACAGCTAAGAATACTTGAGTGAGATTCTGTGATCCAAATTCGAGATAGAGCTTTTTGATAATGATAATTTGTCAGAGTAAGGTTGTGTAATCAAAATTTGAGAATGAGCTTTGTCAATCAATCAAGAATATTTGCATTAAGTTCTGTGATCAAAATTCAGAAACAACCTTTAATAATTGATAAAGAATATGTGAGTGAGGTTGTGTGATCCATCCAATTTGAGAATTAGCTTTGATAATAATGATTGAGAGCCTCTGGCCCTCTGTGGATCATGGCCGCGGGGCCAATTTTGCCTGGCCCCTTGGGGCCTCTGTGGGTCGTGGCCGCGGGGCCAAGTTGGCCTGGCCCCTTGGGGCCTCTGACCCTCTATGGATCGGGGCCAAGTTGGCCTGACCCCTCGGGGCCTCTGGCCCTCTATGGATCATGGCCGCGGGGCCAAGTTGGCCTGACCCCTTAGGACCTCAGGCCCTCTGTGGGTCGCGGCCGCGGGGCCAAGTTGACCTGGCCCCTTGGGGCCTCTTACCCTCTATGGATCGTGGCCGCGGGGCCAAGTTGACCTGGCCCCTTGGGGCCTCTGGCCTTCTGTGGCTCGCGGCCGCGGGGCCAAGTTGGCCTGGCCCTTTGGGGCCTCTGGCCTTCTGTGGGTCGTGGCCGCGGGGCCAAGTTGGCCTGGCCCCTTGGGGCCTCTGACCGTCTATGGATCGTGGCCGCGGGGCCAAGTTGACCTGGCCCCCTGGGGCCTCTGACCCTCTATGGATCGTGGCCGCGGGGCCAAGTTGGCCTGGCCCCTTGGGGCCTCTGACCGTCTATGGATCATGGCCGCGGGGCCATGTTGGCCTGGCCCCTTGGGGCCTCTGGCCCTCTGTGGGTCGCGGCCGCGGGGCCAAGTTGACCTGGCCCCTTGGGGCCTCTTACCCTCTATGGATCATGGCCGCGGGGCCAAGTTGGCCTGGCCCCTTGGGGCTTAAGATTATTATTTTTGCAAAAGTAGTTTTGCTTGGGTCGCGGCCGCGGGGCCAAGTTGGCCTGGCCCCTTGGGGCCTCTGGCCCCCTGGGCCTGGGCCCGGTAGGCCCGGTCATTAAAATGATTATGCATACACTGTGTATGCATAATCATTTTGTCATAGAGCTACTGGGGGCTATGTGTGGGTCATAGCGGGCTGTGGGCCCTTAGAATTGTCATTATTATAAGTAATATTTTAATGTATGTATATTGTTTGTAAATGTGTGTCCGTTTTATGGCGCCTGCCTTGGACAACAGTTGAAATTTAGTTATTGTAGCTAATTCTGGCATATTTACTGTGATGCTTTGCTCATATGTTGATCAATATGCATTTTTCTAATCAAATAAGGCTATTCAATTAAATTCAATTCTCACCTTTCCTGCCATCGACGGCCCATTGATTGAAACTTTTATTAGTACATGCACATTCCGTACAATTGACCACTAAATGGTAACACCCGAATACGTTTTTCAACGTGTTTAAGTCGGGGTCCACGTAAATCCATTCATGGTAATCAATTCTTAATGTGTGTGTTTAAAGTGTTTGAAAAATACCTGTGTACAGTGTAGTCTGAATATTGTATTATCGTTAATACAGGTGTGAATACAAAATAATAATAATAATAATAATAATTTGCACTGTATCATAGCTACATGTATGACATTTTCATTAAAACGCGTGAAAATAAGTTTAGTATCTAGAAAATTATGACACTTCATGGCGTCTGTCAATAGATGGCGATGTTGACCGGTTCAAGATGGCGGCCCCGATGAGAACTAAATGCGGCTTCTATGTAGAAGCCGCATGTCTAAGCTTACATTCGCTGCCAAATCTAGTATTTTGTAAATGTCTATGGTAGGAGAGCCTTCACCGGAAGTGTCGTACTATGGAGGTCTTCCATGCCTCAGCTCGTTAAGCGAGAGTTCTGTCGCACTCTGGACATGACTGAAATGAAGTCAATTTTTTTAACCCTAATATTATTTAACTTTTTCTCCACCAAACTTCTTCAAGCCCTGTCACAAAGCCAAGCTCCGGTAACCGAGTTTTATTTGCTATTTAATGTTTGAAAATGACCCACCCCAGCTTTGTCCCTCGTAGCAACAGTTTGGTCGCCTCTTAGCACCGAGGTAGAGTTACAAATGTGTGCTTTGTTATTAAGCATACAAAACGTAAAATGTTATCTGAATTTGGGAAATTAAGAAACAAATATTTGGTTTGTTTGATACTTTTAATTGTTACTACATAACTGCCACATAAACAACCTGAAGACTGAACTAAATACGTTCCATCTGTTGGTTTGTGGATGCTCGATATACAAATATAATCAAATACAATTGCTTGGTTGCCATCACGTGACCTAGAGGCACTTCCGGATTTCAGGAGACGGTCTAGAGTCCAGTTATACTACGGTTAATTTGCCTGCATCACTGCAAATGGGCGTATATTAAAAGGTTTGGATATAAGCAATCAGGAAAACTATTTAAAATGTGATGTGGATTTAAACTCTCTTAAAAATATATATATTTGAAAAATGTAAACCCTTCATCATCACAAATATGTTACTGCTTGGCTCGACCTACCTTCCCTGGACACTCACAATGATTTAAAGTAGAAAAGATTGGATGCATGTAATATTTTTACATCTGAAGGTGCCCACAAATAAGCATTAATCCGTCCATTGTTGGACTTATTTGTGCATCGCTAAGTAAGATATTTGAATGACAAGTGCTGTGCTGCTGTGATTGAGGAGAAAAAGGATACGTTTGTTTGCAGTTGATTTCCTGTGACAAATATTAGTCTCATCTACAATTTTTGTCTGCAGTTGTTTTTATAGTCTGAAGATCAGTTCTGAAGTTTTGTCTCATTATTTAGCTATAGATGTCCCTGTTGTTCAGCAATGTTTGCTAGCGATAATAAGATTCAGTATAGAGGGGTTCGGATTTTTCTACATTATCCACAATGCATTACAATTGGCCATATTAGAAGGCTTCTTTTGTGTCGCGCCCCATTGTTGTTGATCATTCGACTAGCGATACTAATAATGCCGACGACATGTGCAATTGTCAACTGCCACAATCGAGGTAGGAGAGATATTACTAGCTTTTATCGCAATCCTAAGCATATTTCTGGACAAATGAAAGTGACTGAAAAGAAGAGTTAAGGGCGAAGGGGAGCATGGATTGCTAGAATCAACCGAGATGTGACATGCTATAACGACTTTGTGTGTGTTTTTGGATCATTTGATTTCAGGTAATTAAGAAAACTTTGTTAGTAAAAATGAATCTAAAATAAACAACAGCCCCACTTTGCATTACCTTGATGTGCTTGATCTAAGAACTTTGATAGTAGTTGTATTGATAGAAAATAGTACTCACTTCTCTCATCCGGACTGTAGCCTTCGCACATAAAAAAGGGAAGTGACATGAGAACATAATTCTCCCAATTCTGCTTTACAGTCACAGTGTGCTGAGTACATTATATTGGTTATCTGTGATTATCCAGGGTGTCAAACTTTGGTCTGATTATTTATGAGAGTGCATTACTCTAGCCTGGCTGACGAGATGATGTCCACTGAGTTTATAGAGATAAACACAAACGTCACAAACCCATCACAAACAAAGCAGTAATAGCTTTCTAGACTTATAATTTCGAAAGTCCTTCAAGGTGTAAAATGGGCTGGGTTGAAATTGAGTAGTTCAAAAGTCCGGGTATGAGACATCAGGGAAGATGTCTTTGCTGCACTCAGACTTGTCGATCTTATACAGATTCTTGCATCCAATTACGTCTGTTGCTTCTTATAACGACTTATAATGACTCACAGTAATTATCCCTCGTGTCACAGCCGGTGCAATGTTATTTCTCACTGTATAGTTCGGAAATATTACGCATAGCGCTATTGTGAATGATGACGTTAGCCTTTCAATATGGCTTCTGGCAGTGTATTATGGGATACGTTAGCTAAAAATCCGAAGCCCTCTATATGCTGTTGAGCCTATGGGAGATGTATTCATCTTGTTTATTAATACTATTAAGGATATTTTCTTGACGCTTTAATGTGGTCATCATTGTCCAATTAAAAGCCTACTGAAACCCACTACTACCGACCACGCAGTCTGATAGTTTATATATCAATGATGAAATCTTAACATTGCAACACATGCCAATATGGCCGGGTTAACTTATAAAGTGCAATTTTAAATTTCCCGCCACACTTCCGGTTGAAAACGTCTAGATATGATGACGTATGCGCGTGACGTCAACAATTGATACGGAAGTATTGGTACCCCATTGAATACAATACAAAAAAGCTCGGTTTTCATTTCAAAATTCCACAGTATTCTGGACATCTGTGTTGGTGAATCTTTTGCAATTTGTTTAATGAACAATGAAGACTGCAAAGAAGAAAGTTGTAGGTGGGATCGGTGTATTAGCGGCTGGCTGTAGCAACACAACCAGGAGGACTTACTTGGATAGCAGACGCGCTAGCCGACGCTAGCCGCCAACCGCACGGATGATCGGGTGAAGTCCTTCGTCCTCCCGTCGATTGCTGGAACGCAGGTGAGCACGGGTGTTGATGAGCAGATGAGGGCTGGCTGGCGTAGGTGGAGAGATAATGTTTTTATCATAGCTCTGTGAGGTCCCGTTGTTAAGTTAGCTTCAATGGCGTCGTTAGCAACAGCATTGTTAAGCTTTGCCAGGCTGGGAATTATTAACCGTGTAGTTACATGTACATGGTTTAATAGTATTGTTGATCTTCTGTCTATCCTTCCAGTCAGGGATTTATTTATTTAGTTTCTATCTGCATTTGAGCCCGATGCTACCACGTTAGCCCAGTAGCTAAAGAGCTTCGCCAATGTATTTTCGTGGAGATAAAAGTCACTGTGAATGTCCATTTCGCGTTCTCGACTCTCATTTTCAAGAGGATATAGTATCCGAGGTGGTTTAAAATACAAATCCGTGATCCACAATAGAAAAAGGAGAGAGTGTGGAATCCAATGAGCCAGCTTGTACCTAAGTTACGGTCAGAGCGAAAAAAGATATGTCTTGCACTGCATTCTAGTCCTTCACTCTAACGTCCTCATCCACAAATCTTTCATCCTCGCTCAAATTAATGGGGTAATCGTCGCTTTCTCGGTCCGAATCGCTCTAGCTGCATTGAAAACAATGGGAAATTTTGAGGAGTCCTTCCTCTGTTGACGTCACGCTACTTCCGGTACAGGCAAGGCTTTTTTTATCAGCGACCAAAAGTTGCAACTTTATCGTCGATGTTCTCTACTAAATCCTTTCAGCAAAAATATGGCAATATCGCGAAATGATCAAGTATGACACATAGAATGGATCTGCTATCCCCGTTTAAATTAAAAAAAATAATTTCAGTAGGCCTTTAAGCACTTGGCTTTCCTGCACAACAACAACAGAAACTAAGCTTTTACTTTCTGTTGTGAAAATTGACAAGGAAAATACGGTGGATTGGACTAACAATTACAATATTTATTACAAGGACTTAACATAACGTTAGTTTATTTGCACAACCAGGTCTTCGTAGTTATAGTTAGGCATTATGTGACAACCACAAAAGAACACAAACTGATGCGATCTCTTGTCCTTTCTTTACGTTTAGTTTTGCTCTCCAACACTACTAACATAGTAGAGAATAAACTGCATTGCATCAAAGAAAGTTTCTCAAACAAATCAAATATTAAAACAAAACATTTTACAAAGTGATTGCTGCAGACACAGGCATGGTGCAACTGTATTACACAAGATGATGACCCCTGTGTGAAGTTAGCCCCATGGCCTTGTCCAAATCTCTCTAAACAAACAAGAGATGTATCCCAATGGTTTGTGCTAAATCTGTGCTGGTCTGTGCTACAAACATTTTTGTTTGTGCCGTTAACATTTTTTAAGTCATTAATGGGTTTTTTAGGTTATTAATGTGTAATTAATGCGTTATTAACCAGGACTAGACCTTAACTATGTCAAAATCTCCCCCGACCTGTCCCAATCGTTAGTGCTACGTTTGTGCTGGAAACATTTTTGTTTGTGCCACTATGGTTTTTAGGTCATTGTTTTATTTTTGTTGTATTATTAACATGTAATTAATATGTTATTAATCATGACAAGACCCTATCTATGTCAAAATCCCCCACAGTGTTCATTGGTTGTGCAATGTTTGTTCTGGTATGTGCTGCAAAAATATTTGGTCTAACTGTTAATATTTTTTAAAGTTATTAACGTTTTGTGATTCACCTATGTGAAGTTGGCCCTCCTACCTTTTAAGCTGACAACATTCCAAAGCAAGTGCAGTTCCCCTTTAAAAACCGTAACATCACAAAGAAAACGTTTTGCAGCACAAACAATTGGAAAAAGTTTGGGGCGATTTGACTAGGTGGGGGTACCAACTTCACACAGGTGAATCACAGAACCTTCATAACTTAAAAACCGTAACGGTACAAACACGTTTTTTTGCTGCACAAACCAGCACACAGGCAGCACAAATGATTGTGTCAAGTTTGGTGAGGTTTTGACATAGTTAGGGTGTAGTCATAGTTAATAGCACGTTAATTACACAAGATTTTTGCAGCACAAACCAGCATAGCACACAAAAATCAGACACATTTGGGGGAGAGGCTGTCCTTGAATATTGAAACGTTAATAACTTAAAAACTAAAATAGTTCGGCCAACATTTTTTGTAAGTTTGGGATGATTTGGACAAGGTGGGGAGGCTGGATGACATCACAAGTCAGAAAATGTACTTTAGAATAACTTAAAAACTAACGGCACAAAGTAACATTTCTGTAGCACAAACGATTGGGATAATTTTGGTGAGAAGGCGACAAGGTGGGGGGGGGGGCTACTTCACACCAATTGTTACTCCCTCCGAGGTCTTAATCCAGGCTCAAGTTGTTCGTTTTTCTCACACAGACATTTATTTCAGCCACGCCTTTTTGTTAATAACGATGCCAAAACCATGCCAAAATAATGCCAAAATAATGCCGTCAGAACTAATAAATAACAAAAACAGAACTTACAATTAGTCTGACATCAAATAAAAGAAAACACATTGATTTCATATACATTATCAGAAAGCATCATACCTTATTGGCCTCACAAACTCAGAGGGAATAAAGTTTCTTTTGAAGCCGAGACTCTATTAACCTCTTCCATCAAATGCTTGCTGTCTCATGCTGCTTCCCTTATTCCGTCACATATTAATTGTCCCCCTAACAATGTGACCAAACCGGAACAAAAAATATGTTCCTCTCCAATTTACATGGGTTTTAACAGAAATAAAGTTAACATATGAAATTAATTAATTGTATATGAAATTACCAAAGAAAATACATTTTTAATCACATTATATGTAAATATGAAAGTATATTTATACATTGTATTTATTTACTCTAACCAACTATGAAATTATATAACATATGTATACAATGTGCTTCTGTCAGCAGCTACACCAATGATGACTGTTTTTTTAAAGAGCCCTTTTCTTTCACTTTCGTTTTTTCCCTGACTTTATTATCTTTATGACCCACTTCTTTCGGGACTCTATAAAAGCTCTTTCCTATCTCTCTGTATTTTCTGCTCAAAATCTAAACTCACTCTCACTTGTTTTAATGCTACGCTCAAGCTGGTTGACCCATCATGTGAATTAAGCGCAAAGAAGTAAAACGGATGAGACGTCATATGCAACCCAGCAATAACAATTTTTGTCAACAAATTACATAGTGCACAGTGGAACACTTGATTATTTGGGGATCCATCCATCTATCCATCCATTTTCTACCGCTTGTCACCTTCATGGTCGCGCGGGGTACTGGAGCCTCTCTCAGCTGCATTCCGGCAGAAGGCGGGGTACACCCTGGACAAGTCGCCACTTCATCGCAGGGCCAACACAGATAGACAGACAACATGGATGTTAACCGAAATTGTACATACCGTATTTTTCGGACTAAGTCGCTCCGGAGTATACGTCGCACCGGCCGAAAATGCACAAAAAAGAAGGAAAACAACATATATACGTCGCACTGGAGTATAAGTAGCATTTTTGGGGGAAATTTATTTGATAAAATCCAACACCAAGAATAGACATTTGAAAGGCAATTTAAAATAGATAAAGAATAGTGAACAACAGGCTGAATAAGTGTACGCCATATGACGCACAAATAACCAACTGAGAACGTGCCTTGTATGTTAACGCAACACATCATGGCAAGAGTCATTCAAATAACTATAACATATAGAACATGCTATACGTTTACCAAACAATCTGTCACTTCCGATCGCTAAATCCGATGAAATCTTCCTCCCCGGTGTCGCCTCTGGTATGCGCCGTTTCCTTTCTGTCTGCTGCTCGATCGCCGTTTTCTGCTGCATATTTCACTACGTCCGGCTTGTAATCTGCAGTATATGATTTCCTTTTCGGTGCCATTTTAGTTCAGCTCTTCTTAGTTTTTATAAGTTACCGCCAATGTTGAAATAATCAATTTTAATAGCTACGGATGATGATCAGTTAGCATCCCATGACCCACAATGCACTTCTGCCACAATGCACAATGCACTTCTACCATGACCCGCCCCCGCCGAATTCTTATTGGTTGACGTTTGTGACGATTGCGGATATTTGCTTCGTCTCTTACGAGAATGAGATAAATAATAATATCTGATATTTTACGGTAATGTGTTAATAATTTCACACATAACTCGCTCCGGAGTATATGGCGCACCCCCGGCCAAATTTTGAAAAAAACTGCGATTTATAATCCGAAAAATACGGTACATTACTTGTACTCTGCCCAAGCATCGCAATTCTAGTTTTAGACATTCTTGATACTTTTGTTTTATTCATTAAAAAAATGAAATTCACGAGTATCAATAAAAAGTAGCATACATTTCTATACAGTGATTAATACAGTGCCAATAGGGAATTACACGCAACGACTCCAAAAGCTTTAAAGACAAAAATAATTAAAAAACAAACACCATTAAACATGAATGTTACTAATTAAAAACGCTTCAATTGCAGAAACTACATGAACAAAAACAATATTGAACAACAAAGTTGTGATTGTGCTATAGTTACTGCTATTAGCACTATGGCAACAAAACCTTGTCACCATTTACCAACTAGACGTGCAGCACCGTTGATTAATTATATACGCATTCTATTACATTAAAGGCCTACTGAAACCCACTACTACCGACCACGCAGTCTGATAGTTTATATATCAATGATGAAATCTTAACATTGCAACACATACCAATACGGCCGGGTTAACTTATAAATTTCAATTTTAAATTGCCCGCCACACTTCCTGTTGAAAACGTCTAGATATGATGACGTATGTGCATGATGGAATCAGTTGATGCGGAAGTATTGGTACCCCATTGAATACAATACAAAAAGCTCTGTTTTCATCTCAAAATTCCACAGTATTCTGGACATCTGTGTTGGTGAATCTTTTGCAATTTGTCTAATGAACAATGAAGACTGCAAAGAAGAAAGTTGTAGGTGGGATCGGTGTATTAGCGGCTGGCTGTAGCAACACAACCAGGAGGACTTTGACTTGGATAGTAGATGCGCTAGCCGACGCTAGCCGCCGACCGCACGGATGATCGGGTGAAGTCCTTCGTCCTTCCGTCGGTCGCTGGAACGCAGGTGAGCACGGGTGTTGATGAGCAGATGAGGGCTGGCTGGCGTAGGTGGAGCGCTTATGTTTTTATCTTAGCTCTGTGAGGTCCCGTTGCTAAGTTAGCTTCAATGCGTCGTTAGCAACAGCATTGTTAAGCTTCGCCAAGCTGGAAAGCATTAACCGTGTATTTACAGGTCCATGGTTTAATAGTATTGTTGATTTTCTGTCTATTCTTCCAGTACAGGGGTTTATTTCTTTTGTTTCTATCTGCATTTAAGCACGATGCTATCACGTTAGCTCCGTAGCTAAAGTGTTTCACTGATGTATTGTCGTGGAGATAAAAGTCACTGTGAATGTCTATTTCACGTTCTCAACTCTCATTTTCAAGAGGATATACTATCCGAGGTGGTTTAAATACAAATCTGTGATCCACAATAGAAAAAGGAGAAAGTGTGGAATCCAATGAGCCAGCTTGTACTTAAGTTACGGTCAGAGCGAAAAAAGATGCGTCCTGCAGTGCACTCTAATCCTTCACTCTCACTTTCCTCATCCACAAATCTTTCATCCTGGCTCAAATTAATGGGGTAATCGTCGCTTTCTCGGTCCGAATCGCTCTCGCTGCATTGTAAACAATGGGGAAATGTGAGGAGCCCTTCAGCCTGTGACGTCACGCTACTTCCGGTACAGGCAAGGCTTTTTTTATCAGCGACCAAAAGTTGCGAACTTTATCGTCGATGTTCTCTACTAAATCCTTTCAGCAAAAATATGGCAATATCGCAAAATGATCAAGTATGACACATAGAATGGATCTGCTATCCCCGTTTAAATAAAAACAATTCATTTCAGTAGGCCTTTAAATACTACCACAATGTTAAACTAGAACCACTGAAAAAAAATGCTTTTTTTTGTCTCTTTTGTTATTCTATACTTAGGGATGATGTTCGAAACCGGTTCTCCCGATTGTTCGATAAGAAAAGAACCGATTCCATGGATTCAAATCCCTTTTTGAGAACCGGTTCCAGTTATCGAAGACACTATACCGTATTTTCGCGACCATAGGTTGCACCGTATTAAAAGGCGCTGTGTCAGTTACGGGTGCTATTTCTGTATTTAACACATTTATAAGGCGCAGCATATTTTTGGGCGCAGGCATGGTTAAACATACGCTAGCTTAAAACATACGCTACATGCATGGACGCTGTTTTAAAAAGGCAGCAGGTGCAAAGCTGAGTTCGGTTGTACTTTATTGAAGTATTTATCAATGTACTCACATTATTTTTTGATCAATCCTGATCCACAAATCCATCAAAGTCCTCATCTTCTGTGTCCAAAATGAACAGCTGGGCAAGTTCTCCATCAAACACGCCAGATTCCCTCCCGTCATTTTCAAAGTCAGTCTCGTTGACCATTAGCATAGCAAGCTAGCACAACAGTAAAAGCCGACTTCTCTTGCCCCGTTGTGCGTATCGATTCGCTACCATGCTGGTTCCCTTCTCCAGTGTGCTTCACCGGGATATCGAAAGTGAGCGGCACCTCGTCCATGTTGGTGATGTGTTTGTTGGCAATTTTTTTATTTACAACGCACATAGCAGCACTATATACTCACTGGGGGCGTGCCTTTAGCGTCCTTTCTCACCTGAAACATTCACCCTATAACGGCCGCATGCTGCCCTCAGTCACGTCCGCTTTTCCTCCATATAAACAGCGTGCCGGCCCAGTCACATAACATCTATGGCTTTTGGAACTCAGTGCACACAGAACAACGTATCTGGATTCGATAAGAGATTTGATAAGGAATCGGTTCAATAAGAGGTTCGATAATGGGCTCGAACTCGATAATTTCTTAACGCACATCATCCCTATCTATACTACGGTAGTGCGAAAACCAGTGTTTTACTGTTATATACTGCACTATGGTGTACTGCTGTTTTTTAATATTGTAACTTTTGTGAGTGGATTTTGTGAAAAGTGTGGAAAGTGAACAATGATGTTGGCGATGTCGGTGAATTGTGTGTGTTGATATTAAAGGTAATTATTATCCATTATCAATAGTGCTACTTCTATTGGTATTTTTATTTCTCTATTTGCAGTGCAATAATGTTTATTGCCATTTCTATGTTATTAATATTTACTTCACTAACTGCTTCTTTGCTATTATTTTTCATATCATACTTGTACTTATCATATTGGCTGATGTTGTTTCGTTGTTGTCTCTCTGTCTTATCCCCCTCTTGTCCCCGCAATTTCCCCCTCAAACTTCCTTTTCCTTCCTTCCTTTCTATCCCCTCCTGCTCTGGTCCAGCTGTGGCAAACATATAAATCCACTTAATAAAGTCAAATACAAATAAGTAAAGAAGTATCCTGCACTTCTCTTTTGTAAAGTGAATCTGTACAGCAGATATGGGCATCTACATCAACAATATGATTTGCCTGAATTGCTTTCTTTAAAAAGTAGTGAAAAAACTGGTAAAAAATCGTAAATCTAGATTTTTGTGAAAAAATATGAGGTTTTATTCTTAGGGCGTATCGTCCAGGCCTAAGTTAACAACTCTTTGAAATGATAAACTGCCTCTTATATTTTGATTACTACTCGCATACACTTGTGATTTGGTAGCACCTTTAGCTGTAACATTCACTGGTCATTCTGGTATGTGTATAAGTACTGTACTATTATGATCAGTGATGTAATTGCATGTGATGTGATGTCAGTCATGTTATGTGGCTGTATGTGTAGCTTAGTACATGTGTACAGCATGACGTGTATTTAACGTGACTACAAAAAGCTGTGGGACAAGGATGTTTAGTTGAGGGTTGCATCAGGCTTTATGACAGCATTGTGTTTATATGTATGAGTGCACATGCGTACGTTGTTTGAGTGTTAATAATGAAGTTGTGTCATTTAGGAAACTTCATATTGCTTCTAAATATTTTCTCTATTACAATTTTTTTTCATTTAGGGGCACCTGTGTTCCTAGTGAAAAAGCTAAGTTTACAGCTCTGATAGGTAGGGCCCTAGGCTTCACAACATCAGCAGGAGAATTAAGAGCAACAAAACTTGAAAGCGATTGTTGAACTTTGTTCAATCCATTGAAGATTGCTATGTGATTTTCATTTTAATAGACAGGAAAAAATGGATACCCGGTACAACTCAATTTCAAAGAGAAGTATTTCACGCAGAGTCTTGACCACTTCAACTTCAACGCCATGGGGAATGGGACATTTCTTCAACGATACCTAATCACTGGTAAATCTTGCGACAACTGACACTTTCGAATTTGAAACAAGAATGTGCTTTTTGTTTTCACTCTTTCTTTCTTTCATTGTAGATTCATACTGGAAGACTGGATATGGTCCCATTTTTTTCTACACTGGCAATGAAGGAGACGTCTGGGAATTTGCCCTCAATACAGGCTTTCTAATTGAATTGGCTGATCAACAGGAAGCCTTGGTCATATTTGCCGAACATGTAAGAAACGTGGTATAATATTAACACCAGGACTGAGAAATGAAGTCATATAATATAGCTGAGAGCAACACAAAGGTTCCTTCATCGGCAAAGTAACGTTTGAGCAAATACTGAACACCTGAGTCATCAGGAGCAATATGTTTACATCAACACAATAAATAGGTATTACATCTTTGCAGCCCTAAACAAGATTGGCTTAGGTGGTTCGAGTGGCCAACGTGAAGGTAGCTGGTGTGTTTCTCAGTCCCTTGTGCCCAGTGTTAGGCAAACTTTAGAGCTGTGAATCTTTGGGTACCACATGATTTGATTCTTGGGGTTAACAATTCGATTCAGAGTTTATTCTCGATTTAAAACGATTCTCGATTTAAAATCGATACTTTTTAATAACATTCGGTGCCAGTTCAATGATTAACGACATTCCTCCATAAAATAAACAGCTGTGATAACATTTCTATATAACTTAAAAGTAATACAAATCTACCCAAACATTTAACAAAGTCAAATACAAATATGGCAACAAGAGATGTATCCCACACTTCTCTTTTCTAAAGTATTTCTTTACAGCAGATGTGGGCATCTACATCAACAATATAATTTACCTGAGTGGCGGGACATGACAGATTTAAAAACAATTATATTGATTTTTTAAAAACATTTTTTAATCGATTAAGAATCATTACAATAACAACCGTGATTCTTTCGAAAATGTATTATTTTGGACACCCCTGGCAAATTACTTTTAAAAGGTTAATGATTATAATTTCTTGTTACTTCACCAAAAAAATAATCAAATTACTACCAAAATTACTTAAATAAATGTAATTAAATACAAGGTAAAATAATGAATGTGTTACTTTAAAGGGGAACTGTACTTTTTTGGAAATATGCCTATCACTCACAATCCTTATGTAGGACAAGAACACATGTTTTTCTTTTTTTATGCATTCTAAATACTAAATAACTGCGATCAAAAGTCAGCTTAAAATTGAGCCTTTGGTAGCTGCTCTATTCTGCCTTTAAAGGCCTAAAAAAGAACATCCAAACACCTCCATTATGTTTATGCTGTGAGTATATATACTAAACAAAAATATAAATGCAACACTTTTGTTTTTGCTCCCATTTTTCATGAGTTGAATTCAAAGATGTAAAACTTTTACTATATACACAAATGACCTATTCCTATCAAATATTGAGAGGAATAGGTCTTTTGTGTATATTATAAAAGTTGTAAATCTCATGAAAAATTGGAGCAAAAACAAAAGTGTTGCTTTTATATTTTTGTTCAGTATATGTAGTGTAGTAACAGGCACATTCATAATAACATTTAATATTTATGTATTTTTTCATTTTAGAAATACGCGGTGCATTAATAATAATAATAATAATAATAATAATGGATTAGATTTATATAGCGCTTTTCTAGACACTCAACGCGCTTCACAGAGAAGTGAGAACCCATAATTCATTCACACCTGGTGGTGGTAAGCTACTTCCATAGCCACAGCTGCCCTGGGGTAGACTGACGCTTTTTAATATAAAAAAAACATCACAATGTTCACTTTTTTTCCAACTACATCACTGATTAAAACTCACTGCAGACTTCATGAGAGCCAACAAACATAATAAAACATCACTTATCGCACAGTCTGCTGTCATTACGATGCCGACTGATAAAATCTTGTTATGTTATCGTAAAGATGAAGAATGACTCATAATCCTTGCAAAGAAAAGGGGGACAGAACCAATCGTCTTGTCGTGTCGTTTTTCGTCATTTTCGGGTCTAAATTGGCTGTCAAAGTGTACCAAGTTGTCGGATTACATCCTCATCCTTCTATTAGCTAGTTGAGAGGCATGATTTATGATCTACAATAAACTTCCACGAGCAGGCAACATAGACACACAAGCTGGTGATCCTGGCGCAGCTAGTTTGTGTGCGTTAGCGCTTATAATGACAATATCACTTGGTTAAAGGCCTACTGAAACCCACCACTACCGACCACGCAGTCTGATAGTTTATATATCAATGATGAAATCTGAACATTGCAACACATGCCAATACGGCGTTAACTTATAAAGTGCAATTTTAAATTTCCCGGGAAACTTCCGGCTGAAAACGTCTAGGTATGATGACGTTTGCGCGTGACGTCAAGGGTTGAAGCGGAAGTATTGGGACACATTGTATCCCAATACAAACAGCTCTGTTTTCATTGCAAAATTCCACAGTATTCTGGACATCTGTGTTGGTGAATCTTTTGCAATTTGTTCAATTAACAATGGAGCCTACAAAGAAGAAAGCTGTAGGTGGGATCGGTGTATTAGCGGCTGGCTACAGCAACACAACCAGGAGGACTTTGAGTTGGATAGCAGACGCGCTACCGTGAGTACGCTGCTTTCTTCCAAACATTTGATCGCTTGCCCGTCCATGCGTGGCGCTATGTGCATGTCATGTACGTAACTTTGGGGAAATATATGTTTCTTGCCGACTCTGATGGCGGCCGGGGTGTCGTCGAAAGCTACAACGCCCGCCGCCGCGCCGCTGTCCTCACCTTGACTTCCTCCGTGTACGGGCCGCTAACCGCATCGATGACCGGGTGAAGTCCTTCGTCGCGCCGTCGATCGCTGGAACGCAGGTAAGCACGGGTCGTGATGAGCAGATGAGAGCTGGCGTAGGTGGAGAGCTAATGTTTTTAGCATAGCTCTGTCGAGGTCCCGTAGCTAAGTTAGCTTCAATGGCGTCGTTAGCAACAGCATTGCTAGGCTTCGCCAGGCGGTACAGCATTAACCGTGTGGTTACAGGTCCAGAGTTTGGTAGTATTGTTGATCTTCTGTCTATCCTTCCAGTCAGGGGCTTATTTCGTCTGTTTCTATATGCAGTTAAGCACGATGCTATCACGTTAGCTCCGTAGCTAAAGTGCTTCGCCGATGTATTGTCGTGGAGATAAAAGTCACTGTGAATGTCCATTTCGCGTTCTCGACTCTCATTTTCAAGAGGATATAGTATCCGAGGTGGTTTGAAATACAAATCCGTGATCTACAATAAAAAAATGAGAGAGTGTGGAATCCAATGAGCCCTTGTACCTAAGTTACGGTCAGAGCGAAAAAAGATACGTCCTGCACTGCACTCTAATCCTTCACTCTCACGTTCCTCATCCACGAATCTTTCATCCTGGCTCAAATTAATGGGGTAATTGTCGCTTTCTCGGTCCGAATCGCTCTTGTTGCTGGTGTAAACAATGTGCAAATGTGATGAGCCCTTCAACCTGTGACGTCACGCTACTTCCGGTACAGGCAAGGCTTTTTTATCAGCGACCAAAACTTTATCGTCGATGTTCTCTACTAAATCCTTTCAGCAAAAATATGGCAATATCGCAAAATGATCAAGTATGACACATAGAATGGACCTGCTATCCCCGTTTAAATAAGAAAATTTCATTTCAGTAGGCCTTTAAATTTAACATGACAGGACTGTGATCGGAAAACACAGCATCACCAACAACGACATTGTCAACATTAAAACCATAAGACAGTACAAGGTCTATTTGATTGATTGATTGAAACTTTTATTAGTAGATTGCACAGTGAAGTACATATTCCGTACAATTGACCACTAAATGGTAACACCTGAATACGTTTTTCAACTTGGGGTCCATTCATATCTGATTCATGATACAGATATATAATATTATCATAATACAGTCATCACACAAGATAATCATCAGAGTATATACATTGAATTATTTACATTATTTACAATCCGGGGTGTGGGATATGGAGGGGGGGGGTTTAGGTTTGGTTAGTATCAACACTTCAGTCATCAACAATTGCATCATCAGAGAAATGGACATTGGAACAGTGTAGGACTGACTTGGTAGGATATGTACAGCAAGTAGTGACACAGAGAGAGAGATCAGAAAGCATAAGAAAAAGTGTCTACATTTGATTAATTACATTTGATTATTTACAATCCGAAGAGGTATGATGTGGAAGGGAGGGTGTTAGTTTAGGGTTGAAGTTGCCTGGAGGTGTTCTTTTAGTGCGGTTTTGAAGGAGGATAGAGATGCCCTTTCTTTTACACCTGTTGGGAGCGCATTCCATATTGATGTGGCATAGAAAGAGAACTAGTTAAGACCTTTGTTAGATCGGAATCTGGGTTTAACGTGGTTAGTGGAGCTCCCTCTGGTGTTGTGGTTATGGCGGTCATTTACGTTAAGGAAGTAGTTTGACATGTACTTCGGTATCAGGGAGGTGTAGCGGATTTTATAGACTAGGCTCAGTGCAAGTTGTTTTACTCTGTCCTCCACCCTGAGCCAGCCCACTTTGGAGAAGTGGGTAGGAGTGAGGTGTGATCTGGGGTGGAGGTCTGGAAGTAATCTGACTAGCTTGTTCTGGGATGTTTGGAGTCTAGATTTGAGGGTTTTGGAGGTGCTACGGTACCAGGAGGTGCATGCGTAATCGAAAAATGGTTGAAAGAGAGTTCCCGCTACAATCTTCATGGTGCTTTTGTTGACCAGAGAGGAGATTCTATAGAGATATCTCGTTCGTTGGTTGATCTTTTTGATTACCTTATTTGCCATTTTATCACAGGAAAGATTAGCCTCTAGAATGGAACCTAGGTAGGTGACCTCATCTTTCCTGGTGATAACAATGTCACCCACTTTTATAGTGAAGTCATTGACTTTCTTAAGGTTGATGTGGGACCCAAATAGGATGGATTCCGTTTTACCCAAGTGTATGGATAGTGTATTGTCAGCGAGCCAGGTGCAAATTCTACAGAGTTCATCACTAAGGATATTCTCCACCTGTGACTTGTCCTTGCCGTATACCAGCAGGGCCGAGTCATCCGCAAACAAAAACAATTCACAGTCGCATGCTGATGACATGTCGTTTATGTATATTAGGAACAGTAAAGGCCCTAATATATTGCCTTTGGGGACTCCACAGCTTACTGAGAGGGGGGGTGGCACGATGCCGTTCACCTCTACCACCTGTTTCCTCCCCTCCAAGTAAGATTGCATCCAGCTCGATGAGGTTTTATCAAATCCGATTGCTCTGAGCTTATCCAACAGTATAACGTGGTTAACGGTGTCAAAGGCCTTCTGAAGGTCCAGCATGACCATGCCGCAGTATTTGCCCGCGTCCACCTCATGTTTGATGTGGTCGGTCAGATAGAGAAAGCATGTGTCAGTGGAGTGGTTAGTTCTGAAGCCGGATTGGAATTTGTACATGAGTTTATTAGTGGCAAGGTAACTATCGACCTGTTCATAGACTATTTTTTCCATTACTTTCGAAATGGAACTGAGAATAGAAACAGGTCGGTAGTTGCCAGGTTCTAATTTGCTTCCTTTTTTAAAGAGGGGAGTTACTCTTGCTATTTTGAAATCTTTTGGTACTTGGCCTTGTGTAATTGAGAGGTTTATTATGTGTGTGATGATTGGGGCAATGGTGGTGGCAGAGTCCCTGAGGAATCTGGAGGGGATATTATCAAGTCCGGTGGCCTTATTTGGGTGGAGCGCGCTCAATTTATTAAGCACCTCATCAGCTGAAACCATTTCTAATTTGAAATTGTTGTTGGATACTCCTAGCTTTCTGTAGAAGGCTTTAATGTGTTCTACACCAAAGCTACCAGAGTGGTGGGACAGCTTGTTGACTAAAGTTGTGGTTATGCTAATGAGAAAGGTGTTAAGTCTGCTTACTACCTCCTTGATGTTGATGTTGGTGAGTCTGGTTTTTTAAGTTTCTGGCTGCAACCAGGAAGTTGGTTGTTGAGGATTTTCCAAAGCTCACGTGGCTTATTAGTGTTTTCCTCTATTTTGTCGGTAATGTAATTTTTTTTAAGGATTTAGTCAGGTTGGTTGTCTTATTTCTTAATTTATTGCATTGCTTTTTGACTGTTGAGAGGAGTGATTTGAGGTTATTATTGGGTTGTTTATCTACTTCGGAGTGTGTCCATGTACATGTGTTGGGCCAGTAACATGCTGAGCCAAATTAAAAAAAGTTAATCTGAGGCTGAGTTGACTTGAAACTGTTTAAATGTTGCACTTTTTATATGTAGAACAAAAGTTTTGTTATTTTATTTAATCCGAGCAACAACTTGAGGCAGTTTAATGTTGATTAACGTGGACCCCGACTTAAACAAGTTGAAAAACTTATTGGGCTGTTACCATTTAGTGGTCAATTGTACGGAATATGTACTGTACTGTGCAATCTACTTATAAAAGTCTCAATCAATCAATCAAAAAAGCACTTTATATGTAGAAAGGTTTTGTTAAGAAACCATTCTGAGCCTTATCTTATTTAGTTTTTATTTTATATATGTTGACCACATTAACCTTGGCAACTGTATGTACTGTATGTTATGCCATTGTTTACAAATTTGGTAAATAAATAACCAAAACATTTATATTTTGTTGTTTCCTTACTGTACCGAAAATAAACCGAACCGTGACCTCTAAACCGAGGTACGTACCGAACCGAAATTTTTGTGTACCGTTACACCCCTATTTTTTTTAACCTAATGCGGCCCCCCTAGTCAAAAAGTTTGGGGACCCCTGCATTAAACCTTTATTACTCTCAAACTCATTAAGTTCAAAATGACTCTCAAACTCATTAAGTTCAAATTTTCTCTATTTCACAGAGGTACTATGGCAAGTCTCTCCCTTTCGGCAATGATTCCTTCAACCTTGAAAAGATTGGTCTGTTGACAGTGGAACAGGCAATTGCTGATTACGCCATCATGATCAGTGTGTTGAAACATCAGCTGGGAGCCACAGATTGCCCTGTCATTGTGTTTGGTGGAAGGTAAGATACATGATACTTCATTGATATTAGGTAGAGTTGTGGTGTTCTGCTTGTCATGCCACCCAGGTGCTTCCCATCACGGCTCATTACCTGCCCCTGTCATTCATTTATGTCACGTCCTAGCGTTCAACCTATGTGTTCTTGTCTACCTGTTACTGAACCTTTTCTGACCTTTGACCTAGCCTATTGCCTCACGCTTTGATACCTCTGCCTTTGTTTGGGCTGCCTTCGCGCGTATTTAACTTTTCTTGGAATAAACCTACCTGGGCCAACTCTGCCTTTGAGTCCTCCTTCCACCAACGACCCTTAACACTGCTGAAATTAAACTTTAATAACAAATGGTCTTTCTGCTCCTGTCTGCATCGCAGACATTTCCAAGAAGATTCAGTTATGTTTGTAAACATTTTGCTTCTCACCCCATTCTTGAAAAGTCTAATAGCACTGAAATGTATTTCGCAAGCGACGTGACAACTTGAACAATTTTCACAATACATAATCTTGCAAGCACAACAGTACACCAGCAAATACGTAGACATGTAGATTTTATTTTTAGTAGATGAACCTTCATAAGATGAGTCTCATCTAAAGCTGAATAAATATTGATAAACACAACATGCCCTTCAAAAATATACTATGTCAATAAAATCATCAATCATTGTCAGTAATTGTAATTAAAACTACTGTAAAATTCCACTCAAAATTATTGAACCTTCATTGCAAATTCCATGTGTTGCAAAGTTGATCGACTCTCCAAAGTCAAAACCAACATCCATCTGTTACATTCTATCCCACCAGTTATGGCGGAATGCTGTCCGTCTATATGAGAATAAAGTACCCAAACATTGTGGCGGGAGCTCTCGCTGCCAGTGCTCCCATACTGTCAGTTGCTGGGCTGAGTGATCCTGGGCAGTTCTTTCGAGATGTCACAAATGTAAGTTGGATGAATGTACACTGTTTTTTTGTTCTGATAATGTGCACGATTATGCATGTATTGATTTTTTTGTCATTATGTTTCATTAATGGGTTAGCTGGAGTCCTACTTTTGGGAAGTGACGGATACACTGTACACTCTGGACTGGTTCCCAGCCAATCACAGGGCAGCTGTCACATGGTTTGCACTCAAAGAGGATGTGGTTTATTTGGTGATCATCTGAACCAGGTCTGCAACCCGCGGCCCAGGAGCCACATGTGGCTCTTCTGCCTTGTTGTTGTGGCTCCCTCAGATTTTTTTTTTAACCCTGGAGTGAGTAAAGTTAGCATTCTTAAAAAGAGTTCTATAATTACAGATTGTCTGTTAGGCCATGAATGTGCACTGTCTAATTCCTGAGGCGCAAGGAAGGCAAGTAAAAGAGACTGAAACCCTGTGTGGTCTTCAGTTTCTCGAGTGTGTAACCCTTTGGGTAAGCTAACCATGAATATTTGCCAAAAAAGAAAATGAAAAATATGTTAATTTCACATGAACGGATTTGCTTTTCCTGTAAAATAAAAAGTAAAAAATATGAAAACTTTTATAATTTATAAGCTGTGTCGCGTTTTGCGGCTGGCTCTTAACCTTGTTGGAGGTACCGAACCCCACCAGTTTCATATGCGCATTCACCGAACCCTTCTTTAGTGAAAAATTTTTTTTTTTTTTTTTTTCAAATTCAAGAAAAAGTCATATGTTTTTTTACTGGTGCACAAAATGAACCGTGCATGAACATCACCTTGTTCAAATAACAAAACCAACACAGTGCATGAACTCACAACAAATTACACACCTTACACACATTACCATGAATTGATTAACGTGGACCCCTACTTAAACAAGTTGAAAAACTTATTCGGGTGTTACCATTTAGTGGTAAATTGTATGTAATATGTACTGTACTGTGTAAACTGTACAGTTTCATATAATGTATTTTCTTCCTTTGCAATCTACTAGTAAAAGTTTCAATCAATCAATCAAAAAACATGCAAATCAGATGGAAAATTAGAGGGAACATTGTTTGGGGGTATCCATAATACGCCGATAGGGAGAAGTTTTTATTTACACGATAAGTCGGATGTGTCTTTACCTTCGTGGCGGAGGCTACACCGAACCCCTGAGGCCGACTCACCGAACCCCTAGGGTTCGATCGAACCCAGGTTAAGAACCACTGCTCTACACTATTTTTCTTTAGTGGGCAATGCGGAAAAATGTCTCTTTTAATAGTAAAGGTTACAGGCCCCTGATCTAAACCATGCTGCGTCCACGGCCGTAAGTAGTATTTGACAAATACCAAGGTCAAAAATTGGTTGTCTAAGAGGAACTTTGAAAGATTGAAACCTTGCACCATATAAATTATATTACCTTGAGCAACATAATGCGGCAGCTGAGGAAACTTAAGGTGCCGACCGAGATGCTGGTGCTGTTTTACTCAGCCATCATAGAGTCCATCCTGACCTCCTCCATCACAGTGGTTCCCCGGCGCCACAGTCCAGAATAAGCATAGACTGCAGCGCATTGTACATGCTGCTGAGAAGGTAATTGGCTGCAAGCTCCCATCCCTCCAGGACTTGTTCTCCTCCAGGACCAGGAGGCGTGTGGGTCGGATCACAGCTGACTCTTCTCACCCTGGACACACACTATTCTCCCCTCAATCCTCAGGCAGGAGACTACGCTCCATCCAGACCCACACCTCCCGCCACCTGAACAGTTTTTTTCCCCTCGGCCATCAGGCACATGAACAATAACTCCTAACAGTAGCTCCTTGAATTCCTTGAATTCCTTCTAAGTCTATAACAAGATCTGATAGCTCAGTTACAGCTCTTTTTATTACCAAATACGTGTTATATGTGTTTTATGTTGCACGATTGCACCAAAAAAAATTCCTAGTTTGTGAACCAGTTCTCAAACAATGGCAATAAAACTATTCTGATTCTGATTCTGATTCTGATAATGAATTTCCAGAATAACAAAAGCTGTAATTGAGCTATAACTATCTCTCACTCATCTAACATCATTGATAATCAGAATGATTTTGTAACAGTCCACTTTTGTATTAATATCCTGAAGTTTAGCATATTAAGCAATTTTAACATCATTAAAACATAAATTTAAAGGCCTACTGAAACCCGCTACTACCGACTGATAGTATAAACTGATAGTTTATATATAAATGATGAAATCTTAACATTGCAACTCATGCCAATACGGCCGGGTTAACTTATAAAGTGCAATTTTAAATTTCCCACGAAACTTCCGGTTGAAAACGTCTGTATGATGACGTATGCGCGTGACGTCAATCATGGAAACGGAAGTATTCGGACACATTGTATCCAATACAAAAAGCTCGGTTTTCATCGCAAAATTCCACAGTATTCTGGACATCTGTGTTGGTGAATCTTTTGCAATTTGTTTAATGAACAATGAAGACTGCAAAGAAGAAAGCTGTAGGTGGGATCGGTGTATTAGCGGCTGGCTGCAGCAACACAACCAGGAGGACTTTGACTTGGATAGCAGACGCGCTATCCGACGCTAGCCGCCGACCGCATTGATGATCGGGTGAAGTCCTTCGTCGCTCCGTCGATCGCTGGAACGCAGGTGAGCACCGGTGTTAAAGAGCAGATGAGGTCTGGCTGGCGTAGGTGGATAGCTAATGTTTTTAGCATAGCTCTGTGAGGTCCCGTTGCTAAGTTAGCTTCAATGGCGTCATTAGCAACAGCATTGTTAAGCTTCGCCAGGCTGGAAAGCATTAACCGTGTAGTTACAGGTCCATGGTTTAATAGTATTGTTGATTTTCTGTCTATCCTTCCAGTCAGGGGTTTATTTCTTTTGTTTCTCTCTGCAGTTAAGCCCGATGCTATCACGTTAGCTCCGTAGCTAAAGTGCTTCGCCGATGTATTGTTGTGGAGATAAAAGTCACTGTGAATGTCCATTTCGCGTTCTCGACTCTCATTTTAAAGAGGATATAGTATCCGAGGTGGTTTAAAATACAAATCCGTGATCCACAATAGAAAAAGGAGAGAGTGTGGAATCCAATGAGCCAGCTTGTACCTAAGCTACGGTCAGAGCGAAGAAAGATGCGTCCTGCACTGCACTCTAGTCCTTCAGTCTCACGTTCCTCATCCACGAATCTTTCATCCTGGCTCAAATTAATGGGGTAATTGTCGCTTTCTCGGTCCGAATCGCTCCTCGCTGTTGGTGTAAACAGTGGGGAAATGTGAGGAACCTTTCAACCTGTGACGTCACGCTACTTCCGGTACAGGCAAGGCTTTTTTTATCAGCGACCAAAAGTTGCGAACTTTATCGTCGATGTTCTCTACTAAATCCTTTCAGCAAAAATATGGCAATACCGCGAAATGATCAAGTATGACACATAGAATGGATCTGCTATCCCCGTTTAAATAAAAAAAATTCATTTCAGTAGGCCTTTAAAAAACATACAACATTTTCAACCACGACCAGGGCTCAAACGCAAGATCTTATGATTTTCAAGTACTAATGACGGAGCCACCGGAAGTCCATCCATCCATTTTCTACCCATGTCCTTTTCAAGGTCGCGTGAGGTGCTGGAGCCTATCTCAGCTGCATTTGGGCGGTAGGTGGGGTACACCCTGGACAAGTCGCCACCTCATGATGGAGGAAATTTTGCTTTCACATCAATTTAATTTAGGTGAAAGCAACATTAGTTGCATTAGCATAATTTAATGTTAACATGTTGACAGCAATGTTGAAAGTAAAAGTGGACTTATTTGCGTTAAGTTGTTAAAGTTGTAGCGGGCTGTCCACAACCAAAGATCGTGTATTGAGAGAGAATGATCTGCCGATGGTGATGTACAGCACACACAATGTCCTACAAAAAGTACATTTACAGTCAGTCATATCATCTTTTTGTCACCTAAAAAAATACAGAGGACATGACCTTGGTGTCTTCAATGGTAATTACGGCCATGGCTGCATCCAAACAAGCTGAATAGGACTTAAACCTCTTATAGTAACCTCTTGTGCTGTCAATGCACTTCCGCCCAAGTGTGAACACAGCATGAATCAAAGACTCTAATAACTGTTATACATCTTTAATGCTAAATGTATTATTGCTGACGATTGGATTTTCAAATTTTTGCAGTTTTATTTTTAATTCTTTTTTTAAACTACTGTAAATCTAGAGCAGTTTTAAAAAGTCTCTACTCAATGATGAATGGGACATTACGGTTTATTCAGAATAGCTGTGTCGTAGCAGCTTAGAGTTGGTAAGGCTTTTTTGAAAAAAGAGAGTAAGTCTTAATGATGAAGTTCTGCAGAAAAAATACATTTTATCAGTCTACCCCAGGGCAGCTGTGGCTACGAAAGTAGCTTACCACCACCAGGTGTGAATGGATGATGGGTTTTTAACATGTAAAGCGACTTTGGGTACTTAGAAAAGCACTATATAAATCCCAGGTATTATTATTATTATTATTATTATTATTATCTGGGGCTGTATGTGATTAATCACAGAAGATTATCCCATTAATCATGTATAAATGCAGATTAATAATGCAATTTATTTTGACCGCACATGCTCATTTACGTAACCTGAAAGGAGGCGCAGGCCGCTATATGCTCAGTGATCCGATTTTTTTGCGAGTTATTTTTAATGATCCAAATAAATAGTTTACTGTGACTAATCGCAAATCGAAAGTGTGATTTATATGACTTGAGAAAATTAATTGTTTGACATGTTATGGGACATTCTGCTGGTGAAGTGCGTAGGCCTTTGCTTACAACTTGAGGGGAATTTTATTAACAAACATAGATTTGTAGGTGTGTACAAGCTGCATGTGTACACTGTAAAAAAGGGAATTCAATAACGTGTCGTATTTATTTGTTAAATACTTGTTTTTGTTTTCTTTTAAACAGGATTTTGAGAGCATCGCCCCAGAATGCAGAGATGCTGTTGAAGAAGCTTTTCATCAGCTTAAAACATTAGGTGAACTGCAAGGTAAATGCTTGATTTGTTTCCTGGCTTTGAATTGAATAAACATGCAGTTTTGAAAGTGGGAAGTGGGCCTCCTCTTGAAAGCTCCATAAGGCACTTCTGCCACTCCATAAAAAAAATAACAAAAAGCAAACTTGAGTTGTGTGAAAGTCAAAATGCATTGATTATTACTTCATAAAGTGAGCAAATAAGTTAAAGAGTCTAAGGTAATCAGAGAACTGGTCACACATACTACTCCAGACATGGGCATATACAGCCAATGTTTCCAAATTCTTTTTTTAAACCTTTAACATCAAAGCTGTAGACGGCAATAGGATTTGCATTTCTATTTTTCAAATACTGCAATAAATTGATTCCAATGGCTTCTGAAGCTCGAGAATATGCATTTTCCAGCGATATATGGGCCATTACGGTAATCGTAGGGACTGCGTCACAGCTCCAGTAAGATGAGGCTTCGATAGAAAGTTGAGTGGGTGCAGGTTTGTTTACTGAAGCGCAAGCAAAGTAAGATGGGGAGAGACAGCAAAACAAGCTTTATTTATTTTGTGTGTTTATTTGACAGAGATTTTGCTCAATATATATATTGCACAGGCCAGAAATAACTACAAGGTAATGTTCATCAAAGGCGAAGTGACAGCATGTTAATAATACATTTAGTGATTCTGGGTGATATTATTGGACCATTTGTTTTTTTAATTATTTGTTCTGATGTTTTGCCATGTTTAATGCCATTGCTTGATAGCAACATATGTTGAGGAAGTCTTCTGGGAAGGAAACAAGGAAGGACATTCACATTCCTAAAGGGGAACTGCACCTTTTTTTTGGAATTTTTGGAATATCGTTTAAAATCATTATGAAAGACATGACAAATGTATTTTTTTTGCATTGTAACTCATAAATAAACGTAAATAAAAGTCTACTTACAACTGAGCCAATAGAAGGTCCTTTATTCGACCCATAAAACCCAATAAATAACTATCCACAAACTGCCAACAATACTCCATCAATACTCCATTTACATTTTGTGACTGAAATATTAACAAAGTGCTTGTTCTTATAAGCGCTAACACAGACAAGCTATTTATAGCGGTGTCTCGATCACAAGTTTTTGTGCCTATATTGACATCATCCAATGGTAAAGCTGCTTCCTTGCTAGTTGAAGTTTATTGTAAATAAAATCATGCCTCTCACCTGGATAGTAGAAGGATGAGGACAGAGTCCAACAAATTGCTACATTTTGAGATCGACACGAAAAGACGCTTGTTTTCATTTCCCTTTTCTTCGCAAGGATTATGAGTCATTTTTCAACTAAATGGGACTATAACAAGATTCTGTGAATTTTTATCCTAATGACAGCAGATATTGTACAGTAAGAAATATTTTTATTATATTTGTTGGCTCTTATAAAGATGATGTTGAAAAAAAAGTGAACGTTGTGATGCGTTTTTGAAATTAATGCGCTGCATATGCTTAACAATGAGCAAAATACGTAAATATTAAATGTTATTATAAATGTGCCCGTTACGACATTACATATATACTTACAGTGTGTATATGAAACCTTAATGGAGGTGTTTGGATGTTTTTAAGGGTTTTCTTTGGCAGAATAAAGATACTCCCATAGGCTTCATTTTAAGCAGGCTTCATTGCATTTGTTTATTTTTTAGAATGCATTAAAATAACATGTGTTTTTCTCTTATATAAGGATTGTGAATGATAGGCCAACAGCTTTTTAAAAGTGCAGTTCCCCTTTAATGTTTTGTAGTTAATAGGTCATACCGAATCCTTTATCCATTTTCTACCGCTTGTCCCTTTTGGGGTCACGGGGGGTGCTGGAGCCTATCCCAGCTGCATTCGGGTGGAAGGCGGGGTACACCCTGGACAAGTCGCCACCTCATCACAGGGCCAACACAGATAGACAGACAACATTCACACTCACATTCACACACTAGGGCCAAGTTAGTGTTGCCAATCAACCTATCCCCAGGTGCATGTCTTTAAGTGTCTAATTAAGTAAAAACTGGATAATTAAATTCAGTTTTCTTAAGGTGGTCAGTCATTGTAAAACTTTTAGCATGTAAAATAACTTTCAGATATTTAAAGTACTGAAAAGGGGGCATACTGATTTAAATTTTTTACAGGTAAAATAGGTTGTATTCCATCCCATGACTTTTGAATGGAAGTAAACGATGTGCAGCAAACAGAGTGCAAACTATCCGAGTATGCAAGGGGCCTAGATCTTACCGCTAAAAGAAACTTTAATCCTTTTCGCGTTTTAAACGGTTTCAACAGCCTCAAACAATGCAAGCATAGGGCATTTTTCTTCGGGAAAGGCAAACTGCTGCTCAGAATGCTATGACAACAGATGTTCATTGGCCCACCACTTCGAGTCTCACATATTTAATGAGCCCTCAGGTGAATACAACCTATAAAATATGTCCTGGTAGATTCGTACAATTATAGAAGTAATATTTTGTATGTATATAAACTGGAAATCTATAATTCTAACAGACCACTGAGACTAAATTTAAAAGTTTGCCCATGCCAGCACTATCACACAAGTATTCATTTTGTGTTTTCCTGGAAGCAGGTCACACTTAGTTTTGAAGCCCATGGACTAGGCAATTTAGTTTAGTGTTTGTCCTAATATGAATTCACATTTATTGTTCCTTTTGTTAACTTTACTAGATTACATGGAAATCCAGTCTGCATTCACCCTGTGTAAGCGTCCATCATCTGCAGAGGACATTTACCAGTTAAATGGCCTGCTTCGGAACGCATTCACACTGATGGCAATGTTGGATTATCCTTACAGCACCCACTTCATGGGCAACATGCCTGCCAACCCTGTCAAGGTATGATGTTAACAATGTTTTTTACAAACCCCGTTTCCATATGAGTTGGGAAATTGTGTTAGATGTAAATATAAATAGAATACAATGATTTGCAAATCCTCTTCAACCCACATTCAATTGAATGCACTACATAGACAAGATATTTGATGTTCAAACTCATAAACTTTATTTATTTTTTGCAAATAATAATTAACTTAGAATTTCATGGCTGCAACACGTGCCAAAGTAGTTGGGAAAGAGCATGTTCACCACTGTGTTACATCACCTTTTCTTTTAACAACACTCAATAAACGATTGGGAACTGAGGAAAGTAATTGTTGAAGCTTTGAAAGTGGAATTCTTTCCCATTCTTGTTTTATGTAGAGCTTCAGTCGTTCAACAGTCAGGGGTCTCCTCTGTCGTATTTTACGCTTCATAATGCGCCACACATTTTCAATGGGAGACAGGTCTGGACTGCAGGCAGGCCAGGAAAGTACCCGCACTCTTTTTTTACGAAGCCACGCTGTTGTAACACGTGCTGAATGTGGCTTGGCATTGTCTTGCTGAAATAAGCAGGGGCGTCCATGAAAAAGACGGCGCTTTGATGGCAGCATATGTTGTTCCAAAACCTGTATGTACCTTTCAGCATTAATGGTGCCTTCACAGATGTGTAAGTTACCCATGCCTTGGGCAGTAATGCACCCCCATACTATCACAGATGTTGGCTTTTGAACTTTGCGTCGATAACAGTCTGGATGGTTCGCTTCTCCTTTGGTCCGGATGACACGATGTTGAATATTTCCAAAAATAATTTGAAATGTGGACTCGTCAGACCACAGAACACTTTTCCACTTTGCATCAGTCCATCTTAGATGATCTTGGGCCCAGAGAAGCCGGCTGCGTTTCTGGATGTTGTTGATAAATGGCTTTCGCTTTGCATAGTGGAGCTTTAACTTGCACTTACAGATGTAGCGACGAACTGTATTTAGTGACAGTGGTTTTCTGAAGTGTTCCTGAGCCCACGTGGTGTTTTTCTTTTAGAGATTGATGTCGGTTTTTGATACAGTGCCGTCTGAGGGATCAAAGGTCACGGTCATTCAATGTTGGTTTCCGGCCATGCCGCTTACGTGGAGTGATTTCTCCAGATTTCTGAACCTTTTGATGATATTATGGACCATAGATGTTGAAATCCCTAAATTTCTTGTAATTGCACTTTGAGAAACGTTGTTCTAAACTGTTTGACTATTTGCTCACGCAGTTGTGGACAAAGGGGTGTACCTCGCCCCATCCTTTCTTGTGAAAGACTGAGCATTTTTTGGGAAGCTGTTTTTATACCCAATCATGGCACACACCTGTTCCCAATTAGCCTGCACGCCTGTGGGATGTTCCAAATAAGTGTTTGATGAGCATTCCTCAACTTTATCAGTATTTATTGCCACCTTTCCCAACTTCTTTGTCACGTGTTGCTGGCATCAAACTCTAAAGTTAATGATTATTTGCACACAAAAAAAAAAAGTGTATCAGTTTGAACATCAAATATGTTGTCTTTGTAGCATATTCAACTGAATATGGGTTGAAAATGATTTGCAAATCATTGTATTCCGTTTGTATTTGCATCTAACACGATTTCCCAACTCATATGGAAACGGGGTTTGTATATTGCATTGCCTGGTCACGATTCGGGGTGTATTTTGATAGCGTGTGAGTGTGTGAATAGATGAACATACTGTACCCCATGTACTGCTGACAAATTGAAGAAGTGGCTAACATCAGAAACATACGAGTAGATGGAAAAACTGGAGTAAAAGACAGCATGGCATCCAAATACAGACACTAAACACAAGATCATTAGTGGGTGTGAAATTCAGGCATATTTTTAGCAACATAACCACGTAGCAAGCATAGTGTACCAAATATGGATTAGAAGTCCCAGAGTTAGGACCAACCTGACTCATTAAGCATCATAAGATAGGGGTGAAGATAGATGTAGCAATCCCAAGCGACATCTGGGAAAAACAAACATGAAAAGCTCAAGAAATATCAAAGGCTAAAGGAAGCGTTAGAGAAAATGTTGGGTGGAAGGCAACAATGGTGCCAGTAGCGATCAGGGTACTGGAGGCAATAACCCCCAAGCCCGGTGAATGGTTCCAGGAACAACATCTGATATCGCCATCCACAAAAAGGCAATACTGCCAAAATCTTACGCATAATTATCTAACTTCCTATCCTTTGGTAGAGGACTCAAGCTTGAAGGAGCGGTCCCGCAGAACTTGTTGATACAACTAAATTTTCATCATAAAAGTGACTACACCCCTCAAATTTATGAAATGATTTCTTATATCCTTTTATGGGACAACACTAATTAAATGGCACTTGATACATGTAAAGTACAGTGTGTAGTTTGTATACTCTTGTCAATTTTCTGTCATTTTAAAAAAACACCCAGCCCTAGAGAAAGTATTTATCTAATAAAGAAACTGCTGGTGGTGAGCAGTCAAAGCCAATATTTTGGATGGCTACCGTTATTTTACAGCACTGCCTTAACTTTTTTGGGCATTGAATTCACTTGATCTCCACAGGTTGCCTTTTGAATTCACTCCTTTATAACATCATCACAGGGATGTTACAGACCACTAGGGGATGTTACAGACCTTACGGTCCTTCACCTTCCTTTTGACAAGGAGGTCTGGAGACATGCTTGGCCAGCCCATCATCTTTAATAAGAGGTTACATGGGTGACACCACAAACCTCCTGCAATCAGTTGTCTGCAAAAACAGACAAGACTTGAGGAACACAACGGAAGGATGGATCTCAAGCCACCAAAGTCTTAGAGCTTGTTAATTTCGAAAGTAAAGAGGAGTGACAAAATCTTTATTTCGGCCAAAGGGTGGAAAGACTGTTTTCACAGCGAAGCTTGTGGGAAGACTTGGGAGGTTGTACACCACCGACTTGTCAGGCAAACACATTACTTCCTCAGTCATGGAAGGAAGGACTGGGAAAGATTGACCAGAGCCATCTCCTGGGGACATTCTAAGCCTAATGTGGAGCCTCAGTTTACCTCTACAATTAAAGTTGAGTGAAATATCTAAAACAACAGTTAGAAAGAATGACCTGATGTTGAATGACGAGCTCCACCAGTGCCTCTTTGCTGCCAGCCTTTTCGGGAATAACACGCTCCACCTCCCCTCGACGTGATACAAGGAGAGGGTTAGGCCTGAAAGATTCATCTGACCCATGCATAAAAAATTGAAGGTGTCCCATTTCTAACTGAGCAAAAGTACAATACACTGGCTCCATACCAATTTGACCACCACTGCAACAAGAGCGGTCTCTACATCTGGACAATAACAACACATATGCCAGAATATTGTTTGTTGATTTGAATTCAGCCTTCATACAGTCATTACACAACTTGGGCACCTGGGCCCTCATGTAACAAATTTGCGTACCCACAAAAACCTGCCCTACGCCCTTTTTCACATCAAAGGTGAGATGTATCAAGACGGACGTTTACGTGGAAATGTGCTCTTCATAGCTGCCGTACACACATTTCTACCGGCTGTGGATATTTTAGCGACATAATGGGTCACAAAATGGCAACTTTTACTCCTTAGACTTACTGATGTGCACATCAGAGACATATGAACAACACCCCCCAACCCCCAGCCCACGATTGTCGATGTCAGCAATGTAAAAAGATTGACGACACAAAATTTTACATATTGCCAATGTTTCATATTCATATTTCTGAGGACATATATTAATTTATGTAGGTGATCATTAGGCCACAATGTTTCAAGCGGGCAGTAGCAGAATGGCAGCACACGAGACAGTGACGACATGTGGAGGGCTGGGGCCGACTCTGTCACGTACTGTACGCCTGTATTGTAATAATACATTGAGTAATCAAACAAGAGTCAATGTCTTTCGTATCCCTTTCTAAAGCGCTTGCATGTTTAAATGAAAAATTATTTTCACAAATTTAAACGCGCTGGGGGAGGGGGGAGGTTGCAGGAAGAACACCGTTGCAGCAAAGAAAGGGGAAAGTTAAAGCAATTATTTTTTCAATTTCAAGTTGATTGGGATGTAACAAAGAAATGTAATTCGATTTGTGCATGCAAACAATTGAATACATCTGAATTTTTACTTATGCCGTTTTCTTGATTTGATTGTTCGTCAATTTTTAGTGGGAAAGCTATGCGCCTCTCTTTACATGATGACCCTGGACATTACCAAAATGGATAATGGATTTTCGGACCAACAGGTGTCAGGACATCTGCTGACACCTGCTCCTCCACCCTTATATTCGACATAGACGCCCATCGATTCCCTCTTTACTTACGACTGTAGAACTCTGCATGTATCTAACTCCATCATGGAATTTGCAGATGACACACGGTGATCGGCCTCATCGGTAACAACGATAAGACAGCTACAGGGAGGAGGTAGAGTGTCTGGATGTTTGGTGTGAGGATAATAACTTGCTCCTTACGACCATCAAGCAACAAGGGTTGGAGTTGGGGGTTAAATCACCAAAATGATTCCCGGGCGCGGCGCCGCTGCTGCCCACTGCTCCCCAAGGGGATGGGTCAAATGCAGAGGACAAATTTCACCACATCTAGTGTGTGTGTGACAATCATTGGTACTTTAATCTTTAATCTTAAACACTTAAGAGCTCATCATTGACTCCCGGAAGAAAAGGGGCCCACTGCATTGTCCGATGTACATCAATGAGTTGGTTGTGGAACAAGTCACCGGAATTGAATTCCTGGGTATCCACATATCAATCAATCAATCAATCAATGTTTATTTATATAGCCCTAAATCACAAGTGTCTCAAAGGGCTGTACAAGCCACAACGACATCCTCGGTACAGAGCCCACATACGGGCAAGGAAAACTCACCCCAGTGGGACGTCAATGTGAATGACTATGAGAAACCTTGGAGAGGACCGCATATGTGGGTAACCCCCCCCCCCCCCTCTAGGGGAGACCGAAAGCAATGGATGTCGAGTGGGTCTGACATAATATTGTGAAAGTCCAACACATCATATCACACATATCTGAAGACTTCTTCTGGGCCCACATGTACAAAGACTTGCGTGGATTCTTAATGAAACATGGTGTATGTTCAAATCTAGAAAACATCATAAGCACAAAAATAACCAAATGTATGAAAGTATGCACACCAAGAATCCAAGCACATGACCTTTGTTCATCCCAATTAACGTAGAATTGAGTGTAGATTTTGTAGTGGCTGGCCCCTCCCTGTCCACGCCCCTATTTAAATATGCAAACTGTATTTAATTCAGCCATCCGCCGGAGATTCCTTCCTCTGCTTAAGCTGAAAACCTAAAGAGTAAGAGGGTAGGGGAAACAGGATGTACTGAAAGTGACGCCATTAACTTAAACCACTGACTCGTAATGATGCTGTGAAAACACGATATAGAACTCAATGTTCAATGTGCATCAAGGAGATTGATATTAGACGCAAACATGAATAAATGTTTTTACCAAGAAGCCACCCATTGGGTACAATGCCAGCTTGGAGTTTGTTCACAACCATGTTGTTACTCGGAATGTATAAATCTTCTTGTACAAGGCCGCATTACTACAAAGTTGGTTCATTGCATTTGCGCATCACATACAGCCTGACAATCTGACATTGATTTATTGTTGACAGGTCGCTTGTGATACTATGCTTAGTGGAGCTGACCTTCTGGCTAATCTGAGGAATACTGCAGGTACATTAAATATTATGTTTTTAATGTTTTGATTTATGTTTAAAGTTATGTAATTGAGGTAGTGATACATGGTTATCAACAGTCAAAAACTGATTCAACTATCTTTATGTTTCATTTTACAGGGATTGTGTATAACGCAAGTGGCTTGCTGACATGTTTTGATCTTAACAGCCTGTTTGTTATGTGTGCTGATCCTACTGGCTGTGGACTTGGCTTCAACAGCATGGCCTGGGATTACCAGGTATTGTATGCCATCAATCTACACACATGTATAGGTTATGATTGCAGAGACCGATATTTTATTTTTTCTCAAAATCTTTATACATAAGCTACACAAAAACTGACCTAGTGGACAATTGGGAAGTACAAGGAATTCACTTTGGAGAAGCCTTTTGGAACAATTTCTAAACCGCTACAGATCCCAACATTCCATCAGTTCAAACAATTATACATCTGTAAGTGGAAGTTATTTGAATGTGTCATAAGACCCATGTTGTCACCCTCGAATAAAAGGATCTTTGTTACGATGGTTAACGACAGGTGGTCGAGTGGTTTGCATGTTGGCTTCACAGTCAGGTAATGGGGCGGTTTGAAAAATCCATTTGGGCATCACTGTGTAGAGTTTACATAACCTCACGTGTGTGTAGGTTTTCTCCAGGTTAAATGGCACTGAGGATGTCGTTGACTTTTACAGCGCTTTTGAGACATTTGTGATTAAGGGCTATATAATTAAACGTTGATTGATTGATTGATGTCTTTATGTGCAACTATAACTATCCATGTCATTCCTGTGTCCCCAAAAAAGTTGCTACATCCTACTAACATTTACGTATTTTGTTGCAGGCATGCACAGAGATAAATCTCTGTTATGAGAGCAACAACATCACAGACATGTTCCCTGCAATGACCTTCACAGAAAAAGAACGCATGCAATACTGCTCCAAACATTGGGGTGTGATCCCGAGACCAGACTGGCTTAAAACACAGTTTTGGGGGGATGGTGAGAAGTTGAAAGCACCCTGCCAATGTTACGTGTCAGGTGTCCTTTACGAGTGCGAAATCAGGTGCATTCAAATACAGACAACAAAGTGGTCCAAAACATGTAGCATGGCAGAAAATGCATGCAATGATCCAGCAATTGTCAAATTGTCTGAGCTCATCTAAAATATTGCTGATTACTAATTCCACACGTTTGCACCACCTGTGCAAATTAAAGCTGCTGCCTGCGGTTAAAACAGGATATTGAAAATACAAATAAGAGTCTGGCAGGAAATAATATAACAATGGAAAACAAGACTATACATCTATAACTTATATAATGGCGTGTGATATTGTTTGAGC